>NC_134854.1:5525000-5861666 GCF_049852395.1 Peromyscus maniculatus bairdii
TAGCAAAGTGTGTAAGATCTCTCTGAGGAAAACTACAAAGTGTTGGAAGAACCCATAAAAGAACTAAATGAACTGAGTTACTTCACATTCATGGCTAGAAAAGTTCAGCATTATGATGTCAACTTTTTCCAACTTCATCTACAGATTCAACACAATCTCAATTTCAGTGCATTATTGTATGATGACAAAATGATTTTAAACTTTATATGGGGAGGCAAAGATTGGGTGTGACCTTCTTGGAGAAGGTATGTCATGGAGATGGACTTTGGGGCTTCAAAAGCCTCCCATAATCCTACTGCATTCTCTCTGCCTCCTGCTTGTGAATTGCCCTGTGACCTCTCAGCTGCTGCTCCAAACATCTGCCACCATCCTTCATGCCTTCACATGGACTCTACCCTTCTGGGAACATAAGCCCAATTAAACTCTTTCCTTTTTTAAGTTGTCTTGGTCATGGTGTTTTATGGCAGCAAGAGAAAAGTAAACTCTTACAGTTATCAAGAGAGAAGAATTGAAATTGTAGGGGCATATGAGTGTATTAAAATCCTATCAGGAAAAACCAGGCCTGAGAACTTATTGGACACGCCAGATCATGGAAAGTGTGTTGCTTTCTCACCTGGCTCCCATAAAGTGATGGATATCTAATACTGTGATGGCTGATACTTGAGGTGTGCATCCAGAACCCACAGTCATGGAAGCCAGGACTGTCTGTCCTTGGGGCTTCAGCTTGGCTCCTCTGCTGCTAATGGGGTCTATTGAATGCCATCTGCTGGTCTGTCTGCTCTCCCATCTGGATGTGAACCTAGCACTTCCTGCCCTTGAACCCAAATTCTGACTTTCACCTCCCAGCTAGACTCAACTCTGCAGCCTTGCTCTAAAATCTGGCTCTCCCAGTCTCAACAGCACCTGAGGCCCTGCAGCTCATTTGGGGTTCCTTATCTGATCAATGCAAATTCTACTTGCATTTCTGTCAGCCCATTGATAGAACCTTCTGAACTCTGCCTTACTCTACCTTCTACTCCTTCTGGAAACCACATATATGCATAGATCGATAGACCTGGGTATTTATTATGTAATGTGTGATATGAGAGTTAATATTAGTAGTTAAGATTAGAATAAAAGTACCTACCCTTGCCTCAGTCAGATTACCAAAATAGGTAGGATTATTTGACAAAAAGCTGCCACTGAAATCACCAGCTTGTGAATTCTTTGTTATTCGATAAATTCTGGCATTCTGGAAGGACACAAACCTGTTCCAGGTTTCTGACACAGGTGTCCTCAAGACAATATTCAATTAGGTTGTTCTTTTCTACTCTGAATGAAAAAATATTGTCTTGAGAGAATATCTTGTGTTGTGGCTTGAATCTGAAATGTCTCTACAGATGCATGCTCTGAACACTTCATCCCCACCTGGTAATGTTTTAAACGGCCATGGGATGTTTAGTAGGCAAGGGTCTATCATGGGCCTATCTTGTGGGAGTCGGTCACATGGGGGAAGCCTTTACAGGTTATGTCTAGGCTCCTAGTTCCAGCTATTCTCTGCTTCCCGGTCTAGTGCTGGTGAACAAGCCTCTTCCACACGATTCCACCTGCCACAACAGAGCCTCTCCTCAATGACGGGATGAAATCCGTCCAAAACTAGGAGCCCCAAAATCCTTATATAAGTTTCCTTCCCCGTCATTTCTTTGGTCATAATAATGCAAAACTAACCAACTGTCTTAGGTAGGATTTTACTGCTGGGAAGAGACACCATGACCACAGCAACTCTTATAAAGAAAACATTTAATTGAGGGGACTCACTTACAGTTTCAGAGGTTTCCTCCATTATCATCATGACAGGAAGCATGGTGGCATGCTGGAGTAGCTGAGAATCCTGCATCTTGCAGGCATCAGGCAGTCAACTGAGACACAGGAAACCTCAAAGCCCACGTCCACAGTGATGTACAACAAGGCCACACCCACTCCAACAAAGACACACCTCCTAATAGCCACACTACTCCCTGTGAGATTATGAGGACCAATTGCATTCAAATTGCCACACCAACAGACTCCAGATTACTCAAGCAAGCCCTAACTAATGATGTGTCTTTACAAGATCCAAAAGAGGAGAAGGAACCCAGAAAAAGATCCGGGAGTGGTAGCTGCCATGACAGGAGTGATATCACCACAAGCTAAGGACAGCTGTAGCCACCAGAAGATGGAAAAGATAAAGAAAGAGTCTCCTCTGAACCTCCAAGGGAATCTGTTACTAGAGTGGAAAAAACTCCTGGTCAAGAGAATGGAATCTCTGGCCTGTGTGGAGACCTAACCTTCCAGTTGGGCTGGTTCAACCACTTTGGATGAAAGCCCCCCAGGCGATGTTAAAGAGATGGGTGTGATAATTAGTCCTTTAAATAGACACTCTGTTTTTCCTTCCCAGAATCCCCACCTCCTGCAGAACTCTTTGGCCCTCAGCTATGAAGAGCTGTAAGCCTGCCTGCTTTTCTGAATAATTTAGAAATGTGTAGCTTTTCCTTTTCTTCTGCTTCCTTTCTTAGTGTTATTTCTCTAGCAGTGGGGGCTTTCTCCCTGACATTATGAGTTAGATTCCTTACCCTTTCTCTAAATCCTGACTCTCCACCACGTGCCTTTATTGTCCACCATGTCTACCTTTCCAAGCCAGCTTAAATGGCATGGCTTTTCTCTTTCTCCTGAGGTTTTCTTTTTCACTAATAAAATTGTCCTTGAGCTTGCATTTGAGTCCATTCTTAAGTTCTGTTATTGATGTGATGGAGAACATTATAAGGGGACCCTAGTTTCCCCTGTCTCACTGCCAAGGCTTCACTTTCATTTCAGGCTTCCATCTTGCAAGATGGTGAGAGAATACATTTCTGGTCTTTAGGACCAAGTCCAAGACTTGTCATGGCAGCCCCAGTAACTAATACCTCTGTCATTCTCTAGGATTGTTTGAAAACATTATTCTCCATTAATTCATTGTGTAATAGGAGACCTGTTCTTATGCTAGAGGCCAATAGAATAGCTCCAGGCTCCTTGAATAATTTGCACTGATTGAATTCTTTCCAGTGGCAGATACCAAAATCCCTTAAGCTCTGACACAAATTGACATAAAATTAGATGATTCTAGAAGAATACTGTCTTATCTAGATAGGCATAAATCCCTCTAGGATGTTCCTAATCCAGTCTTTTATTTTGTGGTCATCGTAGATTTATATGCAATTCTTGGCAGCAATGGAAAGATCTCATAAGCCCTTTACCTAGTTTGATCAAAAACCAGCAGCTTCAGGTCCAGATGGGCAAGCAGGCAGACTGGCAGACATCAGGGACTGAGTAGAGATAAAGCCACCAGAATAGACAGCCCTGAATTCCCTTCCAGTTGGTCCTGTATGCACAGACTGGGTATCAGCCACCACAGTGTTAGTTAGGTCCTGTATGCATAGACTGGGTACCAGCCATCATAGTGTTAGCTAGGTCCTGGATGCACAGACTGGGTACCAGCCATCACAGTGTTAGTTAGGTCCTGGATGCACAGACTGAGTACCAGCCATCACAGTGTTAGTCAGGTCCTGGATGCACAGACTAGGTACCAGCCATCATAGTGTTAGTCAGGTCCTGGATGCACAGACTGGGTACCTTCCACCACAGTGTTAGTTAGGTCTTGGATGCACAGACTGGGTACCAGCCATCATAGTGTTAATTAGGTCTTGGATTCACAGACTGGGTGTCAGCCATCACAGTGTTAGCTAGGTCCTGGATGCACAGACTGGCTATCAGCCACCACAGCGTTAGTTAAGTCCTGGATGCACAGACTGGGTGTCAACCATCACAGTGTTAGTTAGGTCCTGGATGCATAGACTGGGTACCAGCCATCACAGTGTTAGTCAGGTTCTGGATGCACAGACTGGGTACCAGCCATCACAGTGTTAAGTCAGGTCCTGGATGCACAGACTGGCTATCAGCCACCACAGTGTTAGTTATGTCCTGGATGCACAGACTGGGTACCAGCCACCACAGTGTTAGTTAGGTCCTGGATGCACAGACTGGGTACCAGCCACCACAGTGTTAGTTAGGTCCTGGATGCACAGACTGGGTACCAGCCATCACAGTGTTAGTCAGGTCCTGGATGCACAGACTGGGTACCAGCCATCACAGTGTTAGTTAGGTCCTGGATGCACAGACTGGGTACCTTCCACCACAGTGTTAGTTAGGTCCTGGATGCACAGACTAGGTACCAGTCATCACAGTGTTAGCTAGGTCCTGGATGCACAGACTAGGTACCAGTCATCATAGTGTTAGCTAGGTCCTGTATGCACAGACTGGGTATCAGCCATCACAGTGTTAGTTAGGTCCTAGATGCACAGACTGGGTACCAGCCATCACAGTGTTAGTTAGGTCCTAGATGCACAGACTAGGTACCAGTCATCACAGTGTTAGTTAGGTCCTAGATGCACAGACTGGGTACCAGCCATCACAGTGTTAGCTAGGTCCTGGATGCACAGGCTGGGTACCAGCCACCACAGTGTTAGTTAGGTCCTGGATGCACAGACTGGGTACCAGCCATCATAGTGTTAGTCAGGTCCTGGATGCACAGACTGGGTACCAGCCATCATAGTGTTAGCTAGGTCCTGGATGCACAGACTGGGTGTCAGCTATCACAGTTTTAGTTAGGTCCTGGATGCACAGACTGGATACCAGCCATCACAGTGTTAGTCAGGTCCTGGATGCACAGACTGGGTACTAGCCATCACAGTGTTAGTCAGGTCCTGGATGTACAGACTGGGTACCAGCCATCATAGTGTTAGTTAGGTCCTGGATGCACAGACTGGATACCAGCCATCACAGTGTTAGTCAGGTCCTGGATGCACAGACTGGGTACTAGCCATCACAGTGTTAGTCAGGTCCTGGATGTACAGACTGGGTACCAGCCATCATAGTGTTAGTTAGGTCCTGGATGCACAGACTGGATACCAGCCATCACAGTGTTAGTTAGATGTGTCAGGTTTTGCAAAACTAGCACAATTCTATAGTTAGAAAATTAACATGGATACAATCCCCTAATCTCAGGTTTTCCAGTAGCCATTTCTCTATGTGATTTTCTTCTATGTAATTTGATCACATGTTGATTCCCAAATTCATCACCACATCAAAGAGACAGAATTACTTTATTGCCACAAAGAAACCTCTCAAGTCCTTTTATAACCACATTCACCTCCTTTCCAACTCTTATTTTGGGGGATAATCAATTGGCAAATGGTAAGGAAATTACACTGGAAAAAAAAGCCCATCTCAAGGTTCCATTTGGGCAAGAACAGAAGGGACAACATTGGAGCAGTCTATAACGGGCTTCTAGTTGCCAGGGAGAGCGTTTTCTCTTGAAAATGAGATCTAGTAAAAGATGGCAGGGTTCTTACACAGCTCAAAATTGTCCTGTACTGTGCCAATGAGTTCAATAGGACATGGGGTGGGGAAGCTGCGGTGTGCCTGACACTGTTTTGGTGCTGAAAATATTCAACTATTGTTTCAGACTTCCTCGATGAAAGCAGGTGAGAAGCAGAAAAGCGAAATTACATCATAAATCTTGGTGAAAATGGGAGACTCCATTCAAGTTGTTAAAAGGCCATCCTCTTCTAGGGATTATGAGAGGATTGGTACAGGAGCTAAGAATTTGGCAGGGTGAGCTGCTTAGATGCTGAATTACAGGCACGGATAGTAAAGGTGTGGCCTCTGACGTCCTGGGAAGAGGGTCAGCGGATGAGCATGTGTGTGAACACCAGTGGGTGGGGGTAAGGGAGGGGTGAGGTTCTTGGAAGCCTGATGCTGTGACTCAGGGCAGGTGGTGTGAAGGGTAGTGCAGAATATACCGACAATAACAAGCCTGCTAGAGTGATTCCCTGGAGTCCTGAGGACATGTAAGGTACGATCATGCAAATGAGTACCATAGCTGGCCAAACTGATAAGCATGTACCTCAGCATTTGCATGCAAATCAGGGAAAAGTCCCTCTTTTAAGCATCTTCTGGCAACATAGACACATAAGGTGAGTTTCATCTCACATACTGAAAGCTATACTGAACACAGGGAGAGAAATGTCATTGTTATAATTTACAGGTACATCACTGCCTTGGACAGACTATTTGCTTCAAGTCACTTAGTAGCTCGTTCTAGGTGGAACCAGGATCCAAAGTCCTCTAACTCCAAAGACAACTCTGTCATCTCAAGTCTGTCAGCATTACCACACGGTGGGATAGGACAGTGGCCTGGAGGAGAGAACAGAAGGGGGACTGGGGAGGCTGAGTTGGCTTCAAAATCTGTAGAATCTGAAAGTTAAATTTCCCACTGCTGTTTTTTGTTTGTTTTTTGTTTTTTTGTTTTTTCTTCAGTAAAGTGAGTGATTTCTTTGGCTTTGGCTTCATGGATAGAGATGGAAAAATTGACTATTGAATGGAACACTACAAAATACCAGATGCTGTATGTGAGCAGACCTTCTCTGGGTAAATAAATTACACTTTAAAATACAACCTAAGCCTCAAAGAGACCACAGCAGTTCTACAGAAAATATTTCAAATATATATATATATAGAAAAAAATAACAAAGGATTTATAACTAAGCTTTCATATTCAATCAGGATATAGTCAGAATAGCTCAGATGTGGAACCTGGTGGGTCTCCACGTCAACAAACCTCTACCACGCAATTCCACCGCCACAATAAGCCGCATTGCCATGGCTGCCCTGCCACGATAGAATGGAATCCTTTTGAAATTGTGGGCCAGTATAAATCAATCTTTCTTTCCATAAATTTTTTTTTCCTGTCAGGGAATTTGGTCATCATGACACAAAAATAACTAATATGCCCTGGATTACCAGAGTGAGTCTGAAACAATAACATGGACGGTGGACATTAGAAGAAACATTGGGGAACATGGACAGGAGTTCTCTTACTTTGAAAGTGGAAAAGCAGAGAAGTACTGCAATAAAGATCAACCTAGAATTTGTAAAGCAATTTGAAATGCAACTAGAGAAGAAGGGTGATGAAGTCATTCCTGGTGTGTATTTAGGCTCTAGATATGCATCAAGGTGAGATACGCTATTCATGACATTACGGCAGCATTTGCCAAGCAAGGCAGTTAGCCAGGATCCCAGGATTTCTATCTAACTCCCTGGGACAGGCGATAACTGAAGTAATGATGAAAGGCTCCACAAATTGGAGAGTAGGGTAAGCTCAGTATGAAGTGTACAGAAGGAGCCCAGCAATGCATCAGTGAGTTCTGTTTTATCTCTATTTTGTTACTTGTCTATTTCTTAGCCCTGTTGTGAACACATGGGATTTTTGGCCCCGACCTTGTTTCTGATCTGCGGGTAATGAGCAGGTAATTCACTAGAGAACAATGTTAATGGGAGTCTAACAATTGGGTGGTATTTTGTTACACATATTCCTACTGTCTTGCCTTTCAAAGCAAACAGTGCATTGCAATTTAATGTAACCAGAGAAGTTAATGTTTAATAAAAACAGCCCAGTCAGCCTGAGTCCTTTTGTGCTTAAGGGGTTCCCACACTAAGTCTTTAGAAATGAAGTCACAGACCTAAGCAATTATGTCTTAGAAAAACACAACTTTATTCAATATTTGTTCAGTTATATTTTCTGTAAAGCTTTTCTGGCCAAATCTTTTTTCTTTAATGCGGACAGAAGTGTTTTTTGCTGACTCGGGGCTTATCTAGTTGTATTTACTTAGAGTTACAAGAATGTCGGAGGTGGAGTCACATTTTCCCACTTGCTCCACGGCAGTGAAAACACTTAAGGCATTTGCTTTAAAAATCTGACAAATATAAATTAAAATATTTTAGGTGTATTTAATATTTTTAATGTATTTTCCTGTATGTATGTGTACCACATGCATGCCTGGTACCCTCAGAGATTAAAAGAGTGGGTCCCAGTCCCTGGACCCGGAGTTATAGATGAATATGAGCTACCATGTGGTACTGGGAACTGAACCCTGGTCCTTTGCAACAGTAACAAGTGTTCTAACTGCTGAGCCATCTCTCCAGCTCCTGACAAACATAATTTTAAAATATCTTTTAGGCTATGAGCATACTATACATATAAAAGTGACTGTGTATATGGGTGTGTGTATGTGTGTTCGTCTGTATCTGAGTGCACACCTATGTGGGTCTGTATCTCTCCATGTGTTTAATTTGATCCATGGTTTTTTCATCTCTTTTCAGGATTACAGACTTATCATCACCATATAAACCTTTTATAAAGCATCATGAAGTTATGACATTAAGTCAGAAAATTTTCTAGGGAGTAATATGTAATGAGACAGAATTAAAAAGTAATTTTGAGGGGTCCACTTATTATCTTAATAATTGCAATATACATCTGCACTTAATTTCAAGGGCAGGGAATTGGCTTTGTAGTCAGTACTTGAATACATTTTCAAGATGTAGGTCACCCTTACATACTCTATCACTCAATTTAATTTATAACTTGGACAACAATGCTGAATTTTCACACACTGAAAGATACCCCAGAAGCAGAATGGAAACTATCATTTAAGCAACCAACCTTTATTGTATTTAGATTTTCTTTTATGTTAATAGAAAAAAACGGTAATAGACTGAAAACTTAAGTATGCTTTTTTTATGCAAAGGTACATGATTGTAGTATATTTTCTATATACACCATAGCCAATTAAGCCACGTAGTTTGAGGACTGTATTGGGTGTGCACCAAAATGCAGTGCTGTGAAAAGTGTTAGCATTCTAACTTCTCTACAATTATTATGTTCTTTGAGCAAGGACAGAGCTGAAATTCTGAGTGTACTTCCTATAAACATTCTGAATTGCAGCTTTAAACTACACCTGAGTCTTATATTTTACCCCGTATGGATATAAAGCTTCACTTTTACTCTGTACTTCTCATTAATCTGCCATGCCTCCCCACTTTCTTTTAAAGTACTAGGAGTTTCTGGCCTTTTCTCACAGTTGGAGTTTATAACTCAATGTTTTTCGAGACAGGGTTTCTCTGTGTAGCTTTGGTGCCTTTCCCAGAACTCACTCTGTAGTCCAGGTTGGCCTCGAACTCACAGAGATCGGCCTGCCTCTGCCTCCCACGTGCTAGGATTAAAGGCGAGCACCACCACCACCCGGCTCCATATTTTTATGTCTTAAAGTAATCCTAGTCGTTTTAGCAGCAGCCAGCTCTCACCTCTCAATAAGCCTGATTCTCTATGGTTACATTTTTGACTTCTATCCTAAAAACTATTTCAGAACTTAACAAAACAAACGGGTGTTATGTCAAGTCGCTGTGGGTTGTTTCATCCAGGTAGGTCTATTGGCAACATCTCGAGTCACTGTGGGGATTCATTTATGTCAGAGCATGGCCAGGGCTGTATCAGCTTTCTGCCAGTGGACAAAACTCCTGAGATCATCAACTCAAAGGAAGAGTGGTTTCTTTCAGCTCAGCATTTCAGATGTTTACATCCACGTTGGTTGAATTGTTGCTTTGGGGCCTGTGGACCTCATGGCAGGGCCTCATGGCAGGACCTCATGGCAGGAACTGGCCAGGAGGATTACTTTAACATATAAAAATAGTTATTACAAACTCAAACACCATGCAGGAAACTCCGCATGTCACAGTGGCAGAGAACCAAGCTACAGAAGTGGATAGGTTCCCAGTGACCCAATCAAGAATCCACCCTCAGTAATAGAACTTCTTCACTGAGACCTTACCTCTTATAGGCCCCAACTGGTCAGTTTTAGGCCTCCTGAAGGCCTCTCCACCGTCGCAACAAATTGGGTCGCAACAAACCCAATCGGGAAACGCCCAGGTTTAATGGGTAAAGCACTCCTGGGCGATTCCTCTGCCTGCAGAGAGGAGAAGGGGACCAGACCGGAAGAACCACAAGTCTGTTTTCGGGAATGCAGCTTAGATATCTATCCCCCTGAGCCTCTCTGGGGGAGGAGCTGTGTTTGGCGGGCTTTGAAGGGGCGGGTTTAGGGAGGAGCTGTGTGAGGTGAACTCCCACCCAAACACCAACATCTTCCAGCAGTACCACAGGCCAAGACTTTAACACATGGTTCTGGGGACACCAACCCAAACCATAGCAGGTTGGAGGCCAATACAACACACCCATACCATTGCCTCAGTGTGGGTGATTAGTATGGTTTGGAGATACTTAACTTCCCCTCCCATAGGGTACTCTCTCATCATTCAGTATTCTGGTCTGAGTTACTTGACATGGTCCCTGGAATCCTTGGTGACCATATTTATATACAATCTATTCTTCTAAATACAGAAGAATGATTCCAAATGGACTATTCCAGTTAACTAAGATCCTGAGGCTTTTAAATTTTTTTATGTTTAATAATATGATGGGATATTTATAATTACAGAGTGTAGTTGATCTCAAACCCTACATCTATTGACTAGAAGATGAATCTTCTCCTCCTCCTCCTTTTTTTTTTTTTTTTTTTTTTTTTTTTTTTTTTTTTTTTTTGAGACAGAATCTTTGTATGGGGTCCTGGCTGTCCTGGGGCTCACTATGTGAATCAGGAAGACCTTAAGCTCACAAAGATCCACCTCCCTCTGCCTCTCAAGTGCTGGGATTAAAGGTATGTGCCACCATGCCTGGCCCATGGATATTCTTAAGCAATCAAATTCGCGGGGCTATGAAGTTACTGCATGGGTTGCAGCTTGGCTCTGTGAGGTCCTAGTAGTTGGACTCTGGGCATAGTTTCCTTCTAGTCTTTCTTTTCGTTCTTTGTATTTATAGGATTAAGTGAATGGGCAGATGCAAAGATTTTAGGCATGTGCTGGCCCGTAGTAAGTATACAGGCAGCATTACCTTTAGAGCGTAAGTGATCATCGCCTGTCATTATAACACACAGTACCACCAGCTAGTTAGTACCTCTCGGAGCCGTAAAGTGCCCTGCATTATCCTTAACTGGTGCTCATTAAACGTGAGACTTCCTCTGCTCCCTAACCCTGACAAATAAAACATGGGAAGCTAGTCTGACTTTTCCACAACACAGCCTAAGTCACAACCATTAGAAAGGAGTGATTTATTGACTTAAAAAAAAACCCAGAAAAACAAAACAAAAAAAACACCTCACAACCTGTACTAAGTAAGAAATATATATAGTCTACATTATAACACAAGACATGGAACACAGACACACAGACACACAACACAAACACACAGATTCCCACAAAGTGTACTCAGCACATGTTTTGGGAATGGTTTGGCTCTATTCTATTTCAACGAATCAAAACAAAACAATGTTGGTTGTGACTCAGTATTATTAATTTTATTGTTGACCAGAAGGATTCTGAGCTACATCTTCTTGTGTGTTGGGAATAGGAGATGAAACAGACTTTGGGAACAAACATTGATTCAGGTGTGGTGTTGTAAGAATGTGACAAGTACAGTTTCCTTACTAGTCTGTTAAGTTATAGAGGAAAAAGCTCATTCCCAATCAGGAAATTCCTACTCAGAAGGCTTCATAAATTCTTTCAGTGGGGTATAGGAGCTGGAGGGATGGCATATATACATTGTCATAGCTTTTTGATGCTGTAAAAGTGAAATGCTTTCTAAATGGAAGCCCAGATCCACAACTTATGTTTTGAGTAAGTGATGTAGAAAGAATTTTTAAGTCTTGGTTCATTGATTCATTAAAGTAGCATATAGATTTCTACTTGAGAATATATGCCTTAAGATAGTGATGCTTTGAATGAGAATGCCACTTCTCTCCCACAGGCTCATGTATTTGAATCCTTAGACACCAGGTAGTGGAAGTGTTTGGGAAGGATGGGGGTGTGGCCTTGGAGGAGGTGTGTCACTAGGGGTGGGCTTTGAGTTTCAAAGGCCCTAGCCAGGCCCAGCAATGTCTCTTGTTCTCTGCCTGTTGCCTGCGGCTCAGGATGTAAAGTTCTCTGCCAGTGCCCCAGCTCCACGCCTGTATGCTTCCCACTGTGATGATCATGGACTACCCTCTGAAACTGTAAGAAAGCCCACAATTAAATGCTTCCTTTTACAAGAGCTGCCTTGGTCATGGTGTCTCTTCACAGCAGTAGGACAGTGACTAAGACAAAGACCAAGAAAAGTGTTGGGAGTTTAGAAGGCGCTCAGCTGTTTCCTGTTTCTTTCCCTTTCCTGGGTCACAAGCATCAGAAGTCCTAACTCTTTTTTAGGTTGTGTGTTTTGTGTTTTTGGAAGGAAGCTGAAATTTGATAGCATAATTGCCATAATCAAACCCTACTACTTCATTGCAATTTAATTTTTGCTACCATAAATTTTCCCAATAAGTAATAGTTAATAGTTGCTAATTATTCAGATATGGATTTGAAACATAAAATAATAATGTATTCTCAGATGGCGTATACTAAAATTTGTGTCAATTTCTCAGTTACCCAGACAGTTTTGCAAAAGATAAAGTTCCTAACAGATGAGGAAAAGCATTTGTTACAGTGCTAGTAATTTGAAAAAAGAAACTGGCATGTAAAATGCAAGCGGTACTCTTCTTCTTGGACAGATCATTCAGGGCTGCAGAATTCGTAATGATGCCCCTGCCTACAGGATTTTTATGATCAGTTACCTGGTTTCTAGGAGTCAGTGAAGATCCCCATGGTCCTAGCCTGATGCAAGTCTAGCAGGGGGCTGGTCATTTCAAACTGCCTCCTGAATGGTTGGGATTCCGTGTGTGTGACTTGAGGGCGGAGGCGCTGACACATTTTTTCCCTCCTCCTCGGGTGCCACTTAGCCTCTGGCTGCGGACTCGGCAGCTCCCACGTGGCAAGGCCAGATTGAGCAATGCGGGGCTGGAGCCACCGAGGAGGCGACCCGGGGAGCGTGCCGGCTGCGGCCCTTCCTCCCCGCGCCGGGGCGCCGGCTCGGTCCTCCACCGCCAGAGGGCGTGCGCGGCTGCGCGGCGGCGGGGCCCATTGGCCGCGGCGGGAAGCGTGGGAGGAGGGCTGGGGCGAGCTGGCTTCCTCCTCGGCGCGGGCGGGCGGGCGAGCGAGCGCGAGGCGAAGCGGGAGGAGCCGGAGGAAGCCGAGGCGCGAGCGGGAGGCGGCGGCGGCGGCGGCGGCGGAGGAGGAGGAGGAGGAGGCTCCCGTCGGCCTCCGGCAGCACTGACGGCGGCGCGGCCGCTGGCGGGTGAGGCTCGGGCGGGCAGGCGGCAGGCTTGGGCGCGGTTGGGCGCCTGGAGGCTGGAGCGGAGCACCGCGCCGGCCGCCCGGCTGCCTGGCATCCCGACGCGGGGCGCGGCTGCAGCGGGGCCGGGTCGTGCGAGCATCGCGGCCCGCTCGGCGGCGGCGTCTGCACCTGGCGCGACTGGGTCGCGGCCGCCACCGGGCTGGAGCTCCACCTGGAAGCCGGTGTTGGCCCCTGGCGGTCGGAATCCCGCAGCTTTCGAGCGTCCCCGGAGAACGGGATGGGATGGACTTCCAGGCTGGGCTTGAACTCGGTGCAGGGCCGTCTTGACTCACTCTTAAAGTTTACGTCTCTGCCAAACTGGAGCCACTTTCTCCTTTTGCAAGCTGGCCCATTGGTGTTTATGTCTTTGATGAGCGCTGTGTTTATTTTTATTTTCTGCTGTGTTCATAGCTGTAGTATGCATGATGGTCCGTGCCCTTATACCTAAGTAATGAGTGACAGTTGGACGATTTGAGATTGGTGTGTCCAGCTGTAACTTGGTGGAAGTCGTCAGCCTCAACTTACATAATTACTTCCTATAATACAGAACTATCTAAACTTTTGCCTTGCTTCTGTTTAGGCAGAAATACATGGATGCAAACTCACTAATTCGTATCTTGACTGTCTTAGATACAGTTGCCCAGTATTTTCACGCGCATATTTGTTTTTCCTAACCCCTCACACGGGTCCTATCACTAGTTCTCAGATTCTACGCATTAAAATATGAGTTTCGTGAGATATTAAGTAAAATTGGATGATAATGGCAGATCCCCAGGCCTGTGAAATCCTGGTGGGACCAGAATAGACTGTACATTTTCCAAGACTTTGGAAACATTGTTAATACAGCGCTTTAGGGAGTATAGAGAGATCTCCACTTAATGCAGAAAATAAAGTTAATAACTTTCCCGATGCCACTAAACAGAAACGTGGAGGAATGGATAAGTTAGCCTTACTTGTGGGGCTGTACTCCACTTTCTGGATTTCTCTGGCAGTTTACTAGGTTTTGTTTTTAACTTTATGCAAGTGATTAAGGTTGTTTCATGGATTCTTAAAAGCATGTTCTCTACTTATTAAAAACGACCTTAATTTGTAGGAAGAAATAATATAAAAGGGCAAGATCAAATTCCTCCAGTCAGTGACTTTCTGCGTCTCCATGGTTGTGGGGATGGGCAGCCACAGGATGATGGAATTACGTAGACCCGAGTGACAGGCACAAAGGCTCCGTGTCACAACTTCTCTTTTGCCCCCCCCCCCCCACCCCTACCCCTTGGTAGGCAGTGGAGCATCTTGTGTGCCAGTTAGATGGTTGCGTGAGTATCCTTAGCAATGGGTTACTGGTGATTTCCACATCTCCACCAGGCTTGTTAAGGCAGTGCTGTGGGATCAGCTGTGCTAACTAATGGCACCATGCATTACCTGCAATTAGTGGTCTCTGAATGAGTTTTGGAGGGCATTGGACAGTAAAAATAGGAGCTTGTAAAATTATGTTAGCTGATAAATTTTTTCCTTTGTGGCTTCTTTCTATGCCGTGCCAGTGACTGCTGACCTGCCTTCCTGTTTGGGCAGATGGAACCACTCTTGGGGCATGTCTCAGACGGAGGTGGTGTGGCTGTGTGAACCTTGGTGTACTTCTGTTTCCCATTTGACCTGAAGTGTAAATGAAGTGTTTGTGTAGGGGGAACCCTGAAACCTGAGATGAAGAAGCTGTAAATCCTTATCAAGTGTAAAGTAGTTACAGGAAATGACGACCCCCACCACATGAGGTGTAAATTTATGCCTACCTTTCTTCCTTGTTTTCTTTCTTAAAAACAAAAAACAAAACCCCAACAGTGTATAAATTCAAATGTCCATACCCTGTTTTGTTCCTCCTATAATTAAGATGTATTTTTAATCTTGTCATTTTTTTAAAGAAAAGTTTATTTATTTTTATCTCTCTTTGTTTCTTTTCCTACGTAGGGGGTGAGGCGAGTACTTATGCTGTGGCTTATGTGTGGCAATAAAGGGACAGCTTGTAGGAGCTGGTTTTCCTTCTGGGACTTGAACTCTGGATGTCAGGCTTGTCCGCAAGCACGCTTACCTGCTGAACCATCTTGCTGCCCCTTTGTAATGTTTTTCTTGATAATATTTGTTTGTCTGTCCATCTTTACTTAAGGGTATAGGGGAGGATTGAGGTGTTTGAACAGCTGTAGAATTCTAAAGAGGAAGGCTATTTTGTAGGACCCTGCACTGTTTTGTTTATGTTCTGGGTTCCAGACAGCTAATCACCATTTCAGTTTTTCAAGTGGCTCTTAGATTTTTAAACAGATTTCTGCTTTGTAGAAGAGAAGACCTGTAAGAAAACATGTGGACAGTTTAAGCCTGAGTAATGTGTTTGAACTATTGCAAACAGGAGATCTGTCTTCTTTTCCTCACCACACTCCCCAGATTAACTGCCTGCCTTGTCCTCTTCTACCTGGCAGGCCTGGCCCGGGGAAATCCAGCCTCATTTCCATTCCTTGTCCAGGAAAGAATGAACATGCCTGTCCTACGAATTGCACTTCGGGTTCTTAATTCGTCTTAGGTCTCCCTTGGTTTCCATTTTTATTTTTTTATTTTTCCTTTTTTTTCCTCCGTGTGGGTTGGTGTGCTGTAACCCTGAAGCTCTGGGCTCTAAGCCCGAGAGAGAATCACTCCAAGAGCTTGTGAAGCATGCAGGATTTTAATGCCCACTCGGAGGATTCTGAGCCTGCAGGTCTGCAGGAGCACAAAAATGTGTCTGTTAAAAGGCACACCAGTGCTTCTGACCTCCCTGGTGTGGGCAACACTTTGGAGAGGCCTTAAAAGAACTTGATAGGATGTGTCACCGAACATTTGGTACCGTTCTACCAAGAAACGTGTGTTGGGCACTCTCTCCATGTAGACGGTTAATGGGAAAGGTGGTGTGTTTCTTAAAATTCATAATAAAGGTTTTTAGGTGTCTAGGGTTTTATGGCTTCTCTTATGATGTTAAAGGGCTATTGTGAGGGTTAGGATGTAAGATAAAAACAGTTATATTGGAGTTTGGGGAGATCTCTCAGTCTGGAAAGTGCTTGCCAGGGGATCTCCAGGGCTCCCTGGTTGGTCACCCTAGCCTAATGAGTATCGAGTTTCAATGAGACCACAGAGAGAGTAACTGAAGACACCTGACAGTCATGTCTGTTGTCGCACACACATACGTGCATACCCTTCCACACTGCATAGACCCGCACAAGCATGCACACACGTAAGTACCACATGTGTAGAATAATTCTATTAATATGTCTTCAGATGTTCATCCATGTAAAATATTGGTAAGACTTGATGAATGGTATCCTTGCCTGACATCTGTTTGTAATGAAGATTGTACTGGTGGCTGAAGTGTACCTCAGGTGTGTCTTGAGATGTCGGGCACTCGAGCCTGGCTACTCATTTCCGTCCGTGTGTGCATTAGTGGCTGACTAGAAAGTCTTGTAGTACACTGAAGTAATGACTTCATGTAGCATTTACAGGAGGTGTGGCAGGTCCATTTGACCTGTAGCTTTTTATCAGTCCTTTTTAGTTAGTGGCCCTCCGTAACTCCTGCTTATTGACACTCTGCCTGCACACACCTTGTGTACCCTCCTCTGCAGAATGTTTTTTAGATGTAGTGGTAAGGTTAACTGCTCTGTGTCCGAAGAGACCCGAGCTCTGGCTGTCAGCTCAGAAAATGAAAAGCTCTGGTGGTATGTGGGACCCTGACGGAGTGACTGTGGGTTAGAACCCATCTTTTTCTGTACTACTGGGAAGTCAGTGGAGAATAGCCCTGCCTGCATATGAGCTTCCTTCATTGACGAGGAAAGTTGCTTAGGTATATTATTAGGTTGGGGGAAGAATCCTCTTTATTTTCTTTTTAATCTCTTAAGGGTTTTGTTGGAAAGCATGGTTAAATGCATGTGGATCAACTGACATGTTTCAGCCATCAGCTAGCTCATGTGTCTGGAGAGGCAGGAAGAACTGACTGTAGGTCTCTTTCTGATTTCTATAGTCTCCAGAGTTCTACTCTGCAGTTGCTAACACTGAGATGTCTGGTGTTACAACACTGCTCTCAGAATGTCCATCCGACCTGTTGTTCCATTAAGTCTTTGGGGCAAAGTTGGCCTAGGTGAGGCACCTTCCCTAACCTGTTTGTAAGTAGAGACAGTGGGTGTTAGAGCTGTGTTGGCCGGTGTAGGAGAATGGAGCTGAATCCAGGCTGCTGTGGATCAGAAGACAGGTTTCCGAAGTGTTCTTCCCTGTTGCCAGCCAGGAAGAGCAGCTGAGAAGCAGGTCTAAGGACAGTTTCTGTGGGCTGAGGAAGACAGTGAAGTCTCTCCAGTGCAGTCCTATTTTGCCTCATCTATGTCTCATTGACTAACAGTCTGGGGGAAACACTCTGGACTTGTGTTTCCACTTCCCACATTTAGATGTTAAGCCTCCTTTAAATGGATTTCCATTTTGTGCTACCGAAGATAAACAAGAAAAGCCAGAAGATGTTGATTCAGATAACTGAGAAATTCAGGGACAGGACAGGGATGGTGGCACAGGCTAGTAATCCCAGAATTCTAGAGATTGGAGTCTGAGGCAGGACGAGCAAGGTGTTGAAGTTCTGTCTCAAACAATGGCGGCTAGGCATAGATCATTTGCATCCCATTCTGCCCAAGATGTTTCCCTAGAACAGTATTCTGAAAGAATTACTCCACTGACTAAGTTTTAAGTTTTTGGTCTGTGGCTTTGTATTCTCCCATTAGGAATACCACTTTGTAGAAGTGGATTTTTTTTTTAAATGTTGTGTTTAATTTTTTTCCCCTCTACTTAGAATATAATATGGTGATATTTTATTTGTACTGAAATGTGATTTTTATTTGTATGTTAATAAATAAAGTTGCCTGGGGGTCGGAGCTAATAGCAAGCCATCCCAGAAGCTGGACGGTGGTGGCACACGCATTTTAATCCCAGCTCTTGGGAGGCAGAGCTAGGCAGATCTCTGTGTGTTCAAGGATACAGTCAGCATGGAGACACACGCCTTTAATCTCAATACCAACCATAGAAGACCTGGAGGTCTGTACAGACGGGCAGTGACGAGGAGGTCATGTGGTTGAGTTTACAACCAATGAGAAGGCAGAATAGAAAGTCAATAAAAAGGACAAACACACAGGAAGTAGGTCTCTTGCAGAGAGGTAGGACAGCAGTGGCAGTGAAGGGTAAGGTTTTTAATCTCAGCTCTTAGCTATTGCTCTGACCTCTTGGCTTTCATCTCTGAATCGGCTCCGTGTTTCTTATTTAAAAAGACATTTACATCTACAATACAACATTAGGTTGTTTCCTTAAAAACTTGTAAGATTTTTTAATTGTTAGGCAACCTTAATTTTTTTTTCTTTTCAGTAACTTTCATGTTCCTTTTGTAAGGTTTTGTTTTGTATTTGGGGATGAGTGCCATGCAGTCCATTCTGCCCTTGAACTCCCTGTCTGAACAAGGATGACTTTGAACTCTGTGCTCCCCACCATTTACCTCCTAAGTGCAAGGTCTTACAGGTACATGCACCATACTTGTATTTTAAATTCCACCCCCTGCCCCACTTCCTCACTTTGTATAGATTATTATTTTCTCACTCTGTATAGATTATTTTTTAAAAACAAGTGTCTTTTAGGATTCCACACCAAAGTGTCCTCCCAATATTAAACCCTTTTTCAGGTTAATATTTCTATTAAGTACTCAGTGTTGAAATCTTTAAAATCACTTGATGTTAAAATCTGTCTATTCACAATATCAGTTATAACAGTATATGTTGCATACTGAGTTACTGTTCTTATTTCGTAGTGCAGGCTGGGTCGGGGGAGCCAATGCCAGGCCTTTTGATGTGTGTTTTGAACAGAGTTTCAGGTAGCCTCGCTGGCCCCCAGCTCATTTTGTAGCAGGGGATGGTTTTGAAATTTGAACTTCCCATCTGTCTTAGTCATTGTCCTATTGCTGTGAAGAGACACCATGATCAAGACAACTCTTATGAAGAAAGCATTGAGCTGGGGGCTTGCTTACAGCTGCAGAGGGTTAGTTCCTTGTCATCATGGTGGAGCGCAGCAGCACACGATGGCGCCGGAGCAGTGGCCAAGAACTACATCCTGATCCTCAGGCGGCGAGTCTGGGCCTAGCATAGGCTTTTGAAACCTCAGAGCCTACCTCCAGTGTCACACTTCCTCCAACCAGGCCTCCCAATCCTTCTTTTTTTTTTTTTTTTTTTTTGGTTTTTCAAGACAGGGTTTCTCTGTGTAGCTTTGCGCGTTTCCTGGAGCTCACTTGGTAGCCCAGGCTGGCCTTGAACTCACAGAGATCCGCCTGCCTCTGCCTCCCAAGTGCTGGGATTAAAGGCGTGCGCCACCACCGCCCGGCCCAATCCTTCTTAAATAGTGTCACTCCCTGATGACTAGACATTCAAACATAGGAGCCTGTGGGGACCATTCTTGCTCAGACCATCACTGTTGTGTTTTTGCTCTTTTTTGCCCCCGCCCCCCCCAGCTCCCAAGTAAATTCACACACACGGAGACTTATACTTTTAACTGCCCGGCCTTAGCGTGGCTGGTTTCTTGCCAGCTTTCCTTGTCTTCAGGTATCCCATCTATCTTTTGCCTCTGGGCTTTTCCTGTTCTCTTACTTTTGTAAATCTTACTCTTACTCCGTGGCTTGCTGGTTGTGTCGCAGGGTGGCTGGCCCCTAATGTCCGCCCTTTCTCTGGCTCCTTCTCGATCTCCCTTTCCAGATTTCTCCCTCTCTGTATTTTCTCTGCCTGCCAGCCCCGCCTACCCTTTCTCCTGCCTTGCTGGTGGCCAGTTCTTTATTAGCTCGTCAGGTGTTTTAGACAAGCACAGTAAAAGAGCTTCACAGTTAAACAAATGAAACATAAACAAAAGTAACACACCTTAAAACATTCTGCTACACACCACAGCATCTCTGCCTCCTAAATGCTGAGGTTGCAGGCATGCATCATGACATCTAGTTTCTGTGGTGCTTCGGGATCAGACCTAGGGCTTCGTGCATGGTAGGCAGATACTCCGCTGACTCTGCTCATGAGCCCAGTCTTCATACTGGGTTATTTTTTAAATTTTTACTTCATTATTTGTTTATTTGTTTACAGCCCCCCCACCCCCAAGCTCTGGTTGTCCTGGAACTCACTCTGTAGGCCAGGCTGGCCTTCAACTCAGAGATCTGCCTTCCTCTGCCTCTCAAGTACTGCGATTAAAAGTGTGTACCACCACACCTGGCTCATACTGGATTTTTGAATGTTAATACAGTCTTCCTACCTGCCTTTTTTGTTTGTTCTGTTTCAAAAATTTGTCTGGCCTGGCAGAGACCCATCTGGCATTCAGTGGGTTCTGGGGGTCCAGACTCCTGCCCTCTTGACTGTGCAGTAAGTGCCTTGTCTGCTGAACCATCTCCCCAGCCCTGGAAATGTATCTAAGAGCTAAATTATAGAAGTTGGTCAAGCGTCAGATGCAAAGGTACCCGCACTTTTTAAAAGCCTGTCACCAAAATGATCTCACATCAGCACCCACATAAAGGAGAACACTGTCACCTTCTTCCGGTGAGCATGACCTTATCATCAGGGAAACGGAAGTGAGTAACCACTTTTGTCGGTGTCTTTCTGTCTCCAGCAGTGGGTTGAAGCAGGACCAAGTCCGGGCTCTGCTGCCTCTGCTGTGTTTGCATTTGAAGGGGCCTCCCGGTTCTCATGGAGGGTCCATGCTGATGAGAGGTCTGGTCCAGCACAGAACTTGCTCAGCCCTCTTTTCTGCAGCAGGCCTGCCTTCTGAGATGATCCGTGGGAGCCATCCACAGTCTCCAAATATCCAGCAAAGATGTTCAACTACTTAGGGACCATTAGGGAAGTTTTTCAGTCTTCCGTTTTACTTTTCTCTAATTAAAAAAATTATTACTCTTTTCTTGAGGCTCAGCTAATCATATACATAATCCTGTATAGTCTTTAGGCCAAGATAATTTTTCAGACTAGGTTGAAAAATAAAATTTTAATATTTTGTTGTCCGTAAATAAAGTTTTATTAAAACACAGTTGAGTCAGACCTGGTGGTGCACTTGGGAGGCAGAGCCAGGCAGATCTCTTTAGTTCTTTCAGTCTGGTTCTGTCTGGCCCTTTCATACAGAAAGTTTCTGGGCTTTTGCCTGGCAGTAGTCACATGTATAATTCTGTATATTATTGCAATGTGTTTCTCCATTTTTCTGTCTTTCTTCTATTCATTCATTCACTGAGACAGGATCTCACTATTTAGCTCTGGCTGTCCTGGAACTCACTCTGTATTCCAGGCTGGCCTTGAACTCAGAGATCTGCCTGCTCCTGCCTCTGCCTCCGGAGTGCTGGGATTACGGTGTGCACCTGCTGCTTGCGCTTGTTTTGAACGCTGCGCTTTTGCTTGTAGTTAGCAGAGTAGCTTACCCTAGTGACTCTTCTAGATGTAACCCCTTTTCCTCTCAGTACCAACCCATTTCTCTCTTGTGTAGTCAATGCTCAGAGGATGAAAATTCAGTTTTTTACCTCCTAATCTTGACAATGTTTTTATCAGTCCAAGTTTGCCTAAAAAAACAAATCATGTGTAGGTTATAGATATGGACATTTGTGTGCTTGTGTATGTGTGTGTGTGTGTGTGTGTGCGCGCGCGCGCGCGCGCGCCTGTGTGTGTAGAGAGAGAGGTTCTGTGTAATAAACTATATACATTTCTGTAGCTACATGATTTATTATACGTATGTTGCAGTTTGTTGGAAGAAATGGACTCATACAGTTGCAGAGGCTGAGGGCTCCAGGTTTTTCATTGGCACATTGTTAGTGGTCCAGCAGAGCTGACGGCGCAGCGTGGCTGTGCACCATTCTCCCAGCCTGAAGACAGGCGGAGGAGAGCAGAGTCTCCCTATTAGAAAAGCAGTGTTTCTTCCTCTGCTGAGATATCAGGATAAATGCAAAAGATGTGTCCTCAGAAGGTGATGGGAGCTCTCCCAACCAGAAAACAAATACATTTTGCATCAGATTACAGGTGGGTGTCCTCTGATCTACTGGGAGACACTGAGGACTCATGGGTTAAGGGGTTCAGTCTCTAGACTACCTCTCCAACTTTAGATGCCAATTACAAGTCCAGGCTGCTTTTTTACATACGGGTCTGCTGGACCAGTTATAAACTGGGGCCTGCACAATCCCTCCCTTCCTGAGGCTCAAGTAATTTGAGTGGTTTATATTCAACGTTCACTGCACTGCAGGCTAGTGTAGACATCACTGGTGGACAGATGCGGAGGTGGTGTGGGAAGCGGGGGCAGAGTCCCCACCCTCTTTTGGGGTGCCACTCCCCAGGAGCCCCCCAGCATTCTGCCCCGGGAACGCCTTCTGAGCCCTGTCCTGTGGGCTTTTGTGAGACTTCATTGCATAGGCATGACTGAAGCATGGACAGCTGTGTTGAAATGTGGTTGGACAAAAAAGGAAATGAACTAATGCCAGTAGACTGAAGGGGGAACCCCACCTATTTATCTTGGCCTCTGCAGCCGTCCTCAGGACCGTGGAGGATCTTGTGATCTGTCAGACAAAACTGCGCAGAAAGGTTATTTGTGGTTAGCATCCACACAGAAAGGTAGATTAGGTTTCTGTCTCTTGCAAGGGAGAAGAGAAATTGTAGTCTAGACTAACAGATAACTACATGATTCTTACGGCCTGTAGTCTAGACTAATGGATAACTAGATGATTTTTGCATCCTGCTTTGTGTGATGGAGTTTGGGGCCAGGAACCATGGATGGATGCTCTTATGTATGAGGAGATACATATCAGCACCTGTGTTGTTAGGGCTGGATTGGAGCCCCATTGAGGAAGGCACTAGGCATCCCTTCTAGATTCAGATGCTGCTTGTCCAGGAAGGTCCTTCCATGCACACCCTGAATGGTTTTTCCTCATAGGCAGTCTGCAGCCCTGTCAGGTTAATACGTGAAGTTCACCGTCACAAACAGGGCTTAAGTGTAGTCTACATCTATTGTTTCGCAGCTCAACATGTTTTTATGTAAGTCTCTCGAAAAGCTCCAGCTCCCTGGGGGCTGCAAAGATAGCTTCAGGGTTAAGAGTACTTGTTCTTAACAGAGGAACTGGGTTCACACCCCAGCAACCACAGGCGCCTCACAGTCTTCTGTGACCCTTGTTCCAGGGGACCTGACTCCCTCTTCTGAACTCTGTCGTCTGTGGGCACCGTGTGTGCGTGGTACTCAGACATCTGCAGAACATCCACACACATATACTATAAGAACATATGTAACAAGAGAAAAGTCCCAGCCCACTTCAACATTGAGACCATCTGAATTTAGTTGGTTTGGTTAAAATGGTTATCTGGCCAGCACTGACTGAACGTTGGATTAAAGTGAATGGTGGTTCTCTATTTTGTGAAATACAATTCACAATATTTTCTTTGGGCCGGATTAATTTTATTTTTAATATTTTGCTACTGTATTTATTTGCATGCACATTTTCTTGGATCATTTTTGTCTTGAGGTGGTAGTGGTGTTTCCAACACTCAGTCTTAAGTTAATCTGACAAACTGTCAGATCTCTGGAGTGGCTGGTTTGCAGCAGAGATTCGCAATTCCCAGAGCAATTTGCAAAAGCCAAATTGATTGACATGGTATTTGTCCACAAGCTCTTGTCCTTAAATGCATCAGCGTTCAGGGGGAGAAATGGAACGGGGTTTGTTTGTGAGCGTTCCCCCTACTCTTCTCAGGGCTACGGGCGAACTCCTCTGCCTCCCCTGTGAGGCCATCACAGTAGTCAGGACAGCCAGAGAGCTGCTGGGAGGTGACCGGGAAAGGCAGCGCTTCCGGGTAGTTGTTTTCATGGCCTGTTTCTTTCATGCAGGACAGTGTTTAATTTAGACTTCATTTCTCCAGAATGCCATTTGACCTGTGCTTTTGTTCCCATTGGTCCTTATTTTAGTGACTTCCTGACGGGCCCTCCATAGTCACAGAGCAGCCCAATTTTGAATAACAAAATTTCATTAAATTGGACAAAACTGTGTAGTTGGGTTAAAAAAATGTTTAAAGCATCCAGGTAAGAGGGGTGGTCCCTCTGAGGCCCTGCTCCAGGCCTCTCCTTTACTCTGGGTCACAGACTGAGTGACCTTTAGGTCAGTGTTCCTTTGCCTAGAGGGTCCCCCTGCTTTGACTGGAAGCTGACATTGCACCCTTATCTACCTAACATGCTGAAACTTGTTTTGGTCTATCCTTACACTTTTGGAGTCATGAATTTCTTAAGTATCCTATTTTCAATATTTACATGTTTATCTGTCCTAAGAAGATTCTTAATTACTAATATTCCGGTTTTGGCAACTGGTTCTCATTTCTGTATCTTGAGTACGGAGATTAGCATTCTGAGTTTTCAGCTGAGGCCTTTTTATTCTTTCAGTGTTGTGTTCATTGTCTCTGGACCTGTCTCTCTGGTTCCCTGAAGTCTTCAGGAGCTGTTTCCTCCACTGCTCAGATTGTAACAAGTCTTCAAACGCTGCTCTCTAAACAGCCAGGCTTGGTTTGGAATTAGCACATCATAAACGCTCACCATACTCTGCCCTGCAATCTATTTCAATACTCCTGTTCCTCGGATTTACACTTTTGCATCATTAACGATGCAAGAAAGTTAATTAAGGAAATTAATTAAAATTGTGTTAATGACTGAGGCACTTTGGTGAGATTTTAATATAGAAATTTTCCTAAATGTTAATTCCCTAAAATATTTTAATGGAAAACAATTGTATTCACAAATGTAGTTGCTTACAGAGCGGCCTGTGATGAGTTCAGAAGCGGAATTGTTGGGAAGAGCAAGCAGGCGGCTGGTGACTGTAATTATACAGGTGTGGTCCCCCCCTGCAATAGAAACTGAAATAGAACAGCAGGCATCTGGTACCCAACTGCTTATCACATTTTCAAAGAAATTTTCCTGGGCCACACTCAGCTAGGAGTGAAATTATTTTGGCATATGAAAGGGAAGGAAAGGCCATGTATGTGTTGTGAATGCAGAGTTCATTTTCACTGGAAGCCAAAAGAGGATTTATGACCTGTCGGAGTTCTCTTTGGAGGAGCCAAGGGCCTACCCCCTCCCCTCCCTCTTTTATATAAAGTCCGTATCTCTTCTTTCCTTCTGGAATTCTGGCTGGTGGCGAAGGAGTTTAAATAGATAGATAGCATTGACTTTGACTATTATATAGAAGGTGTTCACATAGATAACAAAGGGAAAAAAAAATCCCAAGAGTGGACAACTCAGTTAAGTGTTGATTGAAGGGTTTGTTTGATTGATTTTTAACCAGGTTAGATTTTGCAGAAGAAAGGGAGCCACAGTGGAAGACATGGGGGATGGGGAGTCATGCTGGGTCCCCATCCTGTTGCTTTTTCCAGTGAACAAGAAAACTGGATATTTTTTTTTTTTTTTTTTGCAGTGAACTTTGAGGAAAGGTCTTTTTTGTTTGTTTATTTGTTTGTTTGGGGGCTCTCTATGAAGTATTAGTATGTGTGTACTTGCTTGTGTGTGGGTATGCATGCTCATGTATGTGCTGTGTGTGCATGCTTGAGTATATGTGTGCTTGTGTCTGGGGACCTATGTGCCACGGTGCATGTGCAGGAGACCAGAGAAATGATATATTTCTGATCAAATGATATATTTAGGATCCATTATTTGAAACTTACCTTTGAATTCCCTTCCTTTACAAAACGTTGACTGAAGCAGCAGTCTAGCTGAATGTGGGTGTGGCTTTGGTATAAAAAAAGTCTTACTTACAGTTCCATTTTGAGTTGTTTTACAGTTCCTTTTGGAGTTGTTTTGTAGGCAGGAGAACCACACACATACATGGATTTTTTTTTTCCTAGCATTTATTGCCAGTTAGTAAAATAATGTCAAAGAGTAGTTTGTTTGATATATATATATATATATATATATATATATATATATATATATATACACACACACACCATTCTGTCAGTAATGATAATTGCTGGAGTCCTTAAAATTATAATTCTAAACCTCTAGACACGTTATTTTGCCTATGGGAATTGAAAAGCGTGAAACGGATCTCGTATTAAACCCAGCATTAGTCGGGAGTGCTCACAGCAGTGATATCTGAGTTATGTCATGGAAAATGAAGTAGCTTCCTGTGCTGGCATGAACCGGCCTAGCTAAACCCCGTTTCTCCACAAGGTTTTCTGTTCCTTACTGACTGCTGACGTGACGTGCTAACCAGTGTTTGAATCTGAATGTGTGAGCTCCTAATGGGTGTGTCATCACTGAGGGTAATAGCTGTCCTCTTCAGGCGCGGGGTATAATGGGAGCAGTGGACACAGCCCGTGAGAGACACACGCAAGCAGCTTCTGTTGACTTTTTTTTAATGGCTTAGTGGAAGGAATGGCCAGTGATAAAGAGTTTTTTGGCTAAACATTGCAATTCATAGAATACTTAGAAATGTCATGGTATATACCTAATTGGTTTTATGGTATACCTTCTAAAATAAGCTCAATCTGAGGAGTAAGATTCATCGTATAATTCATGGTGTTTGCCTTTTCTTTTGATTTTAGGACCTTATTTCTGAGAGGTGCCATAGATTGAAAAAGCGAAAATGAGGGTAGCAGGTAAGATATTTATTTAATCCGGTGAAAGTGATTTTTATTTTATAATTTATTTTATAACCTGTTTGCTCAGTAATGACTAATGGAGGGGGTTCATAATTTCATTGATTCTTCCTCCTCCTCCTTCCCCTAACCCCCTTTTGTGGTGGGTCCTGCTTCCTCGTCTATGCTAGTTCAAGCTGTCTTCCTGCCACAGAGGTTATATACAGGGGTCACATACCTCTAATGTTTCTGAAAGTTGAGTACTAGGCTGAAGTCAATGAGATCATGCTTAGCCTTTCTGTTTTATGTCGTTAACATATCTCAACTTGGACATTAGTACATATTACATGCGTTTTTGTAGGTGAACCTTTTACTGAAATTATTCTAAATATTAATGTTTATTTCTTATGTGGTAAGCTTATTTGCCCAAATAGTACATATAAAATACTCAAAGAATGATTTTGAAAATGCAAAGAGACTGACTTTTTCTTGCTAAGTTCTAGCCGTCTAGAAAAAGGAATTCTAAAATAGAACTCTCTCCTATGTGCAGTTCAGTATAACATACATGAAGAATTTACTTATGGTTTTGCTTTGAATTAATAGTCTAGGTATAAACCTAGAACATTAACAGCAGTCTGAAGTAGTGTGTCATATACATTGAAAGTCCTTGATAGATATCCCTGGTATTAATAAAGGTATTGATAAGCATCTTTAAAGGGTAGATCCATAAACACCCAGTTGGCCTTTCCCTACTGGAGGTGAAAATAAATGTGTTTCTGCTATGCAGCCTCCAGCCACAGCCTCCCCACCCCCAAAGGCACATTGCCTGAGGAATTCTGCTAAATCTGTGTGAGGAGAAAACAGGTTGTTCCCTGAAATCAAGATAATTAGTCTAATTCTTCATTGTCATTGTCTTACAAGCAAACCAAGTGTTTTCGTAGGGTCGTCTCTCAGAGATGCCAGAAGCCGAGGCAGGTGGACAAAAGACCCTCTGCTTAGTTTGCTTATAGTTGTATAGAGTCACGCAGAGTTGATGAGACACTGTGGTTACTAAAACCAAGTTAACGGACGGCTGCTACAGATGCTTTTGTAGAAATCTGAAAAGTTGGCCTCTCCTGGCTGGGAAGTCACAGCATCATTTCTAAGTGGTTAGACACTTGTGGAGGAAGAGGACTCCGGGAACCAAGAGCTTGCTTGTTCTAGACCACGTGGGCCTCTTGTTTGCTCTGCTGCCTTTTCTGCCTGCATGTTCTTGGGTTCAGCAGGACGGTTGATAATTGTGGTCTCCTGAGGATTTCTAAGTATGCTGTTGAAGCGTGGTGACCAGAGCAGTTCTTGTTTTGCACATAATTCTAAGTTCATCTTCAGTAAAATCAACTCCATCACCTGGTTTTTACGTTCGTCCTTTTCTTGGCATAGGACTTGGGGAGGGGGGCTGTCTTTAACAGACAAATAAGGAAGATGAGTTATTAGTTCACTGCCTTGAACTCATTAATGTCTTCTAAATTAAAATAGTATCTGGTTGCTTTGAAATGCTCACCTAGACTGAAATGTAATGATCTTCGGTCAGTGGCTAGAAGGAAGAGGGAATAGCACACCCCGTCAGGAATGGGAGGTATGGTGTGCTGTGGTAAGGCCCTCCAGGCTGGCGCTGGGCTTCGGGTCCAACCCTTGAGACCATGTTCTGTCGCGAGCTCCTGGACGCTCCCACTGTAGAGACTGCGAGTGTCTCTGCGCTGGCTTTTCTGTCTCTTGGAGCATCCGTTTGCGTCCTTGTTCCAGACCAGTGTCAGTGCTGGGGCTGGAGAGATGGGCCAGAGGGAAGGAGCCCTCCCATGATGCTCTTGCTGCACAGGATCCAGGCTCAGTTCCCAGCACCCACATAGTGACTCAGCCATCTGTAACTAGTTCAGGGTATCTGACACTGTCTTCTAACTTCCGTGGACACTGGGCGTACACGTTCACTGGCGTACACGCAGGCAAAAACCACTGATACACAAATTACGTACATCTTAAGAAAGAAAAGACCCTGTGCTGCCACTGATGTGCCCCTGTGCAAGTTCAGCCTTGAACAACGCAAGCCTCATCTATCTGTTTTAGAAGACAGTGAGGGCTTCTCCCCTGTTGTACATGCCCATGACTGCTAGAAAATAAAGTAGAAGAGTAGCGCGCGATCTGTCACCTTCATGCCACTGGCCTCAGCCTCACGTAATGAAAACTGTCTGCCACCTGCTGTCATTCGTCTATCGGGCATGTATGTGGTGAGAGCATGCTTTGTGTGAGACACTGGGCTAGATCCTGGGAGAAGGAGGCCCAAAGCAAATGAAATTTTGCTCTTACATGCTAACAATGAAGGTAGCTAGTAGTAGTTGCGCTAAAGACTCAGAAGCAACCTTTGGAAGGAAGAAGTGAGGAGATAGGGTGAGAAGGGCTGGTTGGACATACTCATTACCACTGTTTTCTTATATTAATAGAATCTTTAAGGCTTTGATTTTTAAAGAAGTTTTAGATTCCCAGCCAAATCGGAAGGAAGGTGCAGAGATTTTTCTTGCATGTCCTCACGTATAGCTATGAGTTAGAACATCTCTAAATAGTACTGAGGCAGCCCTGGATGTGGGCGCCCTTTAGCATCATCGGCCTTTCCAAACATCTTCAGTTTCTTCCTGGTCCTCCTCCTCTCCTCTGATGATACAGACTATTCTTTTGGATCTATGAGATTAGATGATCTTTTTTTTTTTTTTTTAAATTCTTCCTTACCTACTATATTGAGGTCCCCCTCTCCAAGAATATGTAATTTAGTGTTAGAATGATGTACTGTACAGGCTACTAGGTGTTTTGGGGGTAGGCTTGAGTTCTGGTTCATGTGCAGCCACTGATTTATCTGTCATCGTAGAGCATTACTTCATCTTTGGGATTTTTTTTTTCCTCTTTAAGGTTAGATGGCTGCTGATTCTGTCAACCTCTTTCCTGTCAGTCGAGATTAAACCTGAACTAAACCCGAACTATTAGTAGGAGCGGGCAGTGGGGGTCGTGTAGACACAAGTAAGCCAGCACTGCTTCCGAATAAGCAGGTCATGTCTCTGCAATCCAGAGGGGGAAGCTCTTGCTCTGCCATTGTTCCATCCCCTGTCTTACGCTTGCCCTTTGTGATTTGGTGCCGAGATTGGGGTGCCTAGGAGAAAGATTAAGGGATGATTCATACTAAGCAGATGTGGCAGTGATGGCTATTGTAAGCTGCTCTGACACCGTAAAGACACAAAGTCTAAAGCTGAGGAGTGTGCCCTCATGGAGCTCATCACATAGCCCGTCACTGTGATTGATGTCCAAGCCTGTCCTCGAGATGTGAAGCCATGTCTTTACCTTCTTCCTCTTGTAAGGCAGAAGGTCATGTTTGCAGTTCCCCGTGGGGTTAGGCAGCTCCAGGCGGTGAGTTGGTGGTCGAATAGTACGCTTGCTGCATTTCACTTCACCTCCTTATTTCCTGGATGTCCTGGCCTTGGCATCTCCAGAAGATCTAGTTTCGTGTCATCGCTGGAGGGCATTGCTCTTTAGGATTGGGAAGCATGTAGTCCTGTAGGCATGGCGGTGGTGGTGCACTCATCAGGACACCTGTAGTCAGCCAGCAGCTGATGGTAGGTAAACCACCTCCCCGAGTTACCCTAGACAGGTGTCTCAAGTAGTGTGCCTGCGAGTTCTGTGATTGTGGGGAGCATGCAGTCCTTGTAACTCCAGTAACATTAAGATCTAGTAGATTACAAAATAGAACTGCATTAGTCATGATGCTTCTGCAGAAACGCCGTTTGCGTAGCACAGATTCTGTTGGCTTATAAAACCATGCTGAGTTGCTTCTGCCTTTTTTCTAGGAGCTGCAAAGTTGGTGGTGGCTGCCGCAGTATTTATATTGACATTTTATGTTATTTCTCAAGTATTTGAAATTAAAATGGATGCAAGCTTAGGAAATCTATTTGGTAAGTTTCATCCCCCCCCCCCCAACACACTTGATAACACTTCTATCTCCCTCCTGCGACTACTCCCATTGATTGCACACTCTCCTTTGAGTTTCATGTCCTTTTTTTTGGAACCCATTCAGTTTAGGCTTGCTTGCATGAGCGTGAGCTGGCATGGGCACCTTGCCAGCGGCTACACCATTGAGAAAATGGCTCTCCTTCCCACTGTAGCAGTTAAACTCCCGTGGCTGCTCGGGGAGCAGGAATACCTCCCAGTCTCCTCCCCATCCGTGAGGGAATGCTGACTGGTACAGATTTGGGCCCGTAATCGCAGCTGATGGGATGTCTTGAGCGCTACAGCTGTGTTGTCTAGGAAGCAGTACTTTTCAGCCCCCCCCCCCCCCCCACACACACACGTTCTGCTCCCTCTTGCAGGATGTTCTCTGAGCTTTAGAGAGGGCGGTACACAAGTCCTGTATAGGGTTGAGCACTCAACAGGCACGTATTCTTACAGCACTTCGACTAGTTAGGAGTTTCTTGAATTCGCTGCCACCTACTGTAGAACAATGTTACTCTTTCAAAAAAATTTTATTTTGTTATTTTATGTGTATGGGTCTTTTGCCTGCGTGTGTGTCTGTGCACTTTGTACATACATGCCTGGTGCCCTCAGAGGCCAGAGGAGGGCATCGGATTCCCTGGAACTTGAGTTACAGACAGTTGTGAGCGCCTTTGTGTGCTGAGGATGGAACCTGGGTAGTCTGGAAGGGCATCCAGTGCTCGTCACTGCCAAGCCAGCTCCCCAGCCCCAGAGTCTTAATCGTCTTAATATTACTCTCCAAACTGTAAGTTCTCATCATGGGTTCACGGCTGCTTTGTCTGGCTAGAAGAATTATTATGTGAGTAAATGTCATTCGTTACCATATTCTAAAAAATATAACATGTCTAAGAATAAAGCCAGTGTGAAGCAATCCATTTTCTGTTTGACATTTTAAGCATATTTAGCAACTGTTTACTACACGGTGATGAGAAGCATTAATCATGGCTCTAAGTGCTCACCCTGGAAAACACAACGCTGGTGTGTTTAAATTGTTTCTCCATTTGAGTTGGCTGCTAGAAAGTGGACCCAGATCTGGTTTGTAAAAACAGAGAAATGTGTTGCATGTGTTGGTCTTTAACATTCTTTTCCTTTTCTCTGTGGCTTTTATTTTTGCCCATTATTTGGCGTTTTTATGTTGTAACTGTACCCGTATAAGGTACTTTAACTCAGATTACATTTTTCAATGCTAGGGGTCCATCCCAGTGCCCTGCACATGCTAGGCCAGCGCTCTACCATTGGGCTGCATTTTTAACTCAGTTTTAAACAAAACTCCTAAGTTAATAAAATGTAACCAGTTATGTTTAATGCTTATTTAGATGGTTCTACATCTTACTGGTTCCCAGATGTTTCTATTCCAGAGTGTACTATGCCTTTCCTGTGGTACTGCTGGCTGTTTCAGGTTCACTGTGTGGACTGGGTTGTCCTCAGCTTGTGATTCTCCTGCCTCACCCTACTCCCCAAGTGCAAGGATTACAGGTGTGCACCACCACTGTGCCCACCCTACAATTTCTCTCTCTTTTGAGGCACTGTGGTCAAACCCAGGGCTTCATGGATGCTAGACAAGTGCTTTTACCACTGACCTACATCCGTGACCTTAAGTACATTACTAGGAGGATGAAGAATAGAACTTAAGGTTCATACATTGAAATGGAAATGGTTGTATTTATCTCACACTAGATAAAATTAATACCGATCTCTTCTGGAGACAACCAGCTATCACTAGAGACCAGAGGAGGTTGTTTGTTTTTCCTGGGTCCTTGTGCTCATGTGGAGTGAGCTTTGGCTGCACACTAAGCGTGGAAAGAGACTGAATCCTAGAAGCATCTTCATGTTCTAGTCGGCAGAATTAAAAGTGTGCCGAGGGCTTTGACTTAGTGAGTTTTCCTCTCCATAAGTTAATACTTAGAAGGGACTCCTAACACTTAATTCACGTCCTCTCTATCAACACGAGATCCTCCTACACACTAGTACTCAACCGTTCATGTCAAAAGACTCCTCAGAGAATCTTAATGTCTCAGTGTCTGGGATACGGCATGAGACTCTGCCTTTTCAGTCAGTATGAGCCCGTGTTGAGTACCTTCACTGGAAGACGTGACTCTCCTAATTCCCATTCCGCTGTTCCGCGTTGCTAGGGACTTTTTTTTTTTTTGGTTTTTCGAGACAGGGTTTCTCTTGTGTAGCTTTGCGCCTTTGCTGGAACTCACTTGATAGCCCAGGCTGGCCTCGAACTCACAGAGATCTGCCTGGCTCTGCCTCCCGAGTGCTGGGATTAAAGGCGTGCGCCGCCGCCGCCGCCGCCGCCGCCGCCGCCGCCACCACCACCACCCGGCCTGCTAGGGACTTTTTACTGCATGTGTTTTATCTCTTTGGTTTAGGCACTGTTTAGGGCATGTGTTTGTTTTCATCCTGAAACTACAGTGCATTTTATCTATAAAATGTTACTTATTGGATTCCAGTCTAGATTGAACTAGTGAAAATATTAATTGTGGGGTTTGTTTTATTTTTTGTTTGGAATATGTTAGTTCTTTTAACCATTTATGTAGCATCCAACTTAATTTAGCAAAGGTCATCAGGTTGAATCCATAGAGGACCTGGGCTTTAGTTACCTGTATGGTTAACTACAATTCATTCAGTAGTTGAGTTTTTCAACTTTTTTTGTAATAACTTAATAGCTTGAACAGATTCTTCTCCGCATTTGTTGAAAATAGATTCTTTTCCCATACACTACATCCTGACTACCGTTTCCCCTTCCTCTGCTCCTCCCAGTTCCTCCCCGTCTCCCCTCCCATCCAGATCCACCCTTTTCTGTCTCTCATTAGAAAAGAACAGGCGTCTAAGAGATAATGACCGAACAGGATAAAATAAGAGATAGTAAGATAAAAGAAAATCCCTCACATCGAAGTTGGATAAGCAAACAAAGAAAAGGGAAACAGCCCAGAAGAAGGCACAAGAATCAGAGACCCACTCACCGGATGGATCGTTTTGACTCAGACTTGTTTTTTTGTATTTCGAGGCAGGGTTTTCTGTCTAGTCCTGGCTGCCCTGGAACTCACTCTATAGACCAGGCTGGCCTCAAACTCAAAGATTCACCTGCCCCTGCTTCCTGAGTGTTGGGATAACCTGGCTCATTGACTCAGGCTTTTTTTTTTTTTTTTTTTTTTTTTTTTTTTTTTTTTTTTGGTTTTTCGAGACAGGGTTTCTCTGCGTAGCTTTGCGCCTTTCCTGGAGCTCACTTGGTAGCCCAGGCTGGCCTCGAACTCACAGAGATCCGCCTGGCTCTGCCTCCCGAGTGCTGGGATTAAAGGCGTGCGCCACCACCGCCCGGCGACTCAGGCTTTTTATATCATATTGTTTTAGAAAAAATAAAACAGACATTTCCAGATAGAAAGAATGGAAAATTTGCCCACAGTTAATAATTTAAATTACCAAAATAGGTTGTGATTTAAAAGAATAAGATAAAATTTAAAAGACAAAAACAAAGAAAAACATCTAAAAAAAACCCTAATCCCTTAAACAGTATTTTGGTATAGGGATGTAGCCCAGTGATAGAATGCTAGATGCGTGCTTAAAACACCTAGATTCCAGTTCCCAGCATACCCCACCCCCAAACACACAGAGACACATTTTTTTTTTTTTAACAAGATTTAATCGTGAAGGAATTACAGAATCACAGTCTGTTTGTAAGAAATAATACCCAGAGACCCTGGACACCCTTGTCTTAGGTCCACCCATCAATAACATCTTAGGAAATGTCAATTGTTACGGGCAGGGCAGGATGTAGACTTGCACACAGTCTGCCTGCCAGTCTCCTTCCTGGCTAAGGTTTCATGCAGTATTAGTTTTCCTCGAGGACATTCAGCTAGTACAGAACTGAACACAGTCAGGTGGGTATCTCTGTAGATATTGCTGCAGTGAATGTCGTGGGCTTGATTATTTTTACCCTTGGATACTTAAGCCTTTGGTAAGTAGTATATGCATAGATTTCTTGAGATAGTATGAAAAGCTCAGGTCTAAAGTAGTTCTAAATTCTCTAGTCTGACTTTACTAAAGGACATGTGCTGAAGTCTGATGAATCAGACAGGTTTGTGTCCATTCCTTGACGTATTATCCGAAAGACATTGAAGATTAGGGTTATCAAGTAAGCCCGAAGTGAAACCCACAGTGAGGAGGGAGTGTTGTGTTTCCAGTTTGTGCTTGTGCAGGATGCTTTGGCACTACCCCGCGTCAGTGAGAAATAGTTCATCGGCCTGCCTCCAGGTTCTCACAGTCTGAGTTACAGGCCCGGGGAAGTCTTTCAGTTTTGATGGGTATTGGATAAAAATAACCTTCCCTTGTAAAAAGTGCTTCCAGCGAGTTTCTTTACCTCGAGGCATCTCATCAGCTAACACAAGTTCCGTGGAGGTACATTTACCCAAAAGCCTGACGGCTAACAAATGGATTTCTGTGTTTTTAGTTAAATAGCAGTTACAGGTTTGACATCTGAAATTTAACAAACTGATTTGATCTTTAACATTGTTTTTTACATTTTTTATTTTTACTGTTTTTACATGGATGAGTATTTGCTCTGCATGTACTTCTGTGTACCTCATTTGTACCTGGTGTCCGTGGAGGTGGTGGGACTTGAACTTTGTAGGTGCTGGGAGTTGAACTCGGGTCCTTTGCAGCAATAACAAGTGCCCTTAAGCACCGAGTCAGCTCTCCAGCCCTGTGTGATAAAGGCACCCAGCCTTTGCTGCTGCTCATCACTCCAAGCTCTGAAGGTTTTTCTGTCTTGGTCAGTTCTTGAAGGTTGATGTCTTCGGATTCTGTGCCCCCGGATGTTCTCATCAGTTTGCTCATATTCCAGTTTCTGTCTTACTCCCAGGCCTTTTTTCTAGCTGACCTCCATATTCTTCCTCCTCTATCTTCACCAGGTATCTTAAAACATGGTGGGTGGAGCCCATCACTGGTGTACACACACACACACACACACACACACACACACACACACACACACACACACACACACACACACACACCTCCTTACATAGTTATAAAGGTCTGCAGTGCAGAGAAAGTGTTTGGATATCACTTTCATGTGAAGAAGACAGGTACTTTAGAGATGAGCCAGCACCCGACTCCTTCCTCTACATTGTCCCTGCATTTGGTCCACGTCTGAACCTAAACCTTGTCTGTGGTGCTTAGCTCTGACTCTGTCTACTTTTTCAAAAATCCAGCGAACACCTCTGAGTTTCCTCCCCCAGAACTGGCTTCCTTTTTTTTTTTTCTCTTGTAAACCTAGATTATGTCAGCAGGGTCTTTGTTGATAGACTCAGACTTGAGCCTCTGGTCAGAGTTATTCTAAAAGGTCCCTAATCTGGCTTTCTGCTCTGGGAATGACTGGTGTATTTTGCTTACAAAGTCCCTCTTTAGAAGTGGTACAATGGGCCGGGTGGTGGTGGTGGTGGTGGTGGTGGTGATGGCGGCGGCGGCGGCGGCGGTGGCGGTGGCAGCGGCAGTGGCAGCGGCAGTGGGCAGCATTCAGGAGGCAGAGGCAGGTGGATCTCTCTAAATTCATGGGCAGCCCGATCTACAAAGTGAGTTCCACGACAGCCTATTACACAGAGAAACCTGTGTCCACAAACCAATAACAAAACCAAACAAAAACTGGAAGTGGCCTGAGTGCTGCATGAGATGATTTTAAAAGCCAGTTCTGGACTGGGAAGATGGCTCCGCAGGTGAGTATGCTCGCCTGCAAGCCTGTCTACTTCAGGTCAGTTCCCGGGATCCACGTGTGGAAGGAGAGAACTGGTCCTGTAAGTTGTCCTTGAGATCTGCAGTGTCCCTTGGTGCACATGCGCACCCACACATCCACACAACCACACACACATCCACACAACCACACACACACACACACACACACACACACACACATACACACAAATGTTATGAAAAATTAAAAATAAACTAAAAAATAGAAGCTAGCTCCACCAATTACACGCTCCGTCCTCGGTTTCCTTATCTCTGAGACATGATGACCCTGTCAGTGACCATCTAGACTATCTTGACCCAGCCAGCAGTAGGAATGAGTGTTGTTCCCACTGTCTCCACACCTCATTACCATAGATCAGATTATCTGCTCTCTAATCAGCCTAGCAGAGCTCAGTCAGGGAGACCTAAGTTCCCGATTTTACCAGTGTTGCTTTCTAGGAATCTTAACACCAGAGTCTGATGGTACAGTCCTCCTTTCCTTTAATTAATTAATTTATTTATTTATTAAGTGTTTTTGTTGTTTGTTTATTTGTTTTTGAGACAGGGTTTCTCTGTGTATCCCTGACTGTCCTCGAACTTGCTGTGTAGACCAGGCTGGTCTCATACTCAGAGATCCTCCTGCCTCTGTCTCCTGAGTGCTGGGATTCAGGGCATGTACCACCACTGCCCAACTAATTTTTTTCTTAATTGCAGTTATTTGTGTGCGTGCGTGCGCCTGTATTTGTATATGAGTGTAGGTACACATGTGCCATGGCACATGAATGGCGATCAGAGAACAAACAGCCTGTGAGAGTCAGTTCTCTCCTTGTACTATCGAGATCCTGGGGAACCACCCGGCTTGGCGTCACGTCCCTACCCACTGCGCCATCTTGTCTGTTTGCTTTTTAAAGACAGACTCAAGTTGAGAATTTTTAGTCTTCATGTTGCTGATTCTGCTCTGGGGTTTAGTTTTTCCATTTAAAAAAGTGGAAGCATTGGGTGAAATCTCTGTAATTACACAAGGAAACGGGAAGAATGAACTAGGGAAAATGCAGCGCCTGAATCTGTGTCCTCCCCCTTCTCTCCTCCCCTCTCCTCCCCCCTTTTCTCCTGTTTTGATATTTGCTTGTTCAAACCTCTTTGCATGGGAATCACCTCTGTATTTAGGTTCTGGGAGGGGGAGGCTGTTTTAACCATATTCCATGCATGACTCTCCCTACATTATAGCTGTAGGACTTGTACCGTGTATACTCTCCTACCAAGGGTTCTGTTGAGTGCTGAATTGCTGACTGATCTCTCTCTAAACATCTAGATTCTCTCTTCAGCTTCAACTCTCCGTTCCGTAATTTGAATAGTGGACTCGGAGGAAATTCACAGTTATTAAAAACAGTACAGAAGTGAAAACTCAGTGACTATTTATAGTCAGACAGCTGGCCAACAACGACCACACTGTGTACTTATTAGCCAAACCAGAAACCGGCTGTCCATGGCACTTGGATGATGTGTGTTCAGATCTCTTGGACTGAGATCAGACACGGGTGCATTTACTGAGAACTAAGTGTAATTGTGATGGAGGACAGTGGAGAGCCACTGTGGGCGTTATGAGTTGACCTTTTCCCTTCCTTGATGAAATAAGAAACTCTCAGTAACAGCATTCATTTTATTAGGCCCTTATTGTGCACTTCTGTTGTGGAGAATTCAGGTTTCCCCAACATTCCCCCTCCCCCTCTTCTTGTGTGCCCAGATCTTCACCAAACCCCAAGATAGATTTATGCACATTCTCCAGGACTGTGGGGGTGCCCAGCCGAGCCCTGCCCAGCCCGGCCCAGCAGCAGCAGCAGCACTAGCAGCATTTAAATACCATTTTGTTCACCAGTACCAGTTAGTAGTCTTTTAAAGGTGCGTTTTCAGACTAACTTTCTGAGTAGGATTTAAATTTGTAGTAAATAATTAAACAAAACATGAAATTTAAAATGAACCAGGTGGTGATGACATATACATTTAATGCCAGCACAGGGGAGGCAGAGGCAGGTGGATCCCTGTGAGTTCAAGGCCAGCCTGGTCCACAATATGTGTTCCAGGACAGCCAGGACTACATAGAAAAACCCTGTCTCACCCCTCTCCACCAAAACAAAACAAACAAACAAAAACCCAAACCCAAAATAAATAAATAGTTTAGAATGATCTTTGAGTAATAACACGCTACTCTTCGTGATTTCAACACACACTTGTCCATAATGAATTAGTAGAGAGGTACTGCTTCTCTGGAGCAATACTGGTACTTACTGTTTATGAGCAGTCGTCCAAACACTACTTCCTTGACTTATTAGACGCCTTACTGTGTTTGAAGTAGGTAGTTGCCAATGGGCCTGTGCTTTCTAATGATGCTGTCTTTCTCTTTTAGCTCGATCTGCGCTGGACTCAGCCACTCGCTGTAAGTCTCTCACCTTGGTGTCTTATAAGTGTTTTATCCTGTGTGTGGCCCTGGGAGAGCTTATGTGCGAGCAGTGTGGGCAGTTCGTGTGAACAAAGCCTGAGGGAGAAGTCGAGTTTGAAAACTGTGCAGCTGCCCTTTCATTGGACGGCCTAGTGTCGCAGGTGCTTCGTCGTCAGTGGGTGTTGGCTTTGTGTTGGGTTGCAGCCTTGTGTGAGTACAGCCAGTGAGAGCCGATAGGAGAGGCAGCTGCCCCTTCACCTGGATGAATGGGAGGACTGGACTTTATTGATCTTGGTTTTGATGCACTAGACATGCAAAGGAGCAATTAAAAAACCCCAGGCACCCAGAAATGTAAAGATAACTTCAGGAATAATTAAATCAGATCTGCCTCGCTCAGCAAGATCATATGGCATGATCAGTTCATTTCTCTCAGTAGTCGGCTCATTCTTCACGAGGGCTGAGTTGTGTTCTTATAACTTTTTATTTTGGGGGACTTACCTGCCTTTCTTCCTTGCTTGGTTTTTTTATACCCTTAGGGGAAAAAGTTCTAGAAGATTGAAATAAATTTTATATTTTTAAATATGTATATCCTTCTTTTTAAATTATTTTTTCATATGTATGATGCTTTGCCTGCATGTATGTATGCACCACATATGTTGTGCTCAAGGAGTCTGGAAGAGGGTATCTGATCCCTTGGAACTACAGTTACAGATGATTATGAGCCCCGTGTGGGTGCTGGGTCCTCTGGAAAAGCAGCCAGTGCTCCTAATCACCGAGTTGTCCCTCCAGCCCCTAACTAAGTGTTCCTTTATGATACAGTTAATATTAATATACATATATATTTGTGTGTATTATTTGAGATCTCAAGCAAACTGATTATGAAATCCTATTAATTGATTTTCTGAAGAATCTCAAACCTATCTCTGTTCTCCCCGTAGCTACGAAGCCTCCCAGGTACAAATGTGGAATCTCAAAAGCATGCCCTGAGAAGCATTTTGCTTTTAAAATGGCCAGTGGAGCTGCCAACGTCGTGGGGCCCAAGATCTGCCTAGAAGACAACGTGTGAGTATTAGATGGCTCAGAACTCAAAGGTCTTGAATTGAGTGACAGCTGGTGGACTTGCAGGTGATGGCGCTTCTGAAATGCTTTTTCTATTGTATTATTCCTCCCCCCCTCCCCCTCCCCCTCCCCCCTCCCCCCTCCCCCTCCCCCCTCCCCCAGTGCATTAAGAGAGAGACCTGCTTTTTATTTGGTTTTATGTAAGGATAAAGGTGGCTGTTTCATTGTGGTTCTTAAATACTAAGAAAAAAAATTAATTACTTTAAATTTATTAAAATAAAGGAAATCTTCATATACGGTTGGCATATTTCAAGTGCTCAATGGCTCCAGAGGGCTCTTTTTTGTTTTTGTTTTTTTTTTTTGTTGTTGTTGTTTTTTTTTTTGTTTTTTTTTTTGAGCAGGGTTTCTCTTTCTCTGTGTTACAGTCTTGGCTGTCCTGGATCTTGCTCTGTAGACCAGACTGCCTCGAACTCACAGAGATCCGCCTGCCTCTGCCTCCTGAGTGCTGGGATTAAAGGTATGCGCTGCCATTGCCCAGCTCTCCACAGGGCTCTTGACCACAAATCCCATATAAAATACTGTGTCAGAACAAAGCCCCATTGACAACCTTCCCAGAGCACTGAATGCTTCCAATTATAGGTCAGTGTCTTTCGTTTTTGAGAGCTGCTTGCTGAGGTGTGAAGTGACCTCGTGGTCGTGGCCGGCCTTTTGCACTCCACTGCTCTGGGCCGGGCTGAGTGGCTCCGTGGTTGTGGTGTTCTGCACAGGATGCTGGTAGGTTTATCGTCCTGCCTTGTCAGCTATCACAAGTTCCTGCCTCTGGAATTGCAAACCCTGCCTTTAGTTGTTTTTTCATCTGATTGCTCAGAAAACTCGGGACATGAGCTCATTTAAAATTCACGTAAAATAATGGATATGACATTTGGCTTTGTAGACTAGACTAAGATGGTGTACAGGTAAACAGCAGAAACTGGGCTGTTTCTCCCAGCTTTTTATGCATGAATTTCACACAGAGCTTTTAAGTTAAATATGCGGGAACTGTGGAAGGATTGGCCACCTGGGGCAACATTTTCTTGCAAAATTGATGCTCACTGAGCTCTGTTCATTCCCGTTCTTTGCCCTCATGCTATCGGCAGCCCCTGTCAAATCAGTTACTTTCTGACTTTTCGGTACCCCAGATCTCAGCAAAGTGCATGGGGTTTGGAAGTTTCTAGGTTTTTAGAGACAGTCCTCTTTGTTTTCACCTTTGCTTCACTAAAGACTCAGTTTGAGTCTAAATAATAGGATGAAAGTTCATTCGGAATACCTCACCCACAGGTCATCTTTGGATGCATGGAGTTTAGTGCAAGGAAGAGATCAAAGCCTTTTCAGACACTGGTTTTCCAACCACAGTTGCATAGGTCAGAAGATAACTGTTTCTTAAGCGTAGGGCTCAGCATCATTGTGCCAGGCTGGGAGCCAGATTCTTTGGTTCTAGCATGGTGGGCATGTCATGTAGGATTTATACTGTGCAGTAGTTTGACCCAAAAATTGGGGTTGCCCACCAATCAGCTGCATTTCAAGAATCATTCTGCCATTCCCATGAGAGATTAATAATTGATGAAATTTTATAGCTAGGCCTCAGGTCATGACGCTGGTCCCTGTAGAAGGGCTTCATAACTGGCCAGCGACCTCCAGTGGGATGCTGCAAGGACCAAGTCCAGTGCCTTTTCCTGTATGTTTATTTCTGTATTGAAAATGCATGAAGTTTTTAAACAATGCTAACATAAAGCATAAGAATCTGCTTGCCTAGACAACACTCAATTCATATGTTCAAGTGGTTATTGGATCTGGTTTCCCCTCTCATGGGATATACATACAGTCTAGCAGGGCTGACAGGTACCTAAAAAGTAAGTGCAAGTAAGTGCTGTCAATCAGGACACCAGCTGTGCAGGCAGTGGCCATAAGTGATGCTTCCTAGTGGGAGTGAGTGAGTAGAGTCCAGCTTGAGATTGTCAGTGAGGGGAAAGGGTCCAACTTGAGATTGAGTGTTGAGGATTGATTCTAAGACACTGAGTGTGCTCTGAGAACCTAGGGATCAGGAGACAACTAGAGGCAGAGCAGATAGGTCTGAACGTCCCAGACATGAGGCACATGGTCAGCCCATATGGGAGGAAAGTTCTAGAAGTGAGTGGGCCAGACCACACAGGAACTTCTGAGCAGTGCAGATTGAGGTCATTTTCTAAGTGTGCTGAGACAGTTTTCAGACTTACTTACGATTTCGTTTGTATTGAAAAACTAATTTCATAGCTATATAAAATGACTTACATAGTGGAATAAAGAACAGTGGGAAGGCCATGATTAGTCACACTGGCTACTTGACATGGTATGTCTACTCATAACAATTTTTTTTGCCTGTCTACCCTACAAAATGTGCAAGTACATACTAAAAATGTGTGTATCCTTGCACCTGGTCTGAGTACAGGAACTCACCACGGAGAGAATACTCTAGATTGCGGTGTCTGGGCAGGGCTAATTTCGCTCCCTATGGTCTGTTGGCTCTTTGACATAGCTGTAGAGGTTCCACTTGCAGAGCCAAGGCTGTTGAACATTTCTAGCGCTCAGGCAAGCTCCCTCTAAGATGTTTAAAGTAGCCAGAGCTGGTGGCAGGTATGTGAAGCAAAGCTGTGTTTGAAAATGTTATATAGTGTTTATGCCATTTCCTTGGTTTTTGTTTTGTTTGTTTGTTTGTTTTTTGCCTGAAGGTGTGTGGTTGGCCATAGGGCCTTCACAGTCATAAGGAATGGTAAATATTTTCATTGCTGTGACCACTCTTGATGTGTTTGGTGGTTTTCATTGATGGTAAGTCTCTCTGGTTCCATCTATTTAAAACTTGATAGGTTGCTGCCCTCTCGTGGGAAGCCTGGGGAACTGTGCTTCCTGCTGCCTTTTCTTTGTTCTGAGATGGACTGAAGTTTATTGGAATAGAGTAGCATGTTCCAAGATGATCTCTACTTGGAAAATCACTGGAGTTTGGTTGTTAACCCACACATTAGCTGTAACCATTGCTTTTGGCTACCAGTGATGGAATTTACATATCTAATGTGCTTCCCCGGGTCTGGAGCGCTCCCCTCCTCTGATGCAGCCCGGCCAGTTGTCCTGTGGTGAAACTTATGTCGTCTTATGTGTATGCTCAAGACAAATTCTTCTGTTGGTACAGCTTGGAGATGTAGTTCATATACCTACACTTCCTGTTTGTAGTATGCAATCACTGGTTTGTGGTATGATTCACTGTTGTGTACAAACTGTGCCATAGTCCATTTTAGGCTTTTTCTTCCTTTCTCTTTCATTCATTCTTTTTTGGCCTCTGTCTCTAGAATGCTGGGATTGCAGTCCCAGCATAAAACATTGCCATACTACCAAAAGAAACTGTGTCCTTTAGCTCCGTCCGGCTCTTCTTCGTTTTCATTCTTCTCCACACCTAAATCCTAAATAACCTTGTTTGCTTCTGTCCCTAGAGATTGCTTGTTTCGTAGATGTATTATTATCTGTGGTCTTTGGTAACAGGCTTCTTTGCTTGGTGTAACGTTTTCAAGGTTCATCCACCGTGTAGCTCACATTATTTCTTTTCATGGATGAATTCTTCTCCATTATAGATGTGCCTCATTTGCTTTGTCCTCTATCGGTTGATAGGTGTATGAATATTTTCCCTCGCTGACTGTCCAGAACAGTGTTTCTGAAGCTTTTCTATACAGGTTGTGTGTGGATGGGTTTTCACTCTCTGTGCTTGGACTATAGTGGACTTTTCTTTCAGGTAGCTGTCTGGCATTTGGAGGAACCGTCAGATTGGTTTTCCAAAGTGGCCTCATCGGTTGACCTGTGTACCAACAGTGTGGAGTCCTGGGTCCTCCATGTGCCTGTGCCTCTAGTCGGAGTGAAGTTGTAGCTCTTTGAGTCCATGATTTGTGCCTCCCTAGTTGTTAATAATGTCTTGCGTTTTTTAAAATTTACCATAGAGAACTGTTCATCCCAACCTTCTGTTTTTTAAAATTGATTGATTATTGGTATTTCCTCTTTGGGTTGTTTGCATAAGGCTTTCTTAGCCATTTACTTTCTATTACCTGTTTCAGGTGAATTTATTGTCATCATTATGTAGTTGGTTCTGTAATAACTGATTGTTCCTATTCTGTTTTTCTGTGGTATGTTTGAGCTACTTATATTCCCTGTACATGCTGATAGGTGAGGCATTAAGTCTATCATTTTAGCATTTTATTCTATTTTCAGATTGTTTTACTTTGAGTTTTTGTTTGTTTGTTTATTTCTTTGTTTGTTTTTGTTTTTGGAAACAGTGTTTCTTTGTATAATCTTGGCTGTCCTAGAATTAGCTCTGTAGACCAGGCTGGCCTCGAACTCAGAGATCTATCTGCCTCTGCCTCCCAAGTGCTGGGATTAAAGGTATGTGCCACCACCACCCAACTTACTTTGAGTTTTATGATCATTTTTAAAAGTTTAATTTGAGAGGAGTAGCTGGGAAGAGGAGGTGGGTAATGAGATATATGATCAAAGTACATTCTAAGCACATGCAAAATGTAATGAGATGCATTCATATTTATAATATATGGTAATACAAACATTTTAAGAAGTTTCTTTACTGTTTTTTTGAGTACGTCCCTTTGTAGATACTTTATACTGATTACTGTCTGTGCCTTAACAGGAAGATGTTGAAACTAAGATCTAGACTTAAGAAAAAGAGGAGAAAATGTTATTTGTGTAGCTGAGACCTAGCTGCGCATCATAACATTGTTTGGCTTGTTCTTACATTGCAAACAGCAGAACGAGGAAGTAGCTGGCTAGTAAAGATGTTCTCATCACCAGATAAATGAAGCTTCAGCACTATTTTAGTTTTTCCTTTGTCTTACTCATTTACACACATGAGGATGTCACTCAGTAATTGTTGGAATTTTGTTCCCTACAACCTTAGCTCAGTTACATATGGGAGTTTGGTGGCAATCAGTTGATGTGTTCTGTGAGAATCAATCGACTCTGAGGAATGTAGGATGAAGTATTATACATTTCTTGTGCAAAATTGTGCACTACACGTTCTGTCAGGAAAATTTGCAGTGTACTAATGTGAGCACGGCACTCTCTTCCAACACACTGATGGGGAAGTTGCTCATACCTTGAATTCTATTAATTTAACATTACCTGCAAATTTGGGTTTAATATTCAATAAAGTAAACTGATATCAAGCCAGTGTGCCCTCCATCCCACACTGTCAACGGGCATTATGGTCTGTAAGCTGCAGTGATGTTGGTTGTCTCCGGCAGCCCATTTGTGGCTGTGGTGAGATTCCTGTGGCTGGTGCATTCCTTTTGAGTGCAGAGAAAGTGTACGCTAATAATCGCTAGGAAAATGGGAAAATGTTCACGGTGAGGTGACATGGGCATGATAATGCTCCGTTACTCCTCTGGCTTCCGAATTGAAAGTGTCTCTATAGAACATGACTCCATTCATGTCACAGTATCACGGTGACCCTACAGAAGATGGAGAAGAGAGGGCATGGTCTTTGGCTTCTTGACAGTGGTGGAAATTGAGTCCTGCTCTGCCCATGTCCTAAAGTATTGCCTCAGGTGGCACGGCACAGTATGAGATAAAGTAGTAGCACTGTGGCATTTGAGACATAATGCTTCTATTTTAAAGAATTTACTTTCTTTGTATGTGTCTGGATATGTGCATGTGAGTGCAGGCGTTGATGGCGGCCAGAGGCATCAGATCCCCTGTAGTTGGAGTTAGAGGTGGTTGTGAGCCTCCTGACATGGGTCTTGATCCTCTGTATGAGTAGTACATGTTCTAATTATTTCTCGAGCACCATTGTACCTTTATGTGTATTTTTTAATTTTATGAAGTATTATTTGAATTGACATTATAGTTGACTCAACATAAGGCTGTCTTTGATGTAGTAAGCTTTTAATGTGCTGAGTTGAGTATTTGATATGTGTATAATACCTTTTTTTGCATTATATTTTTGTGACATGTTTCCATATATTCTAATGAGTTCGTCTTGACTTCTTTCCCTTTAGTTTGATGAGTGGTGTTAAGAACAATGTTGGAAGAGGAATAAATGTTGCCTTGGTAAATGGTAAGAATAATTATTGTGCATTATTGATGTGATCAATGGGTATATTTATGTCCCACACTAAAATTTACCCTTGGCATCAGAGTAGAAAGCACTACTCAATACTGAAGCCTTCCCAACAAGGGTGCCCACTTGGCCAAACCATTGCAGATGAAGACTTGGGATCTTCTTATGGGTAGCACGTTTTCATGGGCATATTGCAGCCATGTGCATTGTGTGGCGAGCTTCTTGTGAAACTGCAAGCTACTAGTCTGATACTAAGTAGACGCCATCTTGCTGCACCTTTTAGAATTCTTACTAACATGAAGATAGGTAATCAGGATGAAGGGCGTGTAAAATGACAAAGGATGGTGGACTCTTAATAAGCAGAGGGAAGAATAAAGTCATAGTTTGTTTTAAGTTTTCAGTACTGTCCACATTCTTCTCAGAGGTCCATTTGTGCAAATATGTTCACTGAGTCCTGGACATAGTGTGTGTTAAAAAAAGTCAGTTTTAAGCATCCTGCCCACGAAGTACAGGCTGCCTTTGTACACTAGCCTCTGTTCAGCCACTTATTTCCCATAACTGCCTGGGGTGGGTAGAATCTCCCAGCAGCTCAGCCAACCCCCAGCAGGGAAAAGCTCTCTGCTTTTTTTCATAGGTGAGAATTATCTGACTTTGTACTTTCTTTTTCCCAAGTAAAAATTTTAATGTCTCTTCTTCTACTTAATTGATCTTTGAGATAAAATAAGTATACATTTTATTTGGGGGGGGGAGCTTTAGTATAGATTGTTGTTTTCGTCCTGATTTAAATAGATAATTTTTTTGCTGTAGAGGTTATGTATTGGTGGTAATGTCACGGGTTGATGATCGCACATGAACGTGAAGTGTATAACACAGAGCTGATCTGAAGTCAGCGATGCATAGCTGTGTGCATGATTCAGATCGTAAGTTCTAGAAGCAGTTCCTTCTGTTGATGAGTTCATGTCACTCGTTGGGTTAGACCTTTTTTTTTTTTCTACACTGATATTTCCGTTGTGTGATTTAATATGTATTCTGTCTCTTTCAGGGAAAACAGGGGAGGTGCTAGACACCAAATATTTTGACATGTGGGGAGGAGGTACGTGCAACATACACTGTGCTCCTGCTGGCTGACGCGGAACCCATTTGAGAGAGAGCCGTGCTCGTTCGCATTTCCGTTTTCTCTCCCTCTGTCTGTTCTCACTGTGTGTCTGGCCATGTTTAAGTGGGCTGTCATGTTGCATGCCGTTTGGTTATGGTAGGAAGATCGCCTGTGATTGGGATTCCAATGAGATTTGAAGGACATTAGTGCCCCTGTTCTGACAGGACAACTGACTCCAAGCCCTGAGTCGGTTTCGATTTCTGCCTGAAAGTCAGAATCGTCTGAAGACTAGTATAACCAGTTCACACAGTTTCAGACTGAAAGAATCCCACGAATCTATCCAGTTTCTAACTTTGAATTCTGCTATTACAGTAGCAAACATTTGAGAAAAGACATGGGCTTTTCTTTGTAATTTACTGGACTCAGAACAAGCCACAGATATTTTTCCCTTCCGTGTTTGGGAGTCCTAGGAATAGCTTCAAATACTGTCACCATCAAATACTGGTGAAATTGAAGCAAATACTGGCTCCCCAAAGAATGTTACCCCAAAGAGAAAGGTCTCTTTAAAACAAGGAAAGCGTATTTATTTTCATGATTTTGATGGTGTGTAGGTATGTGCACATGGAGCAGGTGCCTGAAGAGGCATGTAGCCCTGGACTCCAGGAGCTGGAGTTACAGGTGTTGTGAGCCACCTGATGTGGGTGCTGGAGCCTGATTCAAGTCCTCCAGAAGAGTAACAAGTTACTCTGGAGTTAGCGACTAAGTCAAGGGTTAGCCTAACCTGAGCCACCTTTCCAGTCCCCAGGATTTCTCCGTCTTTAAGGCAGGCAGGCCAACCTGGCTTACCTCTCGGTTCCCTGGCTTCTTTATATTTACCCTACAAGCCAGCGGCTCTCAGGCTTCCAGACATTTATGTTCAGTTTTCAGACAAGCTAACATGTCCAATATTTCTTCAGCTTTTAATAAGATGCTATGTATTATTTATTTAAGCTTTAGAGAATGTTTCATAACTGTCAGAGCTATATTAAATTACACTGTTCCCATCAATTTTAGATTCTGAGAGCATAATTGCTCTTAGTATAATTTATAACGTAGAAACTCTTCCATGAAGCTGTTGAAATTGGGCATGTAAACAGAGCTCTGGTATAGCTCTCACTGCCCATCACAGACACCAGATTGCTGCCAAAGACTCTTCCTGGTTCAGAAATAATAGCAGTTTAGTGCCATCTTTTCATTTCAATGGAAAGGATTTGTTGGCATTTATGTTTCTACGTTGAAAATGTGGTTTTGGTAAAATATAATCAATTAGAGAAAAATCTTTGGAATCTTTGATGTTGAAAAAAATAGGGAAGACTTGCAGTAATATAGGTTTGGAGTACATTTAGACTTGTGGTCTATAAGGAAAGCTAACATTGCAAAGAGTCCGCGATGGAAAATGCTTTAGTACCTCACCAGAATGTCTGGCAGCACCAGCTTGCACTCAGCGAGCTAGAGTATCGAGAAGTTCCTGTGGACTTGATATGGAAGAGGACCGATGTTGACCATAATTAGTTTGGCTTTTAGTCACTGTCTGCATTCCTTACCCCAGTTTGTTACAAAGTGATACGCCTAGAAACTATAAATCTGCCTTTTTACAGAGGTCTCTGAGGAGTAGATAGAAGCAGGGCTTCCTGTTCCCAGAAAAGCACCCATATTAACATTCAAGGCCATGCCCCTTGTGGTCCCCAAAGCTTCTCATGAACCTGAGAATCAGGGACTGTAAGCCCAGTTACATATTTTCTCGTGGACCTGAGAATCAGGCTTCCTGTGAATTGTAAACCCAGTATGTATTTCTTCATATGAACCTGAGAATCAGGCTTCCTGTGGACTGTAAGCCCAGTTACATACTTATGAGATCCCTGAGGTCCTCACTTTACAAGAGGTGCATTTACATGACTTTACTATGGATTTTTATTGGCCTTGATGGTATGAGTACAAAAGACACAAGATGATTCAGAACTGGGAAATCAGGAAATGGAGGGACGATATTAAAGAATAAATTTGGTAATTTTGTTTAGTATATTTTTTTTCTTCCCTGGGTGGACTCAAAAACCTTGAATTTTTAAACTTTTCCTAAGATTTGTCTGTTTTACCTGTACATTACTTTTCATTAGATAGTTGTTTTGTGGAAACTGCATATGACATTAATTTTAGAAATTATTGTGATAGTAATTCCATCATCTACAAAGAAAATCCCCAGCCCTTTTTTTCTTTCAGATGTGGCACCGTTCATTGAGTTTCTGAAGAACATACCAGATGGAACGGTCGTGTTAATGGCAACATACGACGATGGAGCAACCAAGTATGTAAAATTAAAGCCGAACACAGCTTTTGGAGCTATACTTATCCTTTAAAAAGCAATGCATTTTCATTGAAAAACAGTCTATTAAATTGATAAGGTAGCTGTAGATAAGCACTATCGCCTTCTAAAAAGTCTTATTTCTTTCCTGTCTTTACGTGTAATGATTCTTCATGTTAGGATGAAATTTAAATCACATTTACATAGTATTTTATACTTTCTTTTATATTGTAACAGTATTAAACTGTTTTCTCTAACTTCCCTCTTTTTTGTATTTTGGATTAACATTCTTCAGTAGCATTTTTATGGCTCCTAGCAGTTTGACCTTCTGGGCTCACATTGTGGAACAGTCCCTCTGTAACTGGAAAGGTTTTCATCTAATGAATAATGTGATAACTTTTATATAATTTTTTCTCTGTACTTTTGATTATAACGTTATGGTGAATTTCTAAAAGTGAAATTAATGGTCAGGGACATAGATGTGAGGTGTGTGTGTGTATGTATGTGTATGTGTGTACGCGTACATATGAGTGCTAATACCGATGGAGGCCAGAAGTATTAGATTCTCTGCAGCTCGAGTTACGGGTGATTGTGAGCCACCTGCCATGGGTGCTGGGAATCTAATTTGGGTCCTTTGCCCGAACAGAAGCATTCTTACCCACTGAGCCTTCTCTGCAGCCCAGGATTTATATAGTTTTCATAAAGTTTTGTAACTTGTTTTCTTGTATTGTGTATGTTGTGAAATGTGGAAAGCATAGAAAATCACAAAGAGAAAAAAAGAAGTTAGATCATCTCATTGTGCAGGATAACAGTTGAAAACATTGTAGATTCTTTCCATTTCCGATGACTTCCTGCACATAGTTCTTCACTTTAAGTATTGCAGATGGCAGCACTTAAAACATACCTTTCCACTTATTGGTGTGTATTTCCCAATATTAAATATTTCTTACAATATAGTTGTTCACGTCTCATTGTTTTAAAATGTATGATTTTATAATCTTAAAAAAAATCAATGTGACCTGTTTTCTTAAGATAAAAATTTTAAGTGAGATTATTATGTGTACATTTTTTAGAGTTTCCAGTTATAGAATTTTTTTAATGGCTTATTTCATTATTTATGAGATTAGACTTGTGTGTGTGTGTGTGTGTGTGTGTGTGTGTGTGTGTGTGTGTGTGTGTGTTAGGTGTTTTTTTTTTCTTCCTTTTTTTTGTATTTTCTTTTATGAATTATCCTTTGACCATTCAAGTTGACCCATATTGATTGGTAAGAACCCTTTATATCATAAGCTATTAACAAGTTCTTCTATTGAAAATACAGTTTTTGTAGACAGTTTGCTTCTAATTTTGTCAGCTTTAGGTCCCTTTGACCTCTGGCAGAGCAGGGTAGCATTTACATAGTTGAGCCTGTAGGTTTTCCCTTTAGTTTCTCTGACTCTTAAACTCAAGAAATATTTTCCATCTCCTAACTAGATAATTAGTAGATTTTCTCTTGCAGAGATTTTACTCTTTTCCTGTATTTTAAAAACCCATTTGTCGTTTCCAGAGGTTTCCAGCATCTGTGTTGTGTCAGGCTCCAAGATGGCTTGGATTTTCTCTAGTTTCTTCTGTCAACCTCTTTCTTTCTGTTCCTACAGACACTGTTTCAGTTGCTCAATGACTGGTTTGTGAAAATGAGCGAGCTTTATTCCTCTCGGGTATTATTTTTGAGAGCGTTTTGTGAATGACATTGACATTGCATCTTCACTGAGTCAACTAATGATAATGTTCAGTCTATAAACGCGAAGCTTCATGTGACTGGCAGGTTCAGCTGGTTTTACATAGCAAAATAGTAGAGTCTAATTAATTAAACTTTATTCATTAAAAAGGTGACTGGTGCATTGGTTTGGCTAGATTATGGGTTATGGTATGTGTAATGACAACTTTTAGTATAAAAGCTCCCTTTCTGTCTGGACACACAAGACCTTCCTTTTTCACCGCATGCTTTTATTACTGAGCCTGAGGGGACTCTGATGAGATGCTGTCACCTTCAGAAGGTCACACTGTGGATGCCCCGAAGGGCACCTGAGGCAGGCAGCAAGCCTGAGCAAGTTCCTTCAATCTCAGCAGGGTCCTTGGACTTCCCGCCTGCTGGAGGCCAGCACCCTCGCCGCTTCCCTATTCAAAACAAAGGAGGCAGAGGCCATAGGGAAGAGATGCTGTCTTTTCAGGGTGGGCTCTCAGTGCTGTTCAGCCGTCCTCAGGGTAAATGAAACAGCAAGACAATGAACGCGTTCCCTCGTCACCTGATATCAAAATATTTGAAGCTAATTGACATTTTTCTTGTAGTTTTCCAGGCTCAATACACATAGCTTAGAAAACCTTTTATCATATTAGGCTCTTGTTCATTTCCCTTCCTGGCTGCGTTTCTTGGGCATTCTTCAGTTCATTATTGTCTCTCTTTAAATTAAACACAGTGTTCCAGATGTGGCCTGGCCAGAACGGCTACAATGGAGACGCTAACTTGCCATGTTTCGGAGATTACATTTCTTTGAATATTCATGCCGACTGGAATTATATTAGTTTTCTCTAAGCAATCAAATCACATTTTTGGCTCATAAATTTTTGGTCAAGTAAGATTGTTAAATTGTCAGATCTTTGCCTTTGATCTCAGACTTTTTTTTTTCTAAGCCACTGCCAAGTCAGGTTTTTCTTCATTCAGAATTTGATTTTGTTTAATGTAAATGAAGAACTTTATATTCATTTATTCCTGTTAGATGTGATTGTGCTGATTGGGCCTGCTTGGTCTTGAGTCTGACGTGTGTCCTCGGAGGGTTCCGAGATCCAGGCTTTGTACTCACTCCAAAGTCGTTCATGTGTCTAAATTTAAGCCCTTGATAAAAATGTTTACCGAGGGCAGCGTGCCACCAGACTGGAGACCTGGTTCCTCACGGGATTCTTCTGTTAATCTGCGGCAGGGATGGCTTTGCGGACAACGGCCGGTGTCACCCCGGTAGGCGGGCTCTCCAGCTGCGGCTTAGTTCTTTTACTCACAGCAGCGTTTTCTGAGGCGATCCGTTGCTAACTTGAAATTCATCGAGGAAACTAATTACAGTGCCCTGATCTGCTGCCATGAGCTTCAGTTTCAGAGATGTCATTTAGCTTGGCCTGATTCACTCCTCTGCCCGTCCCGCTAACTCCCCCTTGATGTCTCCCTTCATTGCTACCCTCACAAGGGCTGTGTGTTGTCTTCCGATCCAGAGTTTTGTTAGGGATTGGAATTCGGTTTAATTGGAGTCAGAGTTGTAGGTGTACAGTCACTTCTGGCTTTTAAGTGCAGTTCTAGATCAAGCTCACGTCTGTTTGCCCATCATGCACCTTACGGCTAAGTCATCATCCCCTATTTTCCTTAAAAACAAAACGAAAAGAACTAGATAACCAGTTGGTGCCCTTCCCGGGGGAGACTGTTTCTCAGCATCCCTTAGTTCCCTGTGGTGGTCTGTCCAGGGCTAAGGCCTCCTGAGCGCCCCCTCCCTGCCAAGTTACATGTCTGTTGGTATTCTTGTTCAGGTCATGTTTAGGCATGTTTAGGCCTGCCCCTGCTGACGTTTCTAGCTGCCGACATTTCTGCTCACAGCAGACTTCCTGTTCCTCTGACTCTTACAATCTTGTTGCCTCCTCTTCTGCCTGAGCCATGGAAGTGCCAGCATATGGACAGAGCATGTTGTATTTATTCACTTAGGAACACACACCACCACACCACCACCAATTAAAGAAAAAGAGTCTGGACATGAGACTCATGCCTTCAGTCCCAGCACTGGGTGGTGAGGGGGTGGGATGGGGGGCTGGTCTACGTAGTGAGTTTCAAGACTGCCAAGGCTACATAATGAAACCCTATCTCAAAAGAGGGAGGAAGGAAGGGAGAGACAGAGACAGGGAGGAGGGAGGGGGAGGAAGGGAGGGAAGCCATGAATTGGAAAAAGATCAATGAAAGGGATATGTGGGAGGATTAGGAGGAAGGAGAAGGAAGGGGAAATGGTGTCATCTCAAAAATAAAAAACAAAGGTTATTTTTAAAAATAAGATATATGAGAGTTACAGAAAGAAAACTCTGGAGTGTTAACACTTTTAATGTCTTAACATCTCCATTTTTTGTTTCTAAAACAGTTGCCGCTTCCTTAAATTGTCTGAGTGGTTTCCTTTAGAAATGGTGTGTGTGATGGATGTAGACCCAGAGGCTTAGATTGTCTTTAAAGTACAGACCTGGACTTGGTTGAGTTATGGCTCTCTTTTCTGTCACCCAAGCAATGCTCGCCTCCCTGGGCAGACTGCCTTGATCACACAGTATTCTGTTCCTCTTTCTGTAACACCAGGGTCCCTTCATTACACATCATTACTCTTTTTGTCTTTGTAGCAGATGCTGTTTTTTTTTTTTGTTTTGTTTTTTGTTTTTTGTGGTTTTGAGTTCTGTTTCATTCTGACATGGCTGGTCTTTATAGTATTTTGAAAAACTTTGTCTTTGGTAATGTGGTTTACCTTATACTTTTTTTGGGGGGTGGGGATTCGAGACAAGGTTTTTCTGTGTAGCTTTGCGCCTTTCCTGGAACTCATTCTGTAGCCCAGGCTGGCCTCGAACTCACAGAGATCCATACCTTATACTTTAAAAGCTTTCCTGTTTTCAATTAAGCCTTTCCTATGATAGCACTAGTTTAGAAATTACCTCCCTTCCCAGATTTTTACATAGTTAAATTATTAGTTGTGTTTGTTTGCTTGCTTGTTTTTACATTTATTTATTTTATTTATTTGTTGGGGGTGGGGACAGGGGGTACATGTCACATGTGTGAAGGTCAGAGGACAATTTTCAGGAGCTGGCTGTCTCCTGCCTTGCGGGCTCCAGGGATCAAACGTAGGCTACCAAGCTTGTAGGCATGTGTCCTAACGCATTGAGCCATCTCCTAGGCCCATGTTTGCTTGCTTTCAAAGAACTACATCCTCATAAGAACTCCTTAGGAGCTGTGTTTCATCTCTGGTCTCGATAGCCCCCTGTGATTATATTTCTTAGTCTTCAGACTTTAGAGGAGTGTGACCATTTTCTTCCAGAATTCCTGGTACTTATATTTCCTACATTGTTCTTTCCTGCTGATAACAATTGATTCCAGAGCACCAATTCTCCCTTCTCTGTTGTGTGCTTGGGAGGAGAGGCATGGCTTGGCTGGATGCTGTAGGCCTGTTGGGTGTACCTCCTTTCCCAGTAAGCATGGGACCTGAATGGAAACTTCCATCTCCAGTTGTTCCCTGTATGGTAGGGTATCCACCAGAGGAGACTGCTCGGACCTGGGTTTAAGTCAATAGAAAGTCTTTATTAGCCAGCTGGCAACTACACTTGGTGTTCAGGACCCCAGTGATCTCAGCCTTTCTCAGGGTGAGCTTTTAAGCATAAAAACTATGCCCTGGGTTGACATACTTCAGTTAACAAGAACAGTTAGCTGGAATTGGAACTATAGAAGCCATTTAGAGACTTTCCCAATACTTTGGACTTTGATAGATTGGGTATTTGTTTTCATTTTGGCAGGTAGCACTGTCTAGGTGCTGAGTTTTGTATGGCCTGGATGGGACTTCCATCATGAAGTCAGCTATGCTAAGGTTTCAGGGTCTGCTAAGTGTCTCTGTTCTGGGTCAACCCTGTGCATCATTAGGATGGCTTTACAAAACAACGTGACCCCCTGGCTTTGTTTCTTTTCTGTTGTGTCATTGGACAGCCTTCTATTTACCTTAAAGAAAATTCTTCACTAAAATAGTTGATTCAACATAATCCCTTAAAAATGTATTATTTATTGTGGACGTGTGAATGAGCACACACATTCCATGGTGTGCATGTGGAGGTCAGAGGGCAGCTTGCCAGAGGTGGTTCTTTACTTCCACCATGTCTGTCCTGGAGAACAAACGCAGCTCTTCATGCTTGGTGTCAAGAGCTTTTATTTTCTTGAGCCATCTTGCTGGCCCCCAACATTAAAAAGTGTGTGTGTGTGTGTGTGTGTGTGTGTGTGTGTGTGTGTGTGTGTGTGTGTGTGTGTGTGAGAGACAGAGACAGAGACAGAGACAGAGAGACGGACAAAACATTGTGTAGGCATGTGTGTGTCCTCTTCTCACTCTCTGCATTATTTCCTTGAGAAAGGGTCTCCAGCCGCACCTGGCACTTACAGTGTCTCAGCTGGGCCATTGGTCAGCAAGCAAGCCTCAGGTATCATCTTGCAGCCTCCATGCTCTCCCTAGCACCAGGGATACAGACCTATGTGGCCTCGCTGGCTTTTAGTGAACGTGCTGAGGCTCAAGCCCGGGTCCTCATGCACTCTTAGCCACCAAGTCATCTCCTTAGCTTTTTAAACATCAATTCAGAACTCGGCTAGTTAATACCATTAGTAAGTACTAAACACACAGCAAGTCCTTGCTACTTCCTTCCGAACCAGAAGCTTGAATCTCTGAGTTTTATGTTGTATTGATTATTCTGGGCTTTTAAAGAGAAGACATTTTGACACCTGTATATGTTACATTGTTTGGACATGGACTGCTTCACATTGATTTAGACTTCCTTCTGAAATATGAAATTGTCCTTTGCTTAATACAACCAAAAGGAACACTGAAACTAGACCTAAGTGTCTGGGTTTGAGCATTGTGGCCATGATTTGTTTCAGGAAAAGGTAGAAAGCAAGGGTACGAGTCCAGGGGGAAAGGCTGGAGGGAACCAGGGCCAGGTTTCCAACAGTCCTTTTATTTATTTTTAACTTTTAAATTCTGTGTGCATGTGTGTGTGTGGTATATGTCTCTGTGTAGAGGTCAGAGCAGGGTATTAAATGTCTTCTATTGCTCTCTGACTTACTGCCTTGAGACAGGGTTCCTTACTGAGCTGAAAGCTGACTAGTTGAGCTGACATCGTTTGTGCACACAGATACAGTTCTAGAAAGGGTAGGTGCTCTTCTCAGTTGCATGTGTCCAGATGTCAGTAATGCCAGTCTTGCTGGCAGGCTTTCTGAGGGGAACTCAGGTCTTTTATGCTAATTTCTTTCTGCACAAGAACATCATAATGTTCTCATGGAAAATGCAGGAGTTAACAGAATCAAGTTGATTCTTGCTCTGGTTAACTTGACATGGTTTATCCACATGGATCGTAATATTCACTTGTGAAATTCAAAAGCACAGAAAGATGATTGACTGCACCTTCAGTATATGTGTTTTAGTTCATATAAACTCTTTGATAGGAAACATTTTACTTTCTGTTTTTTAAAACAGGGGAACATACCTGCGTTTGGGTAACCCAACTGTTTGGGGAGCAGTGGTCACCATTGTTTGTGGATTTAAGATTCATTGTACTTTCTCTGAGGAATAAATGTGAATGGAGCCCCATGGCTCTCTTAGGAGGCAGTGATGTTGGCACCCCGTGAGCCTGCTGCCTGTCAGCCACATTGCAATATGTTTTATTCTTCTTTTAGTATCACAGCTCATCCGGCTGTGTTGACAGAAGCAAAGAATTCTTTCAAAAGTAGCCAAAAGTAGAGCACATAGCAAAACTGCATGTGTAGAAGAACCATGACTTTTGGGGACACAGGACTCAGCCAGTCCTTTCAGAGTTACCGTCCAGTGCAGATGGTGCTCCACAACAGAGCAAACCATGGGAAGTGATCGCTGAGCCCAGGCGGCTTAGACGGCATGGGCTCTTCTTCTTCTTCTTTTTTTAAATAGCCCACGCGGGCGCATGAGTGTATGTGTGTGTGTGTGTGTGTGTGTGTACATGTACGTACGTGTACATGTGTGTACATGCACGCAGGTGCCCTCAGAGGCCAGAGGCTTTGGACACCTGGAACTGAAGTTTCACATGGTTGTGAGCCACCCAATGTGGGCGCTGGGAACTGAGTCCTTCACAAGAGCTGCACCAGCCCTTCACTACTGCTCCGTTTCTCCAGTCCCATCATTATTATTATTATTATTATTATTATTATTATTATTATTATTATTATTATTATTATCATTAATTTTCATGGGCTCTTTTTGAGCATAGACAATACACTCCTTTTTAGTTTGCTTGTTCACACTGCTGCATCTTTTCAGAAGTGAGTCTGACAGGCTGCATATTCCCGGGGCTTTCGCTTGTTTTTCAGAGTCTAGTGAACTTCCTCCTGGGTGACACTCTGTAGCTGTGTTTGAAACAGTCTCCGAGTCCTGCGGATGTGATTATTTGAATACTTTGTGAGAGCAGAATGTTACATCAGTGTGTTCCATATTTTATAAAGCTCCCCTTTTAAATGCAAGGCGCCCCACGTATCTCATCAGTTTAAGATTGTGTTTTGTCCATTGAGGCATCAGAGAGCTGAAGGCTATGCTGGTGTGAATTGGCACCTTCCTCATTGATTGTCCTGCTGACACACACGCACGCACACACACGCACGCGCACACACACACACACATGGACACGCTGCCTTGGGTGCTAGCAGGATGGAGCTATAGGAATCTATAAAAGGTGGCTTTTTTTTGTCATTGGTGGTGGTTTTGTTTGTTTATATTGCAGGACTTCGTGTCAAACAGCCCGGGTACCTGATCCTTAGTGTTCCTTTTCTAGATTTATAGTTAGTGTTCATCTGCTTTGCTTCTGCTCTTTGGGAGGCAGGAGAGGGAATCGCTCCACATGTGGGACCCTCACATATTTTTAATGGCATCTTTCAGCTGAGAGATTGTCTGGAGGCTGACTTGTGTCATCACCTGCCTGATAAGCACTTAGCCCCTACGTGGCGTCTACGTTGTTTTTTTTTATTAAATAACGAAGTACAGTTTATATATCTATTCTCCAAATTTGTCTTAAATAAAAGACAGTGCTAAGAAGCCTCCAGTACCCATCAGCATCCACTTTTCTTCCATTCACATGGAACTCACAAAGGCTCTGGTGGAAAGTAAGGGAAAGACACTGGTTGCTTAGGAGCTGGATAGCCCTGTGGGCGTCTGTTAGCAGGGCCACGGTCTCCCTTGATGATGAATGGACTTGGGAATAACTAAATGAAGACAAATGTTAGGAAATGCAGATGTTTACCGGGTACTCTTAACTGCTAGTGTCTTGACTTTGCCTTTCATCGTCAAAGTAGGAATGTGGTTTGAGAATTTTTTTTTCTGTATTCATTTTTGTATATTCTCTGATTTAATCTGAAACGTTTTCACCCTCATATTCAGCGAGTCTCTCCGTAAGCATTTAAAAAGTGCAATGCCCCATGTTTATGTCTTGTCCTCTCTTTCAGACTTACTGATGAGGCGCGAAGGCTCATTGCTGAGCTGGGTAGTACGTCCATCACCAGCCTTGGTTTTCGAGATAACTGGGTCTTCTGTGGTGGGAAGGGCATTAAGACCAAAAGCCCCTTTGAACAGGTTAGTGTCTGAGATGTTCATAACTAATGGGCAGGAGTAAACTAGTGAAATTTTCTCATATAATATTCTCACACCAGTTATTTGAAAATTAGATTAAGTGCCAGGCAGTAGTGGTACTCTCCTTTAATCCCAGCACTTGGGAGGCAGAGACAGGTGGACCTCTGAGTTAGAGGCCAGCTAAGGCTATGAAGAAAAACCTGGTCTCAACCTTTGCCACCCCCAAAAAAGAGGGGGAAAAAATTAGATAAGCTAATACCGAGTATCTCCAGATAGTTTTTACAAGTTCTTGGTAAATAATTAAAATAATGATGACATTAAAAACATTTTTTCAAAACTTAATTATTTCCCTCTTATACAACAATGCATTATCACTCTCAGTTACTATGGATTTCAGTTATACTTTGATGCTTGAATCAGCTAATTTTGCAAATATCTCAGAACTGAAATAGAATATAAACTTATTGACAAATAATCCTTTAAAAACATTTGTAGATTTTTCTTTACAAGCTTTTTGTTTTTTAAGGTTTGCCAGATAGCTCCCAGCCCACAAGGGTCACTCAGTGAATGTCTTGAGCTGTAGTTTATGTTACCTCACTGTTGACATGCGTTACCAAGATGAGAGCAAGTGGGTTATGTTACTGCAAGTTAGCAGACCACAAGCATTTGTTAAACTGTGTCCTGTCGTTGTGTTCCCTCAGCACATAAAGAACAATAAGGATACAAACAAGTACGAAGGATGGCCTGAAGTGGTTGAGATGGAAGGATGCATCCCCCAGAAGCAAGACTGAAGGGAGTGTGAAGAGGAGAGGAATGCACTTTGACCCTGAAGGAGAGCTGGGAAGCAGCCGCTCCGTGTACATATTTTAGTAGCATGCGGCCAGCCAGGGTGTGCATGAGCCAGATTGTCTCTGTCGATTCCAGGATTATTTATTGCTAACATAAATGGCTACCTTTGTAAATAGTCCTCATTTACTGAACAAATCGCTGAGCCATTTTTTAAGCACAGTCCCCTAAAAGTGCAATGTTTAGACTTGAGTGGCAATAATGTACTTTAATTCTAAAAGCGTATACAGTGGGTAACCAGGGAGGCTGTAAAGGCATTGATTTCTATTCTGGTTGCTGTGAAACTATCATGGAAAAACACATGGCTTTTAGGGAAGAAATTTTGTTCGTACATATGTCTCTGTATAAATACCTGGCATGTGATGACAGTATCCTTTAAATTAAAGAGATTTTTGGCTAGTTGTATGTGTAATGTCATCTTACAGTCTGACTTCCGGTGTACTTCTTTTCATAGTCTTTATTTTTCCTTCCAAGGAAACCAAGAAATAAAATATTTCACATGAAAATTTTCATCAGATTTGTGAAAAGCACAACAGTTTTTTTAATACATTGAAAATTTAATGTAGGTGTCATTTGGGGTTCATCTTCTAGAGTTTGTGTTAGTGTGAATTCTATGATTTTGTATAAGCTATTTAGAGTAACCCTAGAGGGTGGGAGAGGACCGGAGAACCAGGTCAAGTCCCTTCCTCAGCTTCATCAGGTCATCCAAGACAGCTGGGCTAGCGCAGTTTGGGTGATGCAGACATTGGTCTGCTTTGCTCCCTTCATTGATCACGTGGTCTTAGAAGAGGAATTCTTTGTTATCATAGCTTTGATTTGTAAACCAAGAAATTCTGTTGTTTACTTCCAACTTCATAATAACAACCATTGGCTGCAATTTTGTAGCAGAATATTTGAAAAGTCCTAATTACTTTATTAGGGCACTAAATGCCTATCATATGCGACGTATATGGAATAGCTTAAAATGCATCATCACCAAAAGTAGTTCTCATGCTGCCTGTCATGGGATGAGGCAACACTTCAAATTGGAACCTAAAATGTAGATGGTTCGTATAAAAATCAAAAAGCAGTATTTGCTATTTCGTTAAAAGCTGGAAGCAGTTCAGATACTTCTTGAATATTACTGACCTTGTGATACCGTTTCTTCCCACAAACTGAATGTAGTAGTTCATAAGGGGACACATCTTCTGTGTTCAGACAAGTTTTGTACACTTTTAAGAGTTCTGGTGCTTCTATATCCATATCCATATAACTCATATCCAGCATATTTGTCTTGACATGTAAAATATTTCCCTTGATTTTGTAAGTCGTTTTACACTTTCAGGGGATTGAAAAATAAATGTTGCATTTTTTTTTTTAAATAATGTAAGTACTCTTGGTTTCACATTGTAAATTTGTGTGTGTGTATGTGTATGTGTGTGTATTTGACAAAGTACATACTATACCTGCAAAACATCACATGAGTGTCTTTTTGACAAATGGGTTTTTGTTTTGTACTTCCTAATGTAAAAATTAAGTCTCTGCCATCAAACACAGTAATACTCGGGATATATTTGAACATGTATAGAATTGAGTTGCTTGATAACAGGCTATCCCTTTGAATTCTGAGGACTGCAGAGATTTATTTTACAGTTGTGTAAAGTGTGAGGAGGGGTGAGATTGGCTATGTAACTGCCGCGGTGCAGTCATTTTTGTCTGGATCCTGTCTGTCTGGGTTGCGCCAGCTTAACTCTGGAAGCAATAATCAACTGTTTTACTTTCACATCAGCCTTAGAAGTGAAATGATGCTCATTTAATGTTGAGAATTTTGTTTATTAAAATCAAAGCTCTAACACTGCCGTGTAGTAGTTGAAGTGATGTGCGAGGGTCGGCTGCGGATGCAGTTCCAATTATCATCACAGATGCTTCCCTAGCGGAGGTGGGTGTGGGAGGTGGGTATGGGAGGAGGGTGTCGGAGGAGGGTGTTTGAAAAAGGAAGGAGGAACGAAGTGGATGGATATTGGGAAAATAAGAAAAATAAAGAAAATGCTTATATTAATTTTAATTTGGTTAAAGTTAAATTCATCATTTTCTTTTTGCTATATTTGTTTTTAAATCAATCAGCCAATATTTTGCAATTTTTATGATTTAGCTTGTGTTTTATACTTCAAAGGTCTACACAAATTATAGTGTGACCTCAAAATGGTGCATTGTTCATTCTGTTCTGTCAACTTTCTCGTAATCCTCTTTAAATGAAAAAGAAAAGAGACATGCACTGTGTTCAGTGAGCAAAGCAGTTTAAATGGAAGGACATCTGACATCTTTTCAAGTCAGTATGAAAGAGGGGAAATGCTTGTTTACCCAATCTGCACTCAACCAATTACTTTCACCTCTTCAAATGCATATGGTGTGGAACTGTAGAAGCCAGGAATGGATTTTACCTTTTCTAAAGCATTTCTAAGGGTTCTTTTCTTGTTCTTCCCAGGATGGCTTTTCTACCACAAACTTGGTTTTGATTGTCACATGCCAAATGATCAGTCAATCCCCACCTCTCAAATCCCTTCTTTCTCCTCTTATTATTCCTTCTTGAAACTCTTGGAACCCACCTGTCAAAGCAAGAGTATGAGGGGAGGAAAAGCAGTCAGACTTAAGAGAGTTGCAGTTATTTGTTGCCAGGTAGTATAATGGAGCATCAAAGGACAGGAATGAAGCTGGGGGAGGGCCCCTGGGGAGTCTTAAGTCCTCCTCCAGTCCAGAAGGTACACGAGAGAGCACTGTAGGGAGGAAGCCCTTCTGTGGTGGTCAGGGGGAAAAAGGATAGGTCCGCCCTGTGGTTAGGTAACGCCCGTGTTTCTGTTGCATTTGTCCCATAAGCAAGTGATTAGCATGAGGAGAGTTGCCAGCCCATTGAGTTGACAGGTGCTACTTGTTGCTAGTACTAGACTCACTGTCCTGCTCTGCATCAGTCTGGCAGCATGGATGCACTGACGTGGAGAGAACTTAGAGCTGTATTAGTAAAGATGTTCCAGTATTGATGCAAGCGCCTAACATTTCATAGAATTATTTTCTATTTGCTTGATAACCAGAGAGAAGAGAGCCTTTAAGCCTTAAAAGGGGAAATTCTGGAAGAAGAGATGGTATGGTGTATTGCTTAACACTACAGATGTGCCTGAGTGTACCCTGTGTGTCCACTGGTCATGATGTGAACATTATCAATTTCCTGTAAAACATAGTACTAGAGTGTTTATGGTGCCAGCCAAATGACAAAATACTCATTAAATCCAGTTACTGTTATTAGCCATGCCTCTTGTAGATGTTTAGATGCAGAAGTTACCAAGTGTACATGGGAAGCTTACCAGTTCTACTAAGCCAGAAAGGAACCAGTCAGTGATGGGACAGTGATTTCATTAATGGATGACATGCAGCTACACTTCAGGCCTTCCTTGATCTCCCAAGGCTCCGACTGACTTTCACATTCTATCTCATTCATTACTCAGAACACCAAAGGCCCTGTCACATGTAAAATCCAAGATTTAATTTCTTACCAGGTGGTGTTTCAAATCTGATTTTAAAAAGGGCTCTGCTTACCAGGCTAGCTATGGATGAAAGTGTGAGGAACCTTGTAGGGAACACAGACCTTGGTCCCTACTCCTAACAACTGGCTGTAGGGCAGCAGGAGAGCATCAGGGATAGATAGGAGATAAAGGGGCTCAGTTGCAGTCTCACTAGCATTTCCCTCTTGCTCAAAAGGGCCTATGAAGAAGGTTCTTGCCATCAGGATGGTCTAGGCAAAGGAGGATTCTTAAGTGGGGATTTTGATACTTATTATTGCTATTGTTTGCTTTGGGGGATTTCCAAGTGCATTTTCCACAATGTGTGAACTACCATTCAAATGTGCTTTACCTTGGCTGGGAGACTGGTACCACTGGATACAGCTTAATATGAACAAATTCAACCTAGGGATGAGGAAATCTCTGCCAAGTCCTGCCTTTCTTCATCAGCTGTAGCTCAGCAATGAAATATGATGGATGGCCCATTGTATGCCTACTACTAAACAGAAATGTTGTCTTCTGTAAAGACATCCCTGCAAGCAGAGAAGGGTGAATACTCACTCCTGGGACTTAGGTTTTAACTAAGAGTCCAATGTGAATCTCAGTGTCTTATCTTAAAACTCAAAGTCAAGTTTTGCATTTTGATTTGTTTATGTATGATGACATTAACATGGAAATCTGAATAATTTTCAAGTTCAGCTCCAACACTACTGTGCTTAGGTTTAGTTGTGTTTATTGGGGTCCTGATTTGAGACCTGCATCCTTTGACAAGAACAGAAATGAACAGCAAGAATGTCTTGAGAGTTCAGTTCTGAGCATGGGAGTTCAGTTCTGAGCATGGGAAAGATTTATGTTGGACACTGTCATCTGGATATGTTCAGTTCATGGCCAAGCCAGTAGTCAGTAGTGCTGGTGAATTGGGAAGCCCAAATCTACAGTGTAGGAGGTTCAGTTGGCGAGTTTCCTTAGCTGTGAGGAATAGGATCTAGGTCCCTGCTCTAGAGAATGTGCTCTGCCCCCAATGGTTTTCTGCTCTTCAGCAGGTAGAAGATGTGAGATACCAGATAAGTGAATAAAATTGGAAAGTCTTGGTCAATATGAGTGGTCAATTATGTATTTTGCAAATACTGTCAAAATTCTATTATTATGGAAGTATTCTGGAGTAGGTTCCCTATGGTTCTAAATCCCAGGGCATGTTGGATATGGGACACAGTGGCAGGTATTGTGGCAACTAGAATTTTGAGGTTTCTATATTAAGTCAATGAAATTTAAAGTAGTATCTTGAGAAATAATAGATTGGTTATTTGAAGAGAGAAAACATTTCTCAGTTGGCAGAAGGAAGAATTTCTCAAAATAATGAGGTTTGTTTTGTGAAATCGTCCTATAACTCATTAAATAGAAGGCATGTCAGAGACTATGTATCCATCCCATTGACTTCAGTTTTCCCATTTTGCAGTCTTAGAGTATGCTATTTTTTGCCCAAAGAGCTTGAGTGGAGCAGATATTAGTTTTCTGGAGAGCTTAAGATGTGGGAATGTAGTGCATAGGACTGGCAAAGAGTGGAGATTATGTACTGAGAAAAAGGAGATCATTGATTTAATTTGTGTGTTCCTCTGCTTACCTTAGAGTTTAAGTTGTATTAAGCTATCCAGTAAAATACGGTGATGGCCTTCGCTCATCAGAGAGACTCAACAGGGACACAGGTTTACCTTTTCTTATCATAGCTACCCAGAACTAGGCAGATATACCTATAAAGGTATAGAGTATGACTACAGCTGTCAGGCTGTTACTGATGTTTCTCAGCAGCTGTGGAGGTCAGTCACCCCTGGTGCTAGGCCAGCCATCTAACGGAGAATAGACTGTCTATCCCACGACATTTTGCTTCCAATTCCTACAAATCACATGCTTCCACTTACGGTGCTCATTCAAAAGACACATACAAACATTTGTTTGTGTCGACTTGATTCATATTTACTGCTGTGCTCTCTTATAATCACTCAGAGGGCTACTTTCTCTAGCCTTTCTTTTCAAAGCTTTAACCTGGTGCAAATCCGCTTCTGGTAGTTTTACTTTGTCTGTGAAGATAAACCATTACAAACGACAAACGTTACCCATTTTCTAAAAAGAATGCCTTGTGAAGCAGTTGGCTCTAACCACATCAGCAAGGGTGTATTTATTTTATGCTGACTTAAATTGCTTTGTTATTTCCTCAAGTCATTTCTTCTTGGAAGATTGATAGCTTCTTGGGTATTCCAACTGTTAGTGCTGTTGGGATCTAAAATAGAGGCTAGCTTCAGTCACCTTGAACTCCTTAACCAAGTTTATATAACCAAACTATGAAGAAACAGCTGCAATTTGACTCTATTTACAGAGCCCTCAAAGTCTTGACATGATGTAAACCTAGTCCACTGATGGTTTGGATGCCGGGAGATGTACAGTAACACCGTGGCTGTGGATGGCACAGATGCCACTGGTCCATCCTGTGTGAGCATGGTTGGCTGCTTGACGGGCAGTTATGCTTACCTCCCTCATCTGCGAAATGGAGCCACAGTAATGGTGCCTAATTTATGGAATTGTGAAGAATGTGTGTGTGTGTGTGTGTGTGTGTGTGTGTGTGTGTGTGTGTGTGTATTCACCCACACGCACATATAAATACATGAATGAATGAAATTTATACATGTATACATATATATGTATGTATATGAATGATATTAATTTTGGCCCATGCCAGTACTACAGCAAATGCTATCAATGTGTTTACTAAACTTATATTTCGTTCAAAGGAAATGAATCTCTCCCATCTTTCTCTGGTACCCCCTATATCCCCTTTCATGCTTTGACAGAGCCCTGCTCTTTAGCCAAGACATGTGATACTTTCAGCACAGTAAAACTGAAATTAAAACAAGAAGCAATACAACTTCATTTTCCTTAAAAAGGCTTGTCTTGGGGATTATTTGTGGTACTTGGAGAAAGAATTTGAACTTTTCTTTCATCAGATTAGCTTAGCAGATCATAGCGCTCCGAGTTAAGGAACTAATTAATTAGTGGCTTGTTTTCCAGTCTTTGAGCACTTATGGGAGGTGATACAAAAACTAGCAACCCACAAAGAGTTGGCCCTTGTGCTTCTATGCCTCTCATTTAGTAAATAATAATTTTGTTGACTCTTAAGGGTCACAGTTGAATGTTCAGTACTGATCTTAACAGTAGAACTAACTGTTCATGTCAGTACTAGCAATATGTCAGGAAAAGTGTGTTTCCAAAATATGTACTGTGAGTATCACATGGTTCTAAAGCTGCAAAGACATGTCAAATCAGGGCATGTAAACATATATAATGACATGTTCTTATTCTTGGTATCATGTATAGTTCCTTAAACTATGGAACAAAGCAAATAGCATCCAAATTGAGAGTAAGGAATACTGTGGTGTTTATATTCAAAAGAATGAATAGGTTCTATAGTGAACTGGTATCAGAGAATGCTTTTCATATTCCTAAAGCAGAGGTTATAGATAATGCTATTGTTTTCATTAATTTTTTTTTTCTTAAAGATAGAGTCTCACCATGTAGCCCTGGCTAGATTGAAACTCTCCATATAGACCAGGCTGGCTTGGAATGCACAGAGATCTGCTTGCCTCCACCTCTTGAGTGCTGGAATTAAAGGTGTGTGCCACCATACCTGGTTTATTTTTCCTTAATTTGATTTTAAGATGATCCATTGTCTCTTATAAGTTCCAAATCAGAAAAAAAAAAAAAGCTTAAACTCTTCAGTTGAAAAAATAATACCTTAGTGGAACTGCTCCTACATACATAGTCCACAGTATTTGGGTTTGATCTGTCTGGCGGTGAGTTCTATGTGAGGCCAGACACTGCCAACACATCACTAAACTAGGCATGGTGGTCATTCTTGGTCCCTTTCCAGGTAAATTAACACCCTGGTTTTCCTCTACACATAATCCTCTCCTCTCTACTCTCAAACTTCCTGAAGGAGTTGGAGTCGAAACTTACTTATTGGAGAAATTATTTTGGCCACTCCACGTACTTAAAAGGATATTTATTTAATGGCGTAACTCACAAATTAAGTAATGGGTAGGTCGCAGGGTCTGGGGAAAGTGTAACTCAGTCCTGCGGTGTTCTCCAGAGCTCTGCACAATCCACCTTCACTGTTCAGCGTCCTAGCACCCAGAGCGAGTGCACAGAGAGAGCGCTGGCCCATCCAGCTCTCGGGTCCCCAGGTGCCTCCCCTGGCCCCGCCTCGTAGGTGTGACAGTTGCCAGAGTCTCAATGGGGGTTGGAACTTCCAGATCCAAGCTGGAATGGCTACCCACTACACTTACTGCTGGGCTCAGATAGCCACTAGACAGATAAGAAAGAGCACCTGTTGCCCCACCCCCAACTCCCAGTTGTCATTGTGATTGGCTTAGATATATGCACGTTTAACCAGTCAATGCTAACATCAACTCAGATCTTTGCCAGACCTTCTGGGAAGGAAACTTCCCCAATCTTTGGTGTACATAACAAGCAAATGACCTCTATTTTTCCTTAGAAGGTTAGGTCTGCAAATGTGGTAACCATGTGACCAAGAGAAGCAGAGATGGAGCTGCCAGGGTTGCAAGAATTTGAGGCACACAGCTACAGAGCCTGGCATTCGGGACAGTGGCAGAAATCAGCTGAAAGCGATGGGGAGACCTGAACCTAAGGACCAAGGTGGACACTTACTGATAACGCTCCCTCTGATTCAATTAAAATTGTGAAGTTTTCAATTTCTGAGTCAACATGGTTCCTTTAAAGTCTAAGTCAGTCTAGTCCGCCTTTGTTGTTATTTGCAACATAAAGATAGGTGAAAAACTGAAGGATAATTGCAGGGGTGGTGTCAAAGGTTAGAAGGTAGAGAATCTAGAGCCAGTGTGAGAGTGAGAAATTCCTTCTTGGTATCCTCAAAAGGACAGCCAAGTGGGCGTTGGGTTTTTAAAGCAATGGCTGGAGTTACCAGCTGTTAGTGAATCAGAGGTTGACTGAGTCTCAGTCAGTTGATAGCGTAATACGAGAAGTTTTCTAGTAAGTAGGGTAAGTAGTTAATGCCCTATAGCTTTCTCTTTTAAAGTAAAAGGGTGATTATTTTCAGTGCAGATAAATTAGTTACTTTGCAAAAAGAGCATGAGAGTACCTCACCCCATACTATAGTCAGAGAATAACAAGGAATGGGAAGCTATTCTTTCAAATTAGCATGGTATTTGTTCATTTGCCATGTCCATATTTCTCTTAAGCAAATGGTCACTGTTAGACTTTAAGGGTCACAATGAAATGTGCAGTCTTGATTTTTTTTTAACAACAGAATTTTAGATATCTTCCATAGGTTTGCTTTTCAAATTGTTGCTCAATATTGGTTTAAAAATAATAGGACATAGATTAAAATATTTGATAAATATCTTATTAATAAAAATATTATTTCTTTGTGTCCATCCTGAGCTTAAAAAACCTATTTTTCCATATAATTCTGAATTATTTAACAAAGTGTGAAAATGTAAGCATTTACATCAAAATATAACCTTAAATACAGCCCTGTGATGTTTCACTAGGTATCTTGTGAAATATAAACATATATATATATAGATAGATAGATAGATATAGATATAGATATAGATATTAAAACAAAACAGAGGGGTTGAGGATTTAGGTCAGTGGTAGAGCACTTGCTTAGCAAACACAAGACCCTGGCTTAGATCCAAAAGAAAAAAGAAAAACAGCACTCAACATTCAAATGGAAAGGCAACATTGCATAAAATATAACAAATACCCAAGGTATCAAGTTCACCATTATTCTGGCTTAGATTCCTCTTCCCAACTAATACTTTTACTATGAAATTTATTATAACAAAGCAGAGAGAAGGTTGAAAAGAGAATTCAGTTATCTGGCTATCAAATAACACAATCTTTAATATTTTATAACATACTTTAATCTATAGCATAGAAAACTGTCATTTTCAAAACAATCAGGGATACACAGAGAAACCCTGTCTTGAAAAACCAAGAGAAAAAGGTTTTGTTTTTCTTAAAAGAAGAGAGAAAGCTGTCATTTTGGCAAGAAATACACATCCAGGCAACTGCCTCAATTATCTTCCTTTTCAGTGTTGTAAGAAAGAATTAGTGGTACGAAAAAGGAGGCTATTCTTATTTCTTGACATAACCGTAGTATTCTAGCACTCTAAGACTTTACCAATAAATGTCTTTAATTCTTAGTATATGTCACATAAGTTAAATACTATATTTACAAATTATAAAACTTTTAAAGCAAAAATACTATACAAAATACTGTCTTTACATAATTAAGGGACTTTATCTCTTTACTCCCATTTTTCTCATGTCTTTTTAAGAATCTCATCTCCCAGTATTTCACAGCTGAATTTTTAATGGTAGAAACCAGTCTACAACAAAAGGATAATTTAATCTACAGATTAAAAGTGGGATAAACTTTACAGAGGTTTTTTTCTTTCACTCCTTAGACGAATCCTCTTGGTTAAAAGGCACTTAAAAATCCAATTCATGCTTCATTTCTTACATTTTGATTTTTTTCATTACTTAACATCTTTAAAAATACTTTAAAGGGACATTGTATCTCTTAGTGAGGATTCTTTCCAATGGCTCTTCTTTTGCTATCTGGGAAAGTTATATAAAGCAAGCCCCTGCCCCATAGTTCATTTCCAGCCTCTTCTGTCTATGCACAAACACTTGGTATAATTAATTCTATTAAAACACTGAGGAAAAATGCAAATCATGTATACTGCTCCTTGCTCCTTTAAGAGATGTCTTTAAAAAAAAAAAAAAGATCGCTGTGCAAGCACCATGACTGATTTCTCTATCTGTGTCCCTGGTCTAGGCTCTTATCCTAAGCCTGGACCAGGTCTCTGGGATAAGGGTTTTTGCTTTCTTTCTTCCTTTCTCTTTTTTTCTTTTCTTTTCCTTTCCTTTCTTCTCTCTCCCCCCCTCCTTCTCTCTCTCTCTTTCTATTGCTTAGGGGACAGATTGATGTTCCCTATATGTCAATGTCTATTCCCCAAACCATCCAACGGTGACTGCCAACCTTTTCAACGTTGGAATCCCAAGCAGTCCTCACGATCATCTTGTGATTGGATGTTGCTCAGAAAGAAGAAACCGCAGATTGGCCCAGGGATCGGCAATTGCATTGCAGACAGGGGCTTCTCCAGCCTTGCACAGTAGGGGGCGCCCTCCAGATTGCAACCGTTGGTTGCTACTGCGGAGTCTCATGCTAGGCTGGATGGAGAGGTTACTTACAAGTGTGGACGTCAGTCATGCTTTCACACCTCCTGCAGCGGACGTAGCAGCACCAGATGAACTTACACTCACACCTCTCCACGTGCCTGACCACGTGGGTGTTGTAGCCTCGGCCACAGCAGAGGAGGTTGCAGCCATCAGCGCCTCCGGATGTACGGTTGCACTCCCTGCCCTGGGTCCCAGGAATACCCAGTTTCTTGTTCTCCACACAGTAGTTGGGAGACTTATGAACGTACAGCAGGTCGTCCTTGTGAATGGGTGTCTGCCTCTGATCTTTTTCTCTCCTGCGCATTTTCCTCTTGGTTTTGTCTGAAATCTGGATGCTGTTCTCATATTTATCCTTTAAAAAATGCCCAATCTTTTCAAAAGAAGACATAGTTTTCCAGCAGGTTTTCACAGCACAGGAGCCGGAAACTCCATGGCAGCGGCAGTCCACAGACATCAACTTGGCGACAGCCTAAAACAGACAAGGATTGTGTTCAGATGTCATTTGTGCCGTTTTTCATTCAACACCAGAAACAGTTAACCTAGCCACTCGAGTTTCTTGCTCTTTCCTCCGTAAAAATGATGGCTTGAACATAAACCATCTTTAAGGTTGTTTAGAGTTTAAATATTTTGTCATTTATTTCTGTCTAAATGTTTTGAGTCTCCATAGAAAACTTTCCCATACTACATTAAAAACACTAGGGTGGTACGGGACAGTGAGCTACCCTTGAGTGCCGCCAAGCCTGAAGACCTGAGTTGGAACCCTGGGAAACCACATGGAAAAAGGAGAGAACCAATTCCCCGCAAGGCACCACACGTGCACCATGGCATGTGCATATAACTCCCCATACTAAATAAATAGTTACATAAAAACTGTGAAATAAATTTTGCTATCAGGACAGCCACTTTTACTACTTACCAAAGATGATCTGAAATCTCATAGGAAAAAGTACTCTTATTTCTAATACCTCAAGCGTTTGGTGGTGAGGAAGGATGCTGGTGCTTGCCTGTATGTTTCTGATACCACTTAAAGGCTTTCCATTCAAAGTATGGTTCATGGACCACCAGCTCCAGCATCCCTTGTAAGAAATGTAGACAACCTTGCTCTTAAGCCAGATATACAGAATGAAAACTACATTTTAAACCAGAGCCCCAGGTGATTATCATGCAAAGCACTAACAGGGTAGTTGATATGACTTTCACAGTACACACAGAAACATTAGAAGAGTTTTCCTAGTAACCAATTCTCAAACCCATGGAATCTGATTGGCTGGAGTGGGCTGCTTATATGATATGGTGGCACCCCGCAGTGACAACACGTGTTGGTTGACTCTATTAAGCCTTCCTAGGTTCCATCACTATAGATTACATCAGGGGGTAAAGGGGAGTGAGAACATGCTATGCCCTGGCCACAGACCACACAAGAAACCCTGCCTCAAGTTAGATCATCTAAGGGAGAAGGAGCCATGGTGCAGCAGCTGCTGACAAGTTCTTCCGTTTTTCTGGAAAATTAATTAAAAACATAGCTCCTATCCTTGCTGGATAAATAGCATATTAACCCAAAAACTAGAAAGAGAATAAAGTGCCTATAATCACAACTTTAGGTAGGTTGAGGCAGGAAGGCTGTGAACTTGAGGCTAGCCTGGTCAACATAGTGAGCCAGGCCAGCCTAGGCTGCAGAGTGGGAACTTGTCTGAAGAAAAGGAAAAGATGACCATGTTTCTGTAATTTTAGATTCATCTCTAAGTGCTGAGTTCAGTTTATCCAACCTGGAGCACTAACCAAGCTTACACACACTTGTACCAGCCCATTGTTTGAGGCGTGGGAAGGTCTACATGCTCCTGTCCTTGATAAAGTTAGAGTAAAAGTTAAGATGAAATTTTCAATGAGCCTGAAATAACAATCTAGAGAGTTCTAAAGTTTTAGGTCTCTAACCTCTTACATGTCAACATTGCTTCCTGCAGTCCTCAGACGATGGCAGAGCAGATGAATAAATCGTCAGGATTAGTTGTAGAGTTGACACTCTGTCAACATGCTGGGCAAATGAAAAATGAAGCTACCCACTCAACAACTTGAGAATTATGCATATAATGTCATGAAAGAGGTTTAAATCCCACTTACAGTTCTTATCAAAACTACAAAATAACCAAGACTTTATTACTATTGATATGTCTGCAGAACGGCATTTTCTAACATTCTCTGAACAGTCTAACCACACAGACTATTTCAAACAAGGAATATTGTATTGCAGCCTTAAACGAGAACATGTGATATTGATTTGTACAATTTTTAATACTTAGTAGCATTTAAAACAATCAACAGAATAGCATTAAATCCTGTCCTTCCTAGAACATAGGACATAACTATTTTTATTCGTAAAACTTCAAAACTAATAAATGTGTCTATTTCCTAACAACACAGGGCAAAAACATCCTATGGTGCCACAAGAACAACTTATTACATAAAGTACAGCACAAAGATAACCTGATTCGTGGTATTTGTTATTCACAAAAGCCTTGTTTCTTTAAGAGGTCTATGTGCAGATAAATGTTTAAAATTAATGCAATCTGGCCACCTTTGTTCATATTTTAAGTGCCAAAGGATATGGGGGGGGGGAAAGAGCTCAATCAATGTAGGTAATAAAATAAATTGTCCGAGAAGCCCCAGACCCGAGAGTAAGTGTATGTTTAAACCAGATCAGCGTTCCTGATAGTCATCACTTGGTGATTTAAAGCTGCCTTCCCTCCTGATCATGACTGAGAGCCCAACTTCCTTTTTTTTAACCAGTTCAAACATGGGCGCTGTTGGTTTGCACAGCGCGAGAAACAGAGTAGACGCAGTTCCAATGACACCGCACTCACTCACACAAGCGGTTTTAATGCATCCTCAGTGGTTAACCTGAGGAGGAAGAGGAACAAAAATCACCCTCACGAAGAAAAGACATTGCCGGAGGGTCAGTGGTCCTGGAAGACCTTGAACCAGCAGGACTCTCCTCCAGTTTCATCTTAACTCTCCCCCAAACAGCATGACTCCACCAAATTGCTGCACAATTTGAAAGAATAAAAAGAGGCTTGCAAATTCAATTTGTCACCTACTAAGCTTATACTAGGACTTTGAAGGATTTTCTTACTCTAGAAAACAATTCTTTTTAAATATTGGAGTTGATAATTTTCCAGTATTATGTTTTTAAGCTTTTAGTTCTATGACTTTTGATCAAAAGTGGCCAGAGCAGAAGTAGAAGATAGTATTCTTTTCATAGAAGTGACATATATTATTTTTCTACCCCAGAATTTACATATGTAAATGAACTTCAAGTGGGAGAATCCCAAGCATTCCACATACAATTTGAATGACGATGTCCCCATAATACTACAAGGATATAACTCAGAATTAAAGTAGAGCAATCTAGTTGCTGCTTGGAGAATTTTATGAAATGCGGAGTTTCGGGGTAGACACATACACACAGGGTTTAACTTTGCCGACGTTAGTGGTTCTTGGAGCACATTTTCATAAATCATGTATTTGATCTGGTTTTATAGCAAGAAATTCTTTTCACTTAATATGTAGTTAATGAACAGGTACTTAGTTGTGATTCCAATTTTATAGAAAAATAAACAGTGTGGTTAAGACACTTGTCTTACATAAATTGGTGATATATGATATAAAGTCTTCATAACTCAGCAAGATAATGTTAGAAAAACAGAAAAACGAAAGTGGAAAATATAAGTGTATTTAAAAATATTCCAGGAACTCTCCAAAATGTGTGTTCTGCATCTTTTCTGCTAGGGTTCTTAATTAATGTTAAAAAGCTAGTGTGAGCCTCAGTGGTGGCTCTGATGTTTTCTGGTAACTGGAAAAGAGAATAGCAACCGAATGAATTGTGTGTGGTTATGGGAAAATTCCTCTCTCCCCTCTAGTTGAGTTGTTAAGGTTTATAACGACGTCAACAGAGGACTGTTTTGTTAACTATTGCAAACAGATGTGCGCACTTTGGTGGAATAGTGTAAAACTATAGGAGAGCAATTAGGAAGGTGGTATTTAATCTACAGGGTTCCGCATGGAAGTTTTGGGTCGATATGTTTCTAATGAAGTGAAATGGGAAAATGTATCATTGGAACTCAGTGCAAAAGCAGACGCCGCGTAAGAAATGATTTAAGGACTAATTGCCTCACAATTTTGAGTCAAAGGTAATGCTGCAGAGACTGTTTTCTACATATTGCTTTATCCAAATTTTACTAGGAATGGCCACATTCTGTAACCAACATTTCATCCTGTCAGCGATTGGAGGATCTGTTTAACTTAAGAACTCTGAGTTAAGATTGGATGGGTGTGTGTGAAGGATTCCTATTCCTCTGACCCACTTTGTCCCTTTCTATCCCAAAATACATTTGAACCTGCTGAAAAGCAAAACACAGTTGTGTTGTTCAACTACTTATAAATATTCTTGAAACAGGTCAATGAAAATTTGGGGTCTGCCCTTCCCATTTTGTTGAGTTACTCATAATAAAACAAATTATGGGGTAGGAAAACTTAAAAGTTTATGAGGTAGACATGGTAAGAATGGAAATATTTTAAGCACACCAAAAGAAATACCCATAAATATTCCAAGTCACATTATTCCCAGAAGTTCTGCCCCTGGAAGACATCACATCATTCTCGCAGCCAATCACCGCCCAGCAACATTATTCTTGGAGTCATAACTTTAGGAATGGTGTCAGAAACCAAGTGGGAATCAGAGTATTTAAGGTCAGCGGTTAGAAAATCATCTATCCTGCTCACAGTGCTACTAAGCGCCAGTACCCACATTTCTCTGAACACTTTCCTACATTTTGAGTTTGGGATTTTGAGACTAGAAAAACCAACTCAATTGAATGCAGACCTTAAACTTTACTCAGACAAATATGCCTGACAGATCAAAATCATAATGGCCAATATTAAAAATTGAATCAGTTTCTTGTCCGTGTCAGAGAAACCTCCTTTTTGTTTATTTAGACTTTTTTTTTTAAAGTTAGCAATGGAAAGAAAAATATGAAAATATTTTGAATTAGAATACTTCCCAAGAAAAGACCAACAAAAACACCCATGTATTACCCTCAAAATAACCAGGTAAATGTTTTGTAATATTTTAGGATTCCATCTAGAACAATGTGAGGCAAAAGCTTCAGGAAGGGAAGCTGAAATTTTCACAAAATGTGCACCTCTGTATGGGCTGAATTGTTCTTTGCTAATACAGAAAAGTAGCAAAAATCTGTGTAAAATGGAGAAATTGAGTTTTTCCCCTAGCCAATAGTATATTGTATTAAAATTGATGCAGGTCAAAAAAACAAAATCAAAATGTAAATAACTGTTTAAGACCAATATTAAAAATGATAGAGCCAAATATAGCTACCTAATTTGAAAACACACAAGATGAAATAAAACTGAATGTTATTTAAAAAAAACTAAATTTTCTTTAATACAAATAGTTTAGGTTTTCATAAGCTCAGACACAATGATATTTATTTAAGAGTTAATCATAGATGAACTTCTGCGTTTTGTTTTTTGGTTAAATTTTTAAATCACTATTAAACCTTTTAAGTGTGATGAATAATGAATACTTACGAAATTGTTTTCTCAACTTTTCAATAAATATAGTGATTTGGTGTACCCTGATGTTTTCCTTGAGCTTAATGCTACAGCTTAAAAGAACACATGCTAATTGCATTTCCTTCTTTCATATTAAAATGCTATAAATAATAAATATTTCTTTATTTAAATTCAATCAACATCTCATTCTTACCTTCACAATGAAAAACCCCAAGGAAAAAAAGCTAACTAACTGTGGTGTAGAACAAGAGCAACATTAGTGAAATCAAATAACTTTTCTGACGCTCCTAAATAAAAATAGGGAAACCTTGCATAACCTATTCATTGATTTTCTTCTGTTCTATTTTGCCTTTTTGAACTGCATACTCAAGTTAAATAGAACTGTAAATGCAAACTTGGGGAGTTACGGGTGATATTTGACTGAGTCTTCTGGCTTTTTGTATTTTAAATGAGGGCAGTTAAATAAAACTGGCTAGGACTTCCAAGCATTGTGAATGAGCCCCATTATTCACTTGCCAAAAATGTAAAAAAACAAATGCAACATATACTTTAACTATTCCTAAGAGATGCTGCAAATTGTCTGAATTTACTTCAGGAGGATGTGGCAGATTGTGGTAACAACATTGGGACCCTGACAGGTTATTGGAAATTCAAAATAATATGTGTCTTGAAAAGTTTATTACGGCAGAAAATATGTATTCATAAAAATGTTACATTCTTTTAGGAAAGGTACCGTGAATTGCCAAACAATTCAACAGTGTTTTAGAATCCAAACTTTATTGTATCAATAGTCAGTAATGTAAACATATAAAAACTAAGTAGGGTACATACATATTTCTTGTTAAGAAACAGTTTTTAAAACCAGAATTCATAAAGGAGTTGACTAGGTACTAGGTCCTTACATTGCCCTCCTCTCAACCTATCTTTAATATAGCTATATTTTAAAATGTCTTTACCTTTAATACAACCATAGCTTTATATTCATATCTTTTATAGTCTTTTATAATTGAACTTAAATTACTTTATAAAATTAACAATTTTACATAAAAACATTTGCTTTACAAAAAATAAAAATAAAAAACAGTGGTTGCATATTCCCTAAGAAAACTTTCCAATATAGTCAATACACACTCATGAAATGATACATACCTACTTATTTCTTATACTACCAGCATTTGGTTTTAAAATCATTGGCGTGGATTCACCCAGAAGCATTGACCCCAAGTACTATTTACCCGATGACGACACTGGAGTCTTACTCGATTTTCCCGAACGTACCTGCCTTCCCGCTTCGTTGTTGTGCAGATTCATGGCCAGCAGTACTTTGCTCTCTTTTCCTGTCGTGTTGCTGATGGGGAAATCTAGAAACTTTCTGCTGAACCACATGCCGTACTGGACATCGTCAGAGCATCCCCCCCAGTGCCAGCCTTCACTTGGCGAGCCACCATTTTGCAAGGTGGTGTCACAGGAACATTCTGTCATGTTTCCGGCGCTGCATGACCTGGTTACAGAGTGCACCAGTCCTGCAGCCATGACAGCATAAATGAAAGCTGTCTCCTTGGTGCCTAGGGAGAAAACATCTGATAAATTACAGAGCCGTCATTTTCTGTTGAAATTCAGTCATAAAGCCTCTTACTCACTGTCTTAGGAGGCAATCAATTTTTCAAGTGTTCACACTGGATGCCATAATGAATGAATATTGGAATTATTGAAATAAAGGAAACCTACTATTTCAGACTTAAAAAAAACAGCATTATTTTTCAGGATTCCATATTATGGGATGTCACATGCCATATTGTCACCCACTCTCCTCATATATTAAAATTCATGCTTGTTTTTAAAATGTGTACCTCAATAGTACCTCTCTTAGTGTTTCAGACAGTAGTAGCTCATTAGTATATGTTGAATGTAAATCCTTTGCATGGACAATGTAAATGGGAACCCAAAGGGAAACAGATTCCTTATCTTTTTTTCAAAGTGGCCTGCAGTCACAAAATAAAAAATGGAAAATTTTGATACGATTTTTCTTTGAATAGACAAGGTGAGTCAGAATGCAAGCTAAAATTAACAAAAATCAAGACAACTGGTAGATAACTATTCCTTTCCTTTCCCATTAGAGATGCGATCTGAAAAGGGGAGGATATAATGAATATCACTGATACTAAGAAGCTAACATTTTACGCAGCACAGCTGACCTTAAAATTAACGGAAAGAAGATACTTGTAGATTTGCAAAAAGTCGAATTGTTGTGGCAAAGTATCCTATTTTAAAACAGTTGCATTTTGCACTCCGTCAGTAGAGTTGGCATTAAAATCTTTAAAATCAAAGTTCCATTAAGACATTCATAAAATAAAGTAGAAAGGACTCAGCAGGCGAGTTTTTTTGTTTTTTCTTTCCAGATGTTTAGATTGGAATAGAAACAGTTTCACTCACGCCCATTGTCCAATAAACCTCTTCAGCAGTGAATGCTTCTGCGTCCCAGCAACTGCTTAGGACACATCATTTTTCTCTTCCTTACTTTTCTTTCTTTCTCCTCCATCCTCTTACCCTTCACTCTCAACCCCCAGGCCAGGGATCTATCTGCAGCACTTGTCAGCCAAAACTCAGAGCTGGGAAGGCGCAGCTCTGGGGAGGCGCATGCAAAAACAGAGTAGAGCTGGGTCAAAGGTGCTGTACGAACGGAAACGAACTTTAAAAAAACGAGAGCGAGCACATCTTTCAATGCCTCGGGCCTAAAACTCTGTGACTCTGCTAATATTCCGGGAAGCATCCTGGCTCCGAGGACCGTTATCCTTGCTAAGACACCACGCACATGGAAGAACATTTTTTTTCACTGAACTTTCCCGTACCGCGGAAAATGCGCCCAGTTAGGGAGAGATGGAACAGAAAAACCAGGGGAAGCAAAAGAAGTCGCGCTCAGGTGACAGTCCCTTTAAAAATCACCATTGTGCACTAACCCTGGTGTTTCCAGGAGTCGATAAAACGTGAGGCTGTCCTTCAATTAGCCACTTGTCTACAGCTCCGTGCACCACAGAGCTGCTTAAATCAAAGCAGATGCGGCAGCAGCGTTCCCCGCTGCAGACCTCATGTTTGTCCAGCTGGTCACCCACGGAGCGGGGCGCCACGGGGTCCGAGGGGTCGACGGGGTGGGGACTCATAGTTTTTCTGCAACTTAGGCAGGGGCCACGAGAAGGACAGAGAACTGCAGCCCCTCTAAGTGGCACTCTGTCGTTCTGGGGTGTCCCTCTCTACGGCTGCACCTGCATGCTGGGGTCTGGCCCCTGTCGCCCCAGTTTCCCTATTTGAAGATCTCACGAGCACCGGACAGTGCAGTCACTATGCACTCTATGGAAGGCACGGGTAGAAAAGTTGCCGCTTTCTATGTCCCGCCAACCCCAAGGGTCCCGGTGACTCACCGCTACTTAGCTCATAGCCAAAGAGGGGACTGGTGGCGAGCGAGGAGGCGGTGGCGGTGGCAGTGGTGGTGGCGACCATGCAGTTCCACCTCTCGTGTCGGAACTGGCTCCTGCACTCCTGAATGCCCAGCCGGGCGCCCTCGCGGATGCTAGGCAGCAGGTACGGTTTCCTCTTGCAGAGCTCCTTCTGGCGGCTGTTCAGAGGCAAGCCAGCGCAGCCCAGCTTCTCCGGTACCCCAAAGGAGGCAATGCCCAACCACCTGTAAGACACGGCGCCCCTGCGGTAAGTCCCCCCTCCCGGCCCTCCTCCCCTACCCCAGATGCATTAGGTCGGCGGTCCGAGGGCCTCGGCTCCTCCTCCCCTGGCCTCAGTTGAAAGTTCCCTGGCACGGGTCATCCCTTTGGCCACCTACCTACCCTTCATACCTCCGCAGCGCCCATACTCACATCCAGTTGCCCTGGGTTCCGCAGGGGAAGAGCGAGAGCACGGCTGCCCACAGCGCACACAAGCTGGGCAGGGCCAGGAGCGCCGCTCTGTCCATGGCCCATGCATGGAGTCCCCCAGCCCCGGCCACTCCTCTCCTTTCCCCTCTCTCCAGAGGCCCGCAGGGCCTGAGGTCAGTTGCTTAGCACCCAGTTGTTCCTTGCTCCCTTTCTCCTGGAAGGTAACATGAAAAAGGGCAGCAAGGACAGAGACTACTAGCAGTCCCCCAGGCCCCAGCAGGATAGGGTGGAGAAAGTAGCCTAAGGTCCTCTCGCGCAGAGGTGGATATGAGCTGGTGATGCCGGAGCGTCCCTCACATTCCAAGGTGAGAAACTTCTGCTGGTGTCTCTGTGTCTCCATCGCCCCAGGCTTCTCCTCGCATCTCCTCCCCCGACCCCGCCTGGCGCCTGATTGGCCCAGCAGCAGACCCGTAGCTCACCATCTGGAAACCTCCATCTCTCATTGGCTAACAGTGGGCTCTGCGGGGGGCGCTCTTGGGCTGAGCCTCCGCGACTGTCTGACTAGACCCGGGAGTGTCATGACCTTTCCTCCTGTCACATTGGCCTTAGAGGAGGTCACTGTGAGATTGAATCATTCTGAAGAGCAAAGAAATGATGGGCATTTCTGTCTTAGCATCCTTGGGTGAAAATGTAGCTGCTTTACCCGGCCACATCTGGATTTACCCCCTGAGTAAAAAGAATAAAGGCGCGTGGAGGATGGGGGTGGGTGGCACCTCGCCTTTCTTTCCTGTACTTCTCCCTGGAGAATTATCTTTTTAAAGTCAAGAATTGGTACACACACACACACACACACACACACACACACAAGCTGGACTTTCGACCACACACACACACACACACACACACACACAGGCTGGACTTTCGACCACACACACACAAACACACACACACACACACACACAAGCTGGACTTTCGACCACACACACACACACACACACACACACACACAAGCTGGACTTTCGACCACACACACACACACACACACACACACACACACAGGCTGGACTTTCGAACACACACACACACACACACACACACACACACACACACACACACACACACAGGCTGGACTTTCGACACCCAGCTTTAGGTGCTCCTTGGCAGCAGAGTGGATAGGTGAGAAGTTGTCAGGGCTGTGTTCCTCGTCATTTAGATATGCATTTGTTTTCAGCATAGCATCAAATCTGCCGTATTTTAATTGGGTTCTGTGATGGCTTTTCCCATTTGTCTTATTTCTGTAGCTTTTGAGAGCATGGTCTATCCCAAGCAAAAATGGCAAGGAGACAAATAAGTGAGAGCAGACAAGGGACTTAAACTGATTGAGGGTGGTTCCTGCCCTTCCCTTCTGACGGGCACTGACTCCCCGGGAAGAACTCACACTGCCCTACTGCTACCGGTAGAGAACAGCAGCAACAGTGACAAAAACAGAAATACTGCATGCCATACCCACTGCATGCCCAGCCCTATGGAAGTTTGTAGAAATAAGACTCCTTTCCACAAGTGTAGAAATGAGTCAGGCAGACAAATCCAAGGCCAAATAAATTCTGATGATCGGTAATGGAGATTATAGGTAAATGGTATTGGCAGCTTATGCTTTGGGCAAGTGTGCTTTAAAAGCAGGAAGTGTTCTGGCAGCTGGTAGTTTTGGAAGGTCAGTTAGCCAGAGTTTTGTCTCCAAGATCTCTTTGAAGCCTGGAATATGCTTTGCTGTGGTAGCAAAGAGCCCTGCTTCATCTACTTCCACCCACAATGTTTCTTAAAACTATCACCTGCTCCCAGGAGGATGTCTGGAATGTCAGTCAACTCTTCAGGTGGTTTCATCTCAGCGGGTGCCCCACCTCAGCCTCCTCTCTGGAAAGCTTTGACAGCATTTGCTGATTCTAATCCTGGGCATCACCTACAGTCAATCAAAGCCCGCTCAAACTCCCATCATCCTTTAGCCATCGAATGTTTATTGCATGTACACTACGTACCAGGTCCTAAAACCACATTGTAATTTTTAGAAAGTCAAGTTGATGATAGGGTATGGTTACTGATCCAGAAATATTTTGGCTAATGGTTAGCGGCCTCTCTGAAAATCGGAGCCTTTATTCGAGCTCACTTTATCCTGTGAGCCTCTCCAAAAAGGGACCATGTACAGCCACTGCTGTACCACTGTCCCAAAGCACCAGATCTTCTTTCTAAGCACAACTTACTGAGTGAATTAATGTGATGAGCAACATCCCAAACAGATGCCTAAGTGGCCTAAATGCTGGAAATAGAGACATTCCTTTCTTCTAAGGGAAACTGGAGAGGGTGCAATCTTGGGCTTGGGAGGAGGGCATAGAGAGCTTCAGTCCCGTAAGCTGATTTTTCCCCCCTTAGGGCCAACTGTGGTAAAGATTTTAAAGAGGTTGTTTAATTTTTTTTTCATTCAGAAATTTATAAGGAAGACTGTTTTGGGTTAAAATGTGAGGCTAGCACTGAGTCAGTCACATGGTTGTAGAGCTCATAAATCACTTGACAAAATAGACAAGTAAACCAACAATTATAGTCTGATACAGTAAGTGTGGGCAGTATAGTGTGTCATGAAAATACATAAAAGACAATCCAGAGTTTTGGGCCAGAGGGATGAGTCTGCTGAAGACGGCCTGCATTTTTCCTCTAGGGATCCAGCACTGTGCAGGAATCCTGTCAAAGCTTTGGGAAGAATACCAGAGTACACCATTCTGGGAGTCAGCCCACTAGCTCAAACATTTTCAGGTCCAAGACACAATTCTACAGTGTCTCTTTCATGTGGTGTAGGGCCTGGGGAGTGGTGTGATTCTGTGTGAACCTTTATAACAAAGTAGACATGCCCATTAGTTCAACCAGCTGAAGGAGTCAGCTTGCCATTCGGGCATTGCGAACTTCCACACACTGAGAGCATGCTCTATGCCCTTGGATTGTCTTTTATTCTGTCTTTTTCTTCTTTTCCTTTTTATTACTGACCCCCATCCATTCCTGTGTAGATAAACCTTGGGCTGTCAGAGGATGACATTCTACAAGGACCAGTTCTCTCCCTCCACCATGTGGGCCATGGGGATTAAACTCAGGTCATCAGGTTTGGCGGCAAGTGCCTTCATGAACCATCTCACAGGTCCCATCTCTGTCTATTTCTTTCTTCCTTTCTTCCTCTTTGAATGCTTACAAAATTCTACCCTCCATACACAATTTATGCCAAATTTACATATGGAATAATAAGTTTGGGAAGATAAGATGTTTGTTGGAGATCCCTGTGCCAGTAGCAGAATCAAAGACCAGTTTTATTTTAGACACCCCTTTCCATCTACACTTATGCTGCTATATCTGCTCATTCAAAGCTTCCATTTGTTTTTTGTTGTTAGTTTTTTCATTTTGTTTTTCTGACCAAATCTCAGATTGGTAAGCATTAGGGCCTACATTTCTCCTTGTGTCCCTGGGTTCTGGTACACAGCTATTATTGGTTATCCGGCAGAAACAGAGTCTGTAGTGGGGCCGTCTCCCAAGGAGCTCTCTGGGAAGTGGGTGTCTCTGAGGCAGCTGGCAGTTTGCAGGACCACCATTTCCCTGTCTTTGGTAAATTGGGTATGGGTGGGGCACGGGGAAGGACCAGTGGAAGGAACATTAGCCCGGGCTGGCCAGTTGGCGTTCTGGGCAGAAGTGATAATCTGGGGAACACATCTGAACTCAGAGTCTGAGTTTTGTCGTTTGTAAAAGGATCAGAAGCAATGTGTCTGTCATATCTGAGTATCTTCCCGGAGTTCTCCTACCAAGAGAAGGAAAGCGGCCGGCTCTACAGGCATGTATGTCTCCCTCAGACATGGTGGGAGCGAAGGCATCTTACAGCTTCACTATCTTGTGTGCTTCTGAATTTCAAGGAAATGCATTCTTTAGATCAAGATACCTTTTTAAATGGTCAGATTGTCATTTGTCAAAATCTAGTCAGATCAAGTGAAATTTTATTGACAGAATAAAAGACATTATAGAAACTTTATCCTGGAAGATGATATTGAGGAACTTATGATCTCGTTTATTCCTATTAAAATAAGGTGACTTATCTCTACTCTTGCTAATAACTGTTAAATTTCTCTATTAAGACTAAAGGAATAACAGAGAAGATATGTTAAATGTAACCATACATCCACATATTTCAAATATTTTATTTCTTTAGCAGAATGTTTTTTATTTAACATTTTTAATTCTGTAATATGGAGGGGAGAGAAAATCTTACTGGACCAATGGGCCTGATGCTCATTATACTATGATACCCTCACAGATGCAGGTGCTGAACTAACATTATACCATCTCATAATCCAAGCTTGCCACTCCAAATGTGACCAGCGCTGTTAAAGTGACTCCAAGTTCTCAGAGGTGACTGAAGTATCTGTTCTTTCTTGATTCCATAAGAAGGATATGGCCCTGAACATGTTTATTAACAGGTTTGTGGTGTTTTGAGCTGCCCCTCTGAGAAGGAGGCTTAGGAGGGAAAAACCAGATTTTAAGAGTTTTCATTCAATGTGTTGATGTACTTCCCTTGTCTCTTCTCTCGCTCTTTCCCCCTCCCCACTCCCTCCCTCTCATCCGTATGGTGGACTCTGTCCAGATTAGCAGTGGAACCGGGTGACTGTGTGGTTGCCGATCCATCCCACCATCCACCGAGACAGTTGGAGATTACTAACTGTGGAACACCGTGGGGCCTGTTCCTTCTGGTAGTTTTCTCCCAGTCCCTGGGAACTCAGCAAAAAGTCTGCTTGCACAGATATGCCTTGGACTCTGCCTTTGGCAGCCCATCAGAGAACGAGACTTCTAAGGGCCCTGTTGTAAGAATTTCTGCTGCAGATCACAGAGACTTATGCACTGGAAACTGATACCAAGAGCAACCCAGCTGGTCTTAACTCCCACGATAGAACAGGAGGCCAGAGGTGACTCTTTACATAACTGGGTCTCCATTCATTCTATTTTAAAATTCACCTGGATTCTGCAAGTGTGGGGCAGGGCACAGGCTTGTGTCCACGGGCTCTCGGGAGGGGGTGGAGAATTGTGTTCTGGATGCCCTACTGTCCTTTGGTGGCCAGAAAAGCTTGTAGGAAGGACAGACCCAGGATAAGAGGAGACACCAGTGGTCATCTCTGGAGAAAGAGCTGGGTCTGGAAAAGGATGGGATCTTTCTCTTAAAACCTTCACAACTACAAAAGTCAGGCATTTATTTCCTGGTCTTGTAGTTCGAGGTTGAAGAAGGATCACATGCTGTTAATAGAAAGTGGCTCATCTCTTGATTGACATCTCCTACCACCTTGCTTAAAGCACAATATTCAATTTTTCATGTATGTGTAAGCACGAATGTATGTATATGTTTAAATGTGGTATGTGCCCGTGTGGGCAGGTACATGTACCTATGCACACAAGTGAAGAAGCCAGAGGAGGACATCAGGTGTCCTGACTCTTTCTGGAGCTGGGCTGGCAGCCAACAAGCTCGTAGGTCATCCAGTCCCTACCTCCCACAGTGCTGGGGTAACAAGCCCCCCAGCTGTGCCTGGCTTTTACCTGGGTACTGAGATCAGAGCTCCGTTCCTCATGGTTGTGAGCAGCAAGCATTCTTACCCACTGAGCCATCTCTCCGGCCCTCGAATTAAAATTTTATAATGTTCATCTTGAAATCTGCCCCACCCAAGTGTGGCTCTTTTCTCGCAGCATTGGTAGGCAGTCTGCAACCATTTTAGAATGGGAGAGGCAACAGCGATCCATAAAACAAGAGGGGGATCTCTGTTACCTAGAGTTCCAGGAAAAGAGAACACACAGAGCAAGTATACAGAGACTCCACTCAGCAAGTATTCTTTTAAATACATTTTCCCCAAATTTTTCAAAATAAAACATTTTTACCAATAAATTCAGTATTACTGGTTCTATAAGTTACCAAACATTAGTTCAGAAATTTGGTATTTACATGTTTTAAAAGTTAGACTATGTATGGAACAATCATGGGGCACCTACAGAGGAAAAAACAAACTTCTTTTCCTAGTGGGTTTTGTTGACGTAAAAGAATCAGATTTATAAGAGAAAGTTCATTTAATCTTGACAATACCTGTGTTGGTCAAAATGGGGGTCTGTGTGATGACACTTAATATTGTGATTCATGAGTGTCGTTTATTCAAGAGTCGAGAACGAGTTAACACACACAGCTGGCGTACAGTGTGCTGCATTCATACGTAAGGCTGCCCTTCACATTGTTTCACACCCCACACTGTACTGTCCTTATGTGGTGCTGAAGAGCAAGTAAGTCTGGAGCCTGTTGAGTCTGGCCAAGGAATTAATGACATTTGGTGTTCACTCAGGCCTCAGTCTTTACGTGAGGGGAATCACTTAAAGACCTGACCTTGACGTTTTCATTTTCGTGACTGAAATCTTTCTTACTTTTAATCTTTCCCCATGTCAGTTTGAAACCCTCTGCTCTGGCTTCCGGCATCATTGATTCAGGGTTTTCTCTGTAGTCCTCATTTCTGATTAAAGCCAATCCCTTCTTCATACTCATTCTCTGTAGGCATCCTGAGTTCCATATTGATATTCAATTCCTTGAGAAACGCTGCCACCAAGATCAGAATTTCTCCTCCTCATTTTCCCACTCACCTGTTTCTAGATCACAGCACTTTAGGAGAGAGCCATATTTATGCCTCTTTCTGCCCAATGCTCACATCATTTGAGATCTACAACACATTTTTCTCTAAACTTGCTTTTCTTTTACAATAATCCAATATGCCACATTATCAGCCATCGGCTACAAACGTGTCTTTAAATCAAGGACCATGAGTAATTGTTTGCATCTTTCATTGTCTGCCGCAGGGCCGGGCACACAGTGGGCATTCAGTAGCGGGTGTGGTTTTAACAGACAAGGAAGTTTTCATAGGAACGGTGGACTCAGGAAACATTAAGTTATCAGCGTTGGCGTAATGTATTTAGTCTTCTATTTTTCAATACGAAATCACCTATGTCTTGTATCTACCCCCTTTCCATTTGGATGTGACGTGGGACCTACACAAATTCCAAGGGGACCTCTGCCTACCTGTGGCTGGAGACGCCACATCTTTTGTGTCTCCTAGTGTTAAAATCAGTAAATAAACTGAGGTTCTTAAATCATTCAGGTAAGTCGGTAGTCACGTCACGTGCCCCCGTCAGATGAGCTTCTTGAGCTATGCTAATAACCCACACTCTTACTGCAGGTTTCCCTGGGGACAGCTTCATTCCAGTGGGCAAATGCACAGAGCCGGGAGATTTATGAGGGCGCGGAGACAGAAACACAAGTGCGCAGGAGGTGTGAGGTGCGCTCCTGCTGCAGCCGCTCACCTTCTGTTAATGATTATGGGAAGGGAGGCATCAATACAAAAACAGGCAACTTGAGGCCTCTCAAGTTCGCAATCTGATGAAGTCTTCTGGTGCCAGACCAACTTCGGGGCTTGTCACATGGCTTAGTGGAGCAGCTTCCAAAACCGGCTGCAAAACCACAATTTTGATACACTGGGCCAGGTGCCAGAACAGAATCGGAGTCCAGCCGACTGACGAAGAGATTTCAGTCGCTACCTCAGCACCAACGCCTTGTCTGAAATCCCTAGGGCTCACTCGGGAAACCAGCAGCAGGCCAATACAGGGGACTCACTTTTTAATGCTGTTGTAGGGGCGTGAACCAAGACTCGCCTTACAGGTTAACTGAGTTACAGCAGGCAGGCTTCGCTGGAAGGATTCCCTTTCAGGAACTGATTTGGCCTTAAGCGTATCTTAATCTTATAGTAATTGTTGGCGGCACGGGGTGGGGTTCAGTGCTGGAATCTAACTTGTCATGCTCCACCCCCGTCCCTAGGGGTTCTGATGAAGAAAGCATGCATGCAGGGATCTGAGCTGGTTTGAGTAAATATCAGTGTTCTGGAGGGGGAAAAGCGTCTTAGTGGAGTTAGACTATGCAAAATTCATTCCCCAGAGCTGCAGATCATATGGCCGATAAAACAAAGCTGATCTACTATTCACACCCAGCCTCAGGCCGAAGGACAACCATAAAAATGTCTGACCAAACACCGTCTCTTATACTTAAGCACCAGTTCGGGATCCAATACTGGAAAGAGGCATCAGGAAGCGAGAGCTTGCTCTCTCTGAGGATGCAGAGGGCTGTGGAGAAGGAGGGTGGGATCATTTCCTTTGGAGGCTCCCACCAGTAATGAGATCGAACTCACCCACCATGTTTCTTCCTACACTAGGAGGTGAGAAATAAGGTCAGATTTCTTACCATAGAAGGAAGAAAGGAAAGCACCGAAATTTTAAAGAGGCAGAGAGAAGCTAATTAGTTCTGCTGTGTGCCGTAAAATGCAGTGTTGCGGGCCCTCAAAGTAGGCAGGCAGGCAGATGGAGAAGCATCAGGGAAGCCGAAGGTAGCAAGGTATCACGTCTACAGTCCACATGCTCTTGACTGCATTCAGAGAAAAGGCAAGTTATGTGATGGCTACTAGCTGCTGCGTGTGGGGTAGTTAGCTGAGGGCCAGTCAATATTATCAGACATCTCAAATGATCAAGTTAACCCAGAGGCGGAGAGGAAGATCTCACCAAACTCATGGTGTGCCTACATGATATCATCCTCTGTGATTTTAATTGTAGAACACATTATCTGTTTTCTTCCTTCCTTCCTTCCTTTCTCCCTCTTTTTCTTTCTTTCTTTTTCTGTTTTCAGTTCTCTTTGTTAGCATTAAAATGAACTCCACATTTTTCATACCTTGTTACCTCAGGCAAGTAGCCTGGAAACATATAGAGTAGCTAATTAACAGGAGGCAGGAAAGCTGGATGAGATTAAATTTAAAAAAAAGTAATTGGGGTCAGTGAGAGGGCTCAGTGTGTAAAGGAGCTTGGACCTGAGTTCAATCCCTGGAACCCACAGAAAGGTGGGAGGAGAAAACTGACTCCCCAAAAGAACCAACTTCACAAAGTTGCCCTCTGGCCCCATGCATATACCTTGGCATGCACATCTGTGTATGCATCCATAGGACTCACATACAATAATAGGTTAATTTTTAAAAAAAATTGTCTTGTAATAAGTATGTTACATTTGAGAAATATCATTGAAGTATATAGATAAGCATCAAAATAATAAATAAATATTTTGATTTATTAAATATTTACAAATACTTGTTGATAGATTATGTATTTTGCAGGCTCCAAAGCACATACTACAGGTGTGTGACTGCTCCAAGTAAAGAAATCTGACGCAGTTTTCAGGATGGTTTAAGGCAGCTGGTAACACCAGGGTGGAAGGTTATTTTTGGCAATTCCTTTCTTTAAGGTGTGTCCTCCCTGGAATTCAAAAATGAGCAAATAAAAGCACTTCCAGTAATAAATATACTTCACAGCTGGAGAAAACATAAGAAGAACGTAGGCAGGTCAGGCTCATCCAGTGCTGTTTATACTTCAGCCTTAGCTGTGTGTAGTAACTTCAGCAAGCCGAGGAGTCGTTCCGTGGCTCCTTTTCCCATATTTAAACAATGCTATTTGACCAAAGACTTGCAATAGACACTCAGTAGCACATGCAAAACAACTTGAATACAGTGATCTTCTCACAATTCTGGTAATACCAGGGCTTACAATTAAAAATAATCTCCCACTTTCTCACATACCAATTGCCTTTCCCCAGAAGTAGCTACTTTTGTTTTTTCAATTGATTCTTTTAGTATTTTTCTTTAATTTGTTATATATAATGTTTACTATTTATTGCTATTTGTGTGTGTGTATGCATGTGTATGTATGTACATGTGTGTGTGTGTGTGTGTGTGTGTGCATGGGTGTGTGTGTGTGTGTGTGTGCATGGGTGTCTGTGTGTGTGTGTGTGTGTGCATGGGTGTCTGTGTGTGTGTGTGTGTGTGTGTGTGTGTGTGTGTGTATGTTTGTAGGCCAGAAGTTGATGTCAGGTGTCTTCCTTGGTCACTTTCTTTCAACCTTATATATTGAAGTGGGGTCTCTCACCCAGAATTCTCTGAGCTAGTCTACTTAGTAAGTTGCTCCAGGGACCATGTCTCTTCCTTGCTGGAGACTGCAAGCAGGCCATTGCACCAGCCCAGGATTTGCACGGATGCTGGAGGTCTGACATCCAGTTGTTAACACGTGTGTAGCAAGTGAGCAAGAGCTTTCTTTATCCCCTGAGTCATCTCTCCTGGCCCTACTTGTTACTTTGCAAGTTATAAAAATCTTAGACATACTCTACAACTTCCACCCCAATTGCTGAATCCACCCACTTTCAAAAGTGTTTTGTATTATTAGTATGGTTATTTGAAAATTATACTTAGATCAGCAATGAGTCTTCATATCATTGTTGTTGAGACAGTGTCTTATGGTATGCCCTGGCTGGCCTGGATCTTGACATACAGATCAAATTGGCCTAAAACTCACAGAGATCCACCCATCCAAGTGCTAGGATCAAAGGCTTGCACCACCACACCTGACTGAGCTTTATACTGTTATCTTTAGAATTATTTATGTTAAATTATGATCAGTTTTCTTTTTCTACCTTGCACCTTCTATTTGCCATTCTCCCCTGCCCTGTCAGTGCTGGGAACTGAACCCAGGACCTCTGGAAGAGCACTCAGTGCTCTTAACCACTGAGCCATTTCTCCTCCTGCTTTTCTTGTTAGTCTTTTTTGCTCTTCTTTCTTCAGCCCAGATTTCTCCTATTGATTCTCTCTGCCTGACAGACACACCCATCCTTTCTCTGCCTAGCTATTGGCCCTTCAGGTCTTTACCCATCAGGTGCTTAGGCAGGCAGAGCCAAACAGATGCAGCACATCTTTACATAATTAAGCACACATCCTTGCATCATTAAGCAAATGAAGCATCAACAAAGGTAACACGCTTTTACACAGTTAAAAGTAACAGTCTACAGCATAAACAAATGTAAATACATCTTTGCCTAGTTAAAATAATATTCTACAACAGTCATTTTGTGATGTGATTTTTGGAATCTATACCTCACTCAGCCTTGATGAGGGGAGTGTGTGTGTGTGTGTGGGGAGCATGGTCCTGCCTCAACTTGATATGCCATGCTTTGTTGTAGTAAATGGGGGAGCCAGTAGAAAGGAGGTGAGGGAAGGGAACAGGAGGAGAAGAGGAAGGGGAAATTCTGGTTGGTATGAAAAATAAATTTAAAAATTTAGTAAAGATCACTACTCCAACAAGGCCACACCTCTAATAGTGCCACTCCCTTTGGGGGCCATTTTTGTTCAAACCACCACACTCTGCTAATGAATTAGAAGTGTTGTCTACTTTAAAAGTACAAATGTGCCTATTTTTTACTGTTTGAAAATTTCATAAATCCTACAATGTTTTGATCAAATTTGCTCTTCTATTCTCTCTGCTCTGGTATCTCCTCTATCTCCACCATCACTTTTCCATCCCAACTTCATATGCTCTTTTTCTTTTTAAACTCCTGAGTCCTGAATGTTGTCTGTATGCACAGCACGGGTACAGTACCATCTACTGGGGCCTGTGTAGTCTCTCAGAGGCTTCCTCTCTGCAGAAAACCACTTCTCCCTCCCTCAGCAGCCATCAATGGCCAATAGTTCCTCAGCTAGAGGTGACATTTTATAAGCCCCTCCTCCATTCCTGCTGGGATTTTGCCTGGCCTGATCTTGTCTAGATTCTGTGTATGCAGTCACAGCTCTGAGTTCACATGTGCTATAGCCCTGTCATGGCCCACAAGTACTGTTTTGATGTCGATGTCCACTACTTCCGACTCCTACACTCTTCCTTTCCCACTTCCACGATGATTCCCAAGCACTGGGGGAAGGGTGATATAGATGTCCTCTTACAGATGAGTACTCCATAGTCCCTTATTCTCAGTATGTTGACCAGTTGTGGGTCTCTGTATTAATCACTATCCACTGTAAATAGCTCCTCTATTGAGTTGAGAGATGCGCTAGTATATAGGTATAAAGATAAAAACTTTTATGCTGCATTTGTTTAACTCTGTGAAGCTGTGTTACTGTGCCTGTCTAAAATACCTGATGGTCTAATAAAAAACTGGCCAATAGCAAGGCAGGAGAAAGGATAGGCATGGCTGGCAGGAAGAAAGAATATATAGCGGGAGAAATCTTGGAGAAGGAGGAGAAGAAAAGAGATGGAGTGAAAGGAGGAAGAAGGAAGCAGCCAGAGAAGGAGGAAGACTCCAGGGGCCAGCCACCCAGCTACAGAGCAAGCCACGGATTAAGAGTAAGATTTACAGAAGTAAGAGAATGGGAAAAGCCCAGAGGCAAAAAGTAGATGGGATAATGTTAAATTAAGGAAAGCTGGCAAGAAAGAAGCAAAGCCAAGGCTGGGCATTTATAAGTAAGTAAAAGCCTCTTTGTATTTATTTGGTAGCTGGGTGGCGGGCCCCCCAAAAAGAGTAAAAACGACCAACAACTAAGTCCATTTAGGAGAATAATGGTATTAAGTTCTCCTGTAGGGTGTAGGACCCACAAATCCACAGGTTTGGGGGTCAGTTAATGGTAATAGGCATGGGCTTTGTCTTGTGGAGCAGGCTGTATATCCATCAGAGTTGACACAGTATCTCTCAGTCTTCCTTTGAACTGTGTGAATCAGGACTGGTTGCTTCTACCCTTTGTGCCTAACTTGTTGGGAACCCTCTTCACCTTCATCAAAGGTATCACCTTTCCTTTGTTTCTCTGTAGGAAACTAATTTGCTGAATCTTGTATTTGTGGCTGTTGCTATAGTTTGGGCTTACCTACCCTCTAAAGCTTCTGAGAAAATGTTTGTGAGGTAAATGTGAGAATTTCTCATTGTCAAATAGCTTTATTCCTCTATGATCCTTCGGATAGATATTGAATTACAGGCTAGCAATCATTTACTCTGAGAATTCTGAAGATAGTTTCCACCATTACTACCAGACTATCTGGCATTTGCCAATGGATGATTTTCCCTCTGGTATCTTTGGAATACAACCTTTTCTGTGGTTTGGAAACTTCATGACCCTGGTTAAATGGACTTACACTCATCAGTTTTACTAGACTCCCAGTATGCCATGTTTTACCTGCAGAAAAATACTAGAAAACTATATCATTGATTTCCTTCTCCTTCCTGGAGAATTCCTACTTTGTGAATATTGGCTCAGTTTTATGTTTCTTTAAATGTTACTGGTCAGTCCTACTTTGTACATTATTTTGTATATTTTTTGTTTATTTTCTGTAAGATTGTCTTAATTATACCTTACTTATTTCTATTAGGTTTTGCATTTTTGCTAATATACATACAGATATCCAAATGGGTGTGATGTGTATATCTAAGGGCTCCTTTTCTGCTCTCTGTATGCCCCTTTAAAAACTGAACCATTTCATTCTAATTTTAATATGTGCTCCCTTCTTTTATTATTATGTGCACTATGCGAATCTCAATTTCTTATTGTCCCCATTAGAAATTCCTATACATTATTTTTTGTTTGTTTTGAGACAGGGTCTCTCTGTTACATAGCTCTGACTGTCCTGGAACTCGATATGTAGACCAATATTGCCTTGAATTCACAGAGATCCACCTGCCTCTTCCTCCCAAGTATTGGGATTAAAAGTGTGTGCTATCATGCCCAGCCAGAAGTACCTACAATTTTCATGTCTTACCATAACACACATTCATACCACACTGTTCTAGAGGTTAAAAGTCTACCATGGATCTGTAAGACTGGATTCCATCAGGGGTGCTAGAAAAGAATCCTTTTGTTGCCACCTGTATCCCTCGGCTTGTGGTCCCTTCTTCACATTAAGCTGACCTCTGCTCTTGTCACATCTCCTCCTGTGACCATGACCATTCTGTTTTCTATTCTTTAGGATCTCTGTGGCTATACTGGAAATACATGACAATCCACGAAATTTTTCTCATTTCAAGATCCTTAACCACAATTGTAAATTCCCCTGTACCAAGTAAAGTAACTTTCATGGGCTCCCGGATTAGGACATTGTAGGGAGTGTACAGTGGATTACCCAAAGATATATGAACAGTCGAGTACCCAGTGCCTGTGGATAATGATGTTAACAGATAAATTAAGTATATTGAAATGAGGGCATCCTGGATTATCTGTGAAGGCCTTCAATTCAACACAAGCTATTTTATCAGGGACAGAAGAGAAGACACAGGCATGGGGTAGGAGGAGACATTCTTGTGAAGACAAGTAGGGCAGAGTCTGCACTGATGTCAGGAGGAACCTCTGGAACCAGGGGAAGTTGGATAGGGTGGAGACATTTCTTCCCTAGAGTATTCAGAGGGGGCACAGTCCTGCTGGCATCTTGATGTTCCAATACTAGGAAACCCACAGAGCAGCCCACATCTGGGGCAGGGAGGTGTTATGCTAGCTAAAAGAATATACAAATTAAAAATAAACTTTAAATTTTGTCTTATTTTAATCTATGCATATTTGTGAGTGTCTCAGTGTATATGTGTGCACATTTGTGTGAGTTCCCACGGAAAACAGAAGAGGGCATCAGATCCCGGAGACTAGGAGTTACAGGCAGTTATAGACTATTTGACATGGATGCTGAAAACCAAATTCAGGTCCTCTGGAAAAGCAGCAAGTATTTCTAAATACAAAACCATCTATCTAGCTTCACTATATGAATATTTTTTTTAAAAAATTTCCTCCCCTCTACTTCTTCCAAGTTTTTTTTCCTGCTTGTTTTGTTTGTATCATTTCAGAAGTTGCCTCAGATGTCCGGTAATCCTTGGTGGTTGATCATAATTATGAGGGTGTACTTAGGCAATCAGCAGCTCTGACCGTGTGGGTGGGGCGTGTGTTGACTTGGTTTGTATTTTACCATGACCTCGACGATGAGTCATTTGTTGTGGCAATGGTCCAATGTCATTATGTTTGTGCTTTGTCCCGTAGGCTAGTTCGTTTCCCTGAAATAGAATATTGCAGCCTCCTGTTTTGATGGCTAATGTTCATCAGTCCTTTAGGGGCGGAGAACTTGAGAGCTCTGAGCACTCGGTATCTTTAATAAGTGTGTATTCCCACTCTGGTGTGTCCCTTCATCCTTACACTCTGATCTGAACTTGCTAAGCCCTCTCTGTTGGGAAAAGCAATTTAGGTGCTTCTTGACTTTTGTATTTAGTCCCCTATTTAAATTAATTTACAGGAATTGGGGTTTTGGAAATCGTGTGACTAGACCTGGTGACTCAGGACTCCACTCACCTGGTCTGATAATGCAGTGAACATTCAGCTTCTGATTCTAGTTTGAAACTCATGGTCCCTCCTCTTCCTTTCTTGTTCTTTTCCATTGGGTGACTACTCTTTAAGAGTCAATTACCAGCCGGGTGTGGCGGCACATACCTTTAATCCCAGCACTCGGGAGGCAGAGTCAGGATCTCTCTGAGTTCAAGTTCGAGGCCAGCCTGATCTACAGAGTTCCAGGACAGCCAGGGCTGTTACACAGAGAAACCCTGTCTTAAAAAAAAAAAAGTAAATTACTGTGTTTGTGGAATATTTTTGAAAAAGAACAAAAGGAAATGTTTCTGGACACTATATCATCACAAATTACACCATAAGGACACACACATACACATTATATATATTATAACATATATATATATATATATATAATATTTCCTTGCTACTATTTTTTTATTTAGTGCCAGGAAATCTTATATAGTGTTTCTAGTTTTTAATTGAACATTTTCACTTTGTTTACTATAGAAATCTAATTTTTAAAACCTCTTGATAATTCGTGGAAAGTTCTTAGCCACGTCAGCACAAGTTCCTTATGTAGAAAGACTGGCCTATTTTGATGAGCACCAAGAAAGTCACTCTTTGTCCCATTGTTCCTGTTGACATTTTATTGAATGTTATTCTTGATTTTGTCTGTTTGTGTATACTTCATTCAAAATACCATATCGCAATACTGTTTTAGGATTCTACTTTTTATTTAATATATAAAACAAGATTACTTTTAATTTAATTTAATAAAAATGAAAATTTTATTCAATCTTGTGATTACATTAGTCAGTGGTTACAGTTCTTTGGTAATTCTTGATCTAGTACTTTGAGTATTTACTGTTGCTCTTAGCATGAATCCAAAAAATATACAAGTTTGCTTATACTTGTATGTTTCTTTGGCAAATTTGTAGCCTTGCACCAAATAACTGTGTTTCAGTCACCAGTAAGCCACACAAACTGTGTATGCAACTTGTAGTCTAGGTGTGTAGTGGGTAGGCATCTTAACGTTGTTCAGGGACTGTGATGCATGACAGTCATGACTTTGCCTAAGAACAGAGCTCTCACAATCTATCCCCTCTTGTTCAGTAGCACGTGATGACACTTTTCTTGAAAGAAAAACTGATTCTACTTAGAGTCCTCAGGACAGCACCTAGTGGCCATCGTCCACTTTCCCTACGGCTGTGTTGAATTCGTGTGCTCTGACCTCAGCTTGGGAGCACAGCAAGATCAGACACTTTCATCTCATATACAGAGTGACCAGGGAGTCTGATGGTTTGAATCCAGGAATTCAGGGGGAACATGACCTGTGTGAAGAAGTGATCTTGACTAGATTGCTGCATAAGGATCACAGCCAGGTGAGACTTGGCCGTATCTGGAGGTCACATGTTGAGACGCTTCCCTGTAGCAGCTGCCTCTTGGTATGAACGTTCAGTCACTGTAATGCAGTACTGTTTGGTGCACTGTAATGCCAGTCATAAGCAGTTACAGAGTTTGGAATCATAGTTATCAACACAGATGCTGTTGGAAATGTGTATTGACAATGAAAAAAAAAACCCAGAAGGTAATCTTCAGATATTAATTTCAGGCTCCAGATGGATCATCTTTAGTGTGTAAAGCTATTGGGGCTCCAGGGAGAAAATGAGCCATGACCAACTTTGTACTGAAACCTTAACAACATTCACCAAAAATAGCTGTCGAACATAATAGCTAATACCCTGGGGACACGCAAGTCGGAGTAAAGGACAACTTCCATTACTGGAAATTGTGACAAACACAATAAGCAAATGAATTGCAGTAGGTTAAGCTCATTTCTGATGCAGAAAACCTCAGGATTCTGGAAACTAAGCTAAGAAAAGGTCTAGTCCTTTTCAAAAGGGACTTTCGACAGCACCACTAATCAAATTAGCTTGTACAAAGCAGCATATTTTCTTCCTGTGACTACCCCTATTCTCCCTCTGATTAAGAGAATCTTTGTGTTCTGTCAGCCCAGCAGTTATTTCACGGCTGTAAACACACATCTGGATAACTGAGTTCTCCTCTCCATCTGAAGGCTGTGACTCTTGACCGCTCTTTGGGCGGAGCTTCCGAGATCTGCTTGCTGAGTTGGGAGAGAATTCTCCACCCACCGCTCTGGATAAGGGTTACCCTGACTCTAGCGGAACCTGCCGCCCCTTCAGTGGGGTCTCCAACCCCCTTCGCCATTTTCTCTTCCACTGCTCTCAAGCTCATGTCTCTCCTCCTTTTGGGAACAGAATGTCATCATCCCGCTCAACATTCCCGTCCTTCTTGTCTGCTGTCACTTGTGCTTCCTCTGTTTCTTCTCGTATTCTGATGGACAAATCAGGCTTATCTTCTCAGCTGGGGCACGGAGAGGGGGACGGATCCTCTGGAACCATGAAAACCAGGGCAAGTTTTCCTGTCACTCTTCCTATCTATACAGAAACCAGCAGGGCACATTTAGGTACCGTGTCCACTCTTAATTGGCACAAAGGAGAAAAAGTAGAAGTTTTAGCATTGGTTCTCAGGCCGTTGGACTCCTGTATTTCTCTGGAGGTCAGAGAACTACACATGGTTAAAAATTAAAACCCCTTTCAGAAATAGAACATTACAACCACGCTCTGTAACATTTCATTCATTGGCTTCCTCGGGAAGACGTTCTCTGTATTTGTTTTTGTTTGTTTTTCTTTATTAAGATTTTTTTATTCATTCTACACACCAACCACAGATCCTCCTCTCTTCCCTCCTCCCACTCCTCCCCTAGCCTCCCCGCCCCACCTCCCCCACCCTGTTTCCTCTTTTGAGAAAGTAGGGACTCTTATGGAGAGTCAGCAAAGCCTGGCACATTCAGTTGAGGCAGGTCCAAGCCCCTCCCCCTGCATCAAGGCTGTGCGAGGTGTCCCACCATAGGTAATGGGCTCCAAGAAGCCAGCTCATACACCAGGGATGGATCCTGATCCTACTGCCAGGGGGGCCCCTTAAGCAGACCAAGCTACACAACTGTCTCGCTTATGCAGAGGGCCTAGTCCAGTACCATGCAGGATCCACAGCTTTTGGTCTAAAGTTCATGTGTTCCCACTAGCTTGTCTCTGTTTTTTTTTTTTAATTATTATTTTTAAATTAGTTTATTTATTTTACATCCCTATCGCAGCTCCCCTCTCTTTTCTCCTAATCCCTCTCTCCAACTCTCTTCTGTTCTCATCCCCCAATGCACTCTGCCTCTGCCTCCCACGAGTATCAAGAAAGCATGGCATATCAAGTTACAGTAAGTCTAACCACCTCCCTATGCAATAAAGCTGGGCAAGGCAAAGGGTCCCAAAGGCCAGTAAAAGTCAGAGACAGCTCCTATTCCCACTGTTTGGAGTCCCACAACAGGAGCAAGCTACACAGCTGTAACATATACGCAGAGGGCCTAGGTCAATACCCCAGGTAGTCTCCGTGGTTATCGGTTCAGTCTCTGTGAGTCCCTATGAGCCAAGGTTAGTTGATTCTGTGGGTTTTCTTGTCGTGCCCTTGACTCCTCTGGCTCCTACACTCCTTTCTTCCCCTCTTCTGTGGGATTTCCCAAGCTCTGCCTAATGTTTGGCTGTGGGTCTGCATCTGTTTCCATCAGGTGCTGGAAGAACCTCTCTGATGACAGTTGATCTAGGCACCAATCTATGAGTATATCGGAATATCATTAGGCACCATTACATTGTTATATTTTTTTCTTCCAGTCATGTTTGGTTCTATCCTAGGCCTCTGGGCCATCCATTCTGTGGGTTCTGGTGCTCCAGGCAGTGTTAGTTGTAGGCTTACTCTCCTGGCATGGATTTTAGACTAGACCAGTCTTTGTTTGGCCACTCCCTGAATCTCTAGGCCACCCTTACCCCAACATATCCCATAGGCAGGTAAGACTGTAGATCTAAGGTTTTGTGTCTGGATTGGTTTCTCAATCTCTCCACTTGAAGTATTGTCTGGTCACAGGAGATGGCCAATCCACTATTGTTAGGAGTCTTAACTTGGGTCATCCTTGTAGATTCCTTGCAGGTTTTTAACCTGACCCTGAAATGCCCCTTCTTCCAGTAGTCTCTTTCAGTACTCTCCCCCTCCACCCACCCCCCCAACCTGATTGCTCCTATTCCCATCCTCACCTGTCCTTGGTCTACTCGTGAAATTTCTTCTATTTCCCCTTCCCAGGGAGATTCAGACATTCCTCCCTCCCCCACGAACCCTCGTTGTTACCTAGTCTCTCTGGGTCTATGCATTGTAGCATTGTCATTCTCTATTTTACAGATAATATCCACTTATGAGTGAGTACATACCATGTTTGTCTTTCTCTGTCTGGGTCACCTCACTCAGGGTGACTTTTTTTCTAGTTCCATCTCTGTTTTTGTTTTTATCCATTTTTGTCTTGGTTAACTGGCAAAGTCATATAAATGATCTGTAATAGTTTTATCGGTTCTAGGGGGAGAAGACAGCTGTTGCTCTACAATGTTGGGGTAATTCCTTTTCTATCAGAGGAAAGTGTGAGGCCTTATGACTGAATGGAGGATAGAGGACACTGACTTCCCTGGATCAGTTAAACTGAGCGCAACAATCATGGTGGGAGCTGGCATCTCATCCAGATTGCATCAAGAAGCCAAGTTTATTCATATTCCTGAAACAATAAAGGCTGGATATAAGCTTTTAATTGCACTAGCAGTTAAGCAGTGGCTGTTTCTGTATGAACAGTGTTTCCTGTTGGCAGCTCTCACAGTCATCCGAACTTAACTACAGTTGTAGACTGTGAAGCATGACAAAGAACCAATGCTTCACATAGCAATACACAGCAACAACCAGAGAGAGGGGGGAAGGGGGGGAGGGGGGAGGGGCAAGACCATAGCTTTTGTCAGCTTTTTAGGCTGCCCTGGTATGGTTAAATGCAAGCCAAGAGGTAATGGATGCAGCCATTTCGTCTCTGAAATCTTTAGTTCTCAGCTGATTTGTAGCTCCTTAGCAGTTCTTCAAGCTGGACATGCTCCAAACCCTTTGCTCAACTATGAGTGAGTTGAAAGCTCGGCCTGCAGAGGTGAACTTGGCACACTTCCGCACATGGCCACAGTGGCCCCGTGGCAGCCAGTGCCCCCTGCTTCTCAGGATCTTCTCCCCCGTTCTCCAGAGGAATCTTCATTTTAACACGGTTCCTTCAAGGTCAAGTCCCATCCATCCCCAATCCTTCATTTGCTCAGTGCATTAATGTAGCCAAGTGCAGAAAGGGAAACAATGGATTAAAATTTACTCTAGGGTAAATTGCCTGCCGATCTCTCACCATCCAAGAATACTAGTATCTTAAGGTATTCCAGAGGTTAACTTAGCCGATTTCTTTAATTGATAGGGTTTTGAATGCAGAATCATGTGTATGATATGTTGTGGACATAGTGTGGAGCCCATTGGTCACAATTCCTTTAATCCCACATAGAGCCGTGTATGAAAATGTGAGTACAATCCTCAAGTTTTGCTGTCCTCTTCATACTTCCCACACTTTCATACTTGAAAGGCATTATATAACGACACTTGTAACACAAAATCACTGGTGCATATATCTACCGCCTTATGTTAGGAATAAATATAAAGAAAAAACTTTGTACTCAGCCACTGTTGCAAAAAAAATATAGAATGGATGGGCGTAAACGATTCAAGTACTTTTTGAAACTTGCCAGAAACAGGTGCCTCCTTACCTGTATTTTCCAAGGTCAATGTAATCACCCCTCCATGGTGCTTTTAGTTCTATAATTTAATTCAGTTGCATTGTTAATGTACTGTTGACATTAACTTGTATTTCATATACACAAGGCTGGGAATACACATATGTTAACTTCAAACAGCTGCTTACAAAATTGCTACAATATGGACAGTTTTTGTCCATGGACCATTATGCCCTTCTATTTAAGCATGATTTGCAACTTTTAAAACTTACCTATAAAATTAAATGAAGATTTATTGACATAAAATGATTTTTTGCTGCTACATTAGCATTGCATTTGACAAACATACAGTAGAAAAAGAAAGCCAAGAGAGATATTTTTTTAGACCAGCAGGCATGCCCCATTGGTATGCATGCCATAGGGGCAAAGACTACATGGCCACCTTCCCACACACTTTAAGCTCTACTTAGTTGACAGATCTGAATGGGGCCATCAATCTAGCTTCTCTCCCATCTCCTGCAATCTTGATGTAAGAATGGCATCTTGAGGGTAAGTTATATGCTACCCTCTGCTTCTAATGGTCCTAGTTCTGGCTAGCTGATAACCTGACATTCCACAACCAAAATAATACTACTTTACCTTTAGAAAAAAACAAACTTTAGTACCTTTGCCTAGCACTGAAATATACAGCCTGGTTATTTATTCAGACCTGGACATGGCTTCAGCCAAGCCTTCCAAGTTTTGATAGGGCAGATTAGAGAAAGCATCCACTCCTGCTTGGATAAGCAATGAGCAGGGGGATGAGAAGGAGGCGGCATGGAACACTTCAGGCCTGTATAAGCCACAAGTGTTATTCTGGCTCACATTCCCATTGGGGCCAGGCAGTCAGCTTCTATCTGAAGCACAGTCTTCCCAAACTACTCTCAATGGGGGATAAACAATTGGCATTTACTTGTGAGGGCTTCAGAAAGGGATGGCATCACTTCCAAAACAATGCATTTTCCAAGCCTTTTCTATTTGGAGAACAATTTCTAAGCCCAGGACAGGAAATGCTAGTGTTTGTTAGTGCCACTCGTTCATTTTATAAGAATTGGTTGTCCTTCCTACACCAAGCATGTAATTTCTAAACAGTACGTAAAAGTTAAAACATAACAACAGTGAGGGAAAGAAGCCAGCTACAGATGATCATACACTGTGTGACTCTATTCATGTGAACACTCAGGCTAGATAAATCCATAGAGAGAGAGAGAGAGCAGGTTAGCGCTGTCCACATGTGGGAACAGAGAAGAGGGTGTGGGGAGTGTGACTGCCAGGTTTCCTTTAGGGGTGAGAGAATATTTTAATATTACGGCGAGTAAGCTGACTGTTTAAGTGTATTTGAATGCAGGGTATAAATGTACTTAAAACTCCAGAACTGTATACTTTAGAAAGAGTAAACCCGAGAGAGATGGCTGAGCAGTTAAGAGTGCATACTGCTTTTGCAGAGGGAGGACCTGAGTTTGGTTCCCAGCACCTATGTTGGGCAGCTCAAAGCTACCTGTATCTCCAGCTCCAGGACCATCCACAGGCACTCATGCTCACACACACAGACATATACACAATTGAAATTAAAATTAATATTTAAAAAAGTAAATGTTATGGCAAGAAAATTGTATCTTGATACTTAAAATCATAAGCAAAAAATTAGCAAATAACCAAATACTAAAAGAAAACTACAAAACTGAGAAACCCTTTGTCCATGTCTTTAGCAGCTTACATTCCAGAGTATGTGCTTAAACAAACAGAGATTGGGACTGACCCAAGCGTGATCAGAGAGGACTAATTCCTAAGCACAAAGTGAGGACAAAGAGAGGACGTTTTGCTCAGTATTTGGGGACTCAAAGACAGGTCACTAGATGGGACAGAGAAAAGAGCACAAGATAATTATTTGTGGAGCCTCTGCCTTGTTTAAAACATTGTTCACATCTGGGTGTTGGTGGTGCATGCCTTTAATCCCAGCTCTCAAGAGGCAGAGGCAGGTGGATCTCTGAGTTTGAGGTCAGCCTGGTCTACAGAGTGAGCTCCAGAACAGCCAAAGCTACACAGAGAAACTCTGTCTCAAAATAATAATAATAATAATAATAATAATAATAATAATAAATGAGTAAAATATAAATAAATAAATAAATACAAAAAAGAAGAAAGAAAACATTGTTCACTGTAGAGATGTGTGGGTCAAACCTGAGCATTGAGAAATTCTGTTTATTGGGGCAGAATGTACCAAGGTTATTATAGGTGGAATGGAACTGAGATAATAGAATGACAGGGGATGGGAGGGGGAGGAGAGAGAGAGAGAAAGTCACAAAAAGAGGAATGGAGGCAGAGGCCAAATAAAAATCTTAGTTTGGAGGGGGTTGTATATTAACACGCTAAGCTGCATAACTGTGATCTGGCCAAGTGCCTTCCACCCAGTGGTACTCTCAGCCGCAGCTCACAGGACACAGTTAGATTGCCATCACCACCTTAGTCCTCACCCACCTATCTCAGCATTTGGCAGAGGGAAACCCCATGAGGTCAGAGACCCAGAGGAAAGCTGAGAGGTAGACAAGATGGCAGAGGCAGCGTGCGTCGCCAGGGTTCCCACTGACAGTTCTGTCAATCCACTTATTTTCAGTGGGTCCCAAAGCTGACATGCTCTCTTTCCTTCCTGAAGTTCTGTCGCATTTCAGATGTGAACCCTCTGTGGCTCTGAAGTCTCGTGTTTCCCACTGTCTTCCTATCCTGGTGATTTGCGGCTATTCTGTCACTTGTCACTTCTCAAGAGAGTGTCTGGCAGACTCCTCCTCATGTGTCTGAGGGATGTGCTGATCCCTCCAGGCTCTGCCACTGCTTGGCATAGACCTAGAATCACATTCCCCACATGCCCAGACGAGCACCTGGCAGAAGCATCTAGAGATATAGAGTCTGTTATTCTAAAGGTTTTACATACTGCCATAAATCAAAACGAAGAGGACTGTGTTAAGAACAATCCAATGACGATAAGATTAATTGGTATAATAAAAATGAAAATACCAATTTATCTATTGCTCTGTGAATGTTCATGGCCGCATGAACATATGCTTTATGTATACATCACAAATACACAGTATGGATATTTTGATTTAAAATAATACAGAATTAATTAAAAAAATTATTTGACACATACCCTACCCAGACACAAATCAGGGAAGGCCTGGTCTTACCCCAGTAGTTTAGGTTTTCTATCTGCAGAAGCAGCATAATGAGTCCATGGTGGAGGTAAGACATTTATTTTCACTGTATTTGGTAACAGTTTACTGGGATATCTGCCCAAAGATGCTTGCATTGGGAGATAAGTTGACTTCAAGGAAGACAATACTTCAAAGACTTATGATGATCCCAGGAAACAGAAAAACATAACTTAAGCCAATTGCTCATTGGAGATATTGCCTGTTCTTCTGGAGTAGCTGGAACCTGAGAGGCAATGTCTGTATCAGCTTCATCTCCTAGTTCATAAATAATTCACAGAAGGTATCAGTTTATTCATAAGGTAGGTGGCCAAGACCGAGTTCTGGGTGCGTACCAGTAACATGGCCCTGGATACTCCATCCTACTGAAAGGATCCTATTCTTGGAATGAATAGCTTGTGCTGATGGTTGGATCCACACCCTTTTAAACACATGCCACTGCTTTTGCATAGCTAGTGTGAACGCTGAAATGAATATTTGTGTGAGGCGTGTGTGAACGGGCTTTCCCCAGGGGGCACACGCAAGTGGTGGAAACCAGAGGCTCCGAATCGGTGCCATCTGATGACTAACCTCACTTTAGACTGCACAGGCATTATTGTTTCAGTTCCACTCCTACTATTCTTAATGCAGAGAAAATGTTATGGTATAAGAAGTAGCCGCAGATAATCCCATGTTCTGCCAATTACGTGAACAGTGATTTTTTTTTTTTTAACAAAGGCTAGACATTCTCTTTACGATACTGTAAAGCTGGAGAGCCTATTAAGCATAAACTTCATGTTACCTGCAATTAAGGCAAGGGATAGAATGTAAAATATGAGCTTTAAAACGAATCTTGTATTACATAGTAGATGCACACAGAGAAATGCTGTATAAGTTCCATCTCAAAGACAAAGGTAGGGATGAACAGGGACTGGAATTGCCTTGGGAGAGAAATGTCACCTTGGCTGGGGGTTGAAGGACCCCATGTAGTGGAAAATGTCATTTAAGGCTCTCTAGACAAACACCATATGAGTAATTACAGCACATTTTCTACTTTTTAAAAAAAATATATACAATTAAAAGCACATTTGCCTGCTATTTGGTTGATTTAGGTTACTAAGTTTGGCTCAATAAACACATAAAATGATTACTTATGCTTTTATTTTAGGGGTTATTAGAACTTGCAAAAAGACTTACACATTAAGGAGAAGGTTTGAAAAGGTGTCTAGCATTCATCAAGGGATCTGGAGAGTGGTTATGACCTGTGTCCTTTCCAGGATCTACTGAGGCCTGAGGAAACGCTTCTCATTCCTTTTCTTTCAACTCTATATTGATTATGGTGGTCCTTGGGGGACTAATCTGGGCTACTCTTGATTTAGTATTGGCCTCATGCACTACCCCCTCATATTCATGTATCTGCTAGCAAGAGTCATCTGGATTCTGTGCCAAGATCTGTAGTTATTAAAGTAAAAATGGACTGGAAACCAAATAACCTTTCATATTTAGAAGGAGATTGTTCACACACACCTACCCTGAAAGGTTCATGCACTCATTTTATTTGAAGAGTCTTGAGTTTTTTATGCCAAGCATAGTGTCATAGCCTTATAACCTTAGCACAGTGGAAGATTAAGAGTTCAAGACCAGCCTTAGCTACAGAGGGAGGCCCTGTCTCAAAACAAACAAACAAAAATTTACTTTCTAAGATCAATTAATGTTTTAATTTTTAAAACATGCAAATACCGACCCAATATGAATGAAAGACTTTAAGGAAAATTAAAATATTGACCTTGATGTCATACTCAAGTAAAAATGAGTTTTATAAGATTTCAATCCATAGATTTTATTCTAAAAGGAAAGTGGAACTACAACCGAAGGAAATATATATGAATCACGTGGCATTACCATTTGCTCACACTTAAAGCTTCATCAAGTTGACACACTGTGCCCACCAATCATAAGAAAAACCACTACATAGTTGAGAATCAACTGAATACATTTTAAGTTTATGAAAACCCTCTTAGTTCTGGCTGCTTATGTGATCATAATCAGCTATAATCACTTTGCTTTAAATGCATCTAAGCATTCTTATGATCATATGAATTACTTTTTTATGCAGCAAAAAGGATATATATTTTTATTTCCTGCAATAAAATGAATATTATGGGTGCTATACATAAATGACCTGAGGGGCAAAATCTTGGTTTGAGATATGAAATGCCTTTTCATAACTTTTAATCTAAAATGTAATTTTCCCAGATGAATTTTATAGTGCTAGAAAAAAAAGCTTTTATCAACTAAATTAAAACAATTCTTTGCAGAAGCCTACAGTATTAGTTAAGATGCCAGTCAGCATGAATCAAGTTCCAAACCTAACCTACTTGAACATTGCCATCAGGTAGGGATCTGCTGTAATGCTCTCTCTAAATGTAGCTATGGTGTTCTTTCTGTTAGTGTTAAGGAATTACGTTGACTTATGTTGTAAGTAGACTCACAGACTGCCACTGATAAATTGTAAAAGTGAACAAATGGATTGTGTATTATTGTGTGTGCCAAGGCTCAGCGATCTGTGATCCAACAAATCAAATTCCTTAATTTTCAGGGCACATAAAGAAAAGAAGTAGACTGTGCTGTTAGACGCATAGTTTTTATTGGTGAGGAGAAAAGGAATCTGTCTGCCCATATACCAAGTGAGTGGACAGTCACAGGAATATGGAAGTTGATAATAGCGGTTATTGCAGCAATAAAAACATGATAAAAGACTTGCAGACCATATGAAATCTTGGAAGCTTAGCCAAACACAGAGTCTAGTTTGCAAGCATGCTCAAGATCCTGTTGTCTTTAGCATGTTTTGGGGGGTTCTGACAACTTCTGGATCAACTCCCTAAGCTGATATGATCTATCAAAAATGCCTTCACTTCCAAGAGTAATCAAAAGCATTTGAAATTTAAATGTATATAAAAAAATAAAGTCAGGCATGATGATTCATGTCTGTAACCCTAGCATTCATAAGGAGGATCTTGAGTTTCAGGCCAGGGTTGGCTACAAATGGAGCCTCTGTCTCAAAAACAAGCAAGCCAGCAAGCAAACAACAACAAAAGTCAGAGTACCATTTGCAGGGCAGTTATTCCTTGATCCAGTCAAAACTGTGGACACAGGGTGCTGCTGCTTTGTGCTGGGATGCATGCTTTTGAAGTTATTGTTACATTTGCTTATTTTAAGTGAATGGTACTAGGATAAATGTTGGTGATTTTCTTATATTTTTGTTTCAGCATTTGCTTAAATTAAGGACAATGCTTAGTGTGATCTTGGCTCAAGCTTTTGCAGCAGTAGATGTTTCTTCTCTCCTTTCATTCCAAAGCCTTAAATCTGTGAAGAGATATGGATAATGTAATTTTAGACCCATTTAAAAATATTTCTTTGGGATTTTTCAGTGAGATGGAACTAAAGGGACAAATTCAACATGCAGGATACCATTGGGTTTTATTTTCTTCCTTGTTTCCATTAGAATTGTTTCCAGTAAGTTTTCCCAGTGCTTTAAGTGAGACTCAGTCCTCTGCGGGGAAGACTTATGGACATAAAGGAAACTAGTCTAAAAAAGATTTGATGACTCCAATGTAAACCAGCTCAGCAAGAAAGGGTGAATGTATTTTGGCATCTTTATAAGGTCTGCTTGGTTGCAGGTGAACAGTGTACTGCACCTTTAAAACACACACACACACACACACACACACACACACACACTCATACACACACACTCACATATAATACACATGCATACATATACAAACACACACTCATACATACACACAACACGAACACATACACACAATATATACAGATGCACACTTACACACACACACACACACACACACACACACACACAATGCACATGTACATGCTCCCTTGCACACATAGGTATACCCCCTCACTCCTGCCCAGTGTCAACAGAGCAGTTTGGAAATGTTTCTGCAGTTATTTCTTGACTTTTAATATTATGTTTTGTTTTAAGTATAGTTTAGATTGGATGCCGATCAATTCTTACTCAAAACAATACACTTCCTGTAACTTTCACACTTAAAATGTTTTTAAAGGCCTACTCCTATTTTCCCCTGCTCAAATTAAAATGTTCTAAAATGGAGAAATATGTTTGTAAAGGCACATATTCACATTTATTTATCCAATGCAAAATATAGTTTCCTCAGTTAAGAAATGATGGAAACAGTCACTAGAATTTCAGTGCCTTCTGTTACAAAAAAAAAAAAAATACTTACTACTAAACTACACTCAAAACCTTTGGTCACAACAGAGAGTTCATCCCATCCATTGCTGAGAGAGTGTCAGAGCTGAAGTGACTATGTGCTTCATCCCGCTTGTCACGCTCCAGCATGAGAATCCACTTAACAACACACCTTCCCAGTAGGCACTCTTTGTGTGGTTGTGTAACTCTAGCAGATGGGAAGCTAAGGGGCTGGAGAGATGGCTCAGGGGTTAAGGGGACTTGTAGAGGTTTGTGATTTGATTCCCCACATTTGCAGGGTGGCTTAGAACCCTCTGTAACTCCAGCTCCAGATAATCTAATGCTCTCTTCTGACTTCCATGAGCACCAGGAACTCATGTGGTACCCATACAATACATACATGCAGGGAGAACTTCCATATACATAAAGTAAAATAAATAAGTCTAAAAACTTTTGAAAAGAGGGAAGGTATAAGATACTCTCTAGGGGCTGGAGAGATGGCTTAGCAGTTAAGAGCACTGACTGCTCTGGCAGAGGACCCAGGTTCAATTCTCAGTACCCACAAGGCGGCTCACAACTGTCTGTAACTATCCAGGGGACCCAACACCTTTCCATAGGCAAAACAAACACCAGTGCACATACAAATAAATAAATATTTTAAAAAAGGTACTCTTTGAACACAGAAACACAGATGATTACCAGTTAGACATTTATTGAAAATACACTACAATTGTTTCTAACATCTATTATTGTTTCAATGGTGAAGAGGAAAATGCCAGACTAACTCAAGTCAGAGAGAGGGTTTTTACATTGACACTTATAGTGAGTTACAAAAAGCTAGCATTAGCTGTAATACTGTTGTTGAAGGTGCAATGCATTAAAATTTGATGGAGCAGCTGCATCAATTGCTAACATTTCATACCATCAAAAATAACTGAACATCTAAAAACAGTGTTTGTATATAGATGCATGTATACAAACTATTTCATTTTTAAGTTAATTTGGTACCGTTGTTCAAAAAAAAGTATTTCTAGATGCATATGTTGTTTATGTCAAATGATAGTCATACTTAAATATAATTTAATACAGTTAAATATAAATTCATGTTTATGTTCTTATAAAAATAGATATAAAAATAGAGTATTTGAAGAAGGTGGATATTCAATCTAAATAATTGATGGGTCAATAGAACAAAATAGTTTCTTTTTTATGGCAATGAACTTGAGGTATTTGTACACTTAGTGATCTTAGCTACATGCTGAGTTAGGCCTCTCAACTTCTTCTCACCCCCAAATCATCCTTTAAAACTTACCATAGCAGTGAGATATTATCTCACAACAAGGAGTTTGTATAATAAGGCAATTTGCCATTCTGTATTTAAAAAGACAGAAGTGAAAGTTTTCAATGCTAGAATTAGGTATGTTTCCTACTTATGCCACAATTTTCATAAAAATATTTGTATGCCTACTCTAATTTGAATTAAACACATTCGTTCAAATAAAAATACAGATACTAGTCACATAGTACTATTTGTGGATACATAGAAAATTCTTTATGCTTATACATTTGAGATTCTGCAATCCTTTGCAAAAATATCTGAAATGTAACCGTTGTCTTAATGAGATACATCTGTAGGGGCAAGTGAAAGCTTCTTCAGCAATAGCATCCATAAACACAGCAAAGTAACACTTGGGGAGCTTTATTTTGTTCCGCAGTTTAAAATTATGTATATCGTCAATTTAGACTGCGTTCCGCATCCAAGCTCACAGTTTGGGGTGGAGGGATGTTTGTGGAACTCACAGGAGTGCGGAGTTGAATACAGTATCACTTCTTATCACTTGCAGAGCATCTCTTTGAATTCCTCTGTAGAGCATCACTCTTGTTCTTTCCCTTCCGTTATGAACTTTTAAAAGTGTAAGAAGAAATGTTTTTCATAAGCATTAGATCCGCAAAGCTCAAACCACCGTAAATACCCCGTTTTCTCCTGGTAAAGAACTTAAGTGTTATCCCTCCTTCTAGGTGGAATGTAATTGCTTCCTCGTCACTTGTAGTGTGCCCGTGGAGACCACAGCACAGGAACGGCATTACTCTAGCCTCATATTGTTACATTTCTATATTTTTGTTTATCATTGCAATGCAATATCTGGTCCACATGGTCGTAGTTTGTGATCACATTTCAGAAGATCTCCTCATAGTTCTGTCCTTCGGTCTGAAGCCAACGGATGGATGCCCAAGATCGCAATGGTAAAAAACACATGTCGCTGCTCTTTTGTAAGCCGTGTGCTCTGGTGTGCCTGCTTGCGCTGGTGAGTGTGCGACCACTGCAAAGCATGCGTGAGGCACGTCTGGTTGTCAGACCATTGTCCAGGCGAATGGCTTATCTCTAACTCTGAACTCAGCTCCCCTTCAGGGAGCTTGTGCAGACCTCTGCCTTGCACACATCCTGCTGAGCAGGATTTCAGAACAAACCTGATTTATTGGACCTCTGACATGATATGGTGAATGAACATTTGGGACAGAATTTTGTCTCTGTAGGTTGTTTTGACTGCTGAAGTATTTCCCCACAATGTGGTTCTCGGATCTTTTCATCTTGATAACATGGTGCTCTCTGGATAACTTTGATTTCACTACCTGCAAATAAAGACGAAGGAATTAGGGGTGCAAAACCATAGCCATTTGAACTCCACATAGACCGATGTGACCCGCTCTCATGCTTCCACTGCATTGTTGCCACACAGATGCTGCCTAAAGGGCTCAGAGACGATTTACATAAACAAGAACCAGTATAACCTGTGTTTCAAAAAGACCGAAGCAGAAGTTAGAAGTCTTGTCACTTTTCACACCTTGAGTTTTCTGTTCCTAGCGAGACTGTGGAACTGTTCTACGTGATGTCTCTACCAGATTCTCATTCTCTCTCTCTCTCTCTCTCTCTCTCTCTCTCTCTCTCTCTCTCTCTCTCTCTCTCTGTGTGTGTGTGTGTGTGTGTGTGTGCAAGAACATGTGTATTTGGACCAGAAACAATTGCATATGGTTTGACATTCTCTCTCTGCAGTAGAGCAGACAATGTTGTAAGTTTCCATATCATTGATTCAAACTTGGTACTTTAAGTCTGCAATGGAACAAAATGGCAACTCACATTATTTTCAGAGAAAATAAAAGTACTTTTCCACTCCTTACCCAAAAGATGATAGTGTTATAGTTAGAAGTTGCATTTCTTTGGACAGTTAGTAAATCATGGAACCTGCAAAAATAGCCTATGCTTTAAGCTTCGTATATTTCTGTATGCACATATGCTTTTATTTCAAACATTATTTTGAATAGATTCTATTCATAAAGCCTAAAGAGCTTACGATCAAAAGTTTCCTTGCCATCTCCGTTCCTACCTCAGCCACTCAGTTCTCTCTCCACATATCACCATTTTTGTGTGACTTGTGGCTACTTTGTAAATATCCACTCATACATACATAAGGCATATTTATGGTTTATATCTACATTTTACAAAACACGTCCTTGTGGAGGCCTAAATCATTGTCTTCTTCTTCCAAGCAAACAGAACTCAGAGTGTCAGAAATGAAGGTTTGGGGAAGTAAAGTAGGGACCAAGAAATAAACTGGGAAGAGGATAAGGTCTCTGGGAAGTCGGATGAGAGAAAGGAAAAAAAAATTCTAGTGATGATGTTTTGAAGGTCTTCACAAATAGTGAAGTAAGAAATCAAAGAAAGTCAAGAAAAAACAATTAAACAGATGAAAGAAACATTCCAAGATCTGAAAAATGAATTTGAGACAATAAAGAAAACACATGCTGAGGGAATGCTGGAAATAGAAATCCTGACTAAACGAACAGGAACTACAGAAACAAGCATAACCAACCGATTGCAAGAGCTGGAACAGAGAATCTCTGACACTGAAGACACAATAGAGAAAATAGATTCGTCAGTCAAAGAAAACACTAAAGACAAAAAAGTCGTAACACAAAACATCCAGGAAATTTGGGACACCATGAAAAGACCAAACCTAAGAATAACAGGGATAGAAGAAGGAGAAGAATACCAACTCAAAGGCACAGAAAATATATTCAACAAAATCATAGAAGAAAACTTTCCTAACCTAGAGAAAGAAATACCTATGAAGATACAAGAAGCTTACAGAACACCGAATAGGCTGGATCAAAAAAAAAAAAAAAAAAAAAAAGTCCCCTCGCCTCGCCACATAATAATCAAAACACTAAACACACAGAAGGACAACACAACACAACCACAAAAAAATAACAGGAATTAACAATCACTGGTCATTAATATCCATCAATATCAATGGTCTCAACTCACCTATAAAAAGACACAGGCTAACAGAATGGATAAGAAAACAGGACCCATCCATCTGCTGCATACAAGAAATACACCTTAATTTCAAAGACAGACACTGCCTCCGAGGAAAGGGCTGGGAAAAGGCTTTCCAAGCAAATGGACCTAAGAAAGAAGCTGGTGTAGCTATCCTAATATCTAATAAAATAGACTTCAAACTAAAATGAATCAAAAGAGATCAGGATGGACATTACATATTTATCATGGGAAAAATCCACCAAGATGAAGTCTCGATTCTAAACATTTATGCTCCAAATACAAAAGCACCCACGTTCATAAAAGAAACACTATTAAAGTTTAAAACGCACATCAAACCCCACACTTTAGAAGTGGGAGATTTTAACACACCACTCTCACCAAAAGACAGATCTACCAGACTGAAACTTAACAAAGAAATAAAGGACCTAACAGATGTTATTACTCAAATAGACCTAATAGATATCTACAGAACATTCCATCCTAACACAAAAGAATATACCTTCTTCTCAGCACCCCATGGAACCTTCTCAAAAATTGACCACATGCTTGGCCACAAAACAAATCTCAACAGATACAAAAAAAATTGGAATAACCTCCTGTATCTTATCAGACCACAATGCCTTCAAGTTAGACCTCAACAACAACAAAAATTATAGAAAACCCACAAACTCATGGAAATTGAATAATGCCCACCTGAAACATCAATGGGTCAAGGAAGAAGTAAAGAAAGAAATTAAAGATTTCCTAGAATTCAATGAAAATGAAAGTACAACATACCCAAACTTATGGGACACTATGAAAGCAGTGCTAAGAGGAAAATTCATAGCTCTAAATGCACACATAAAGAAGATGGAGCAATCCCATACCAATGAATTAACAGCACAACTGAAAGCTCTAGAAAAAAAGAAACAAATTCACGTAGGAGAAATAGAAGCCAGGAAATAATCAAATTGAGGGCTGAAATCAACGAAATAGAAAACAAGAGAACAATTCAAAAAATCCATGAAACAAAGAGTTGGTTCTTTGAAAAAATCAACAAGATAGACAAACCCCTAGCCAAATTAACCAAAAGGCAAAGAGAGAGCACCCAAGTTCACAAAATCAGAAATGAAAAGGGAGACATAACAACAGACAACGGGGAAATCCAGAGAATCATCAGATCATACTTCAAAAACTTGTACTCCACAAAAATGGAAAACCAGGAAGAAATGGACAATTTTCTGGATGAATACCACATACCAAAATTAAACCAAGACCAGATAAACCATTTAAATAGACCAATAACCTCTAAAGAAATAGAAACAGTCATCAAAAGTCTCCCAACCAAAAAAAGCCCAGGACTAGATGGTTTCAGTGCAGAATTCTACCAGACTTTCAAAGAAGAACTAATACCAATACTCTTCAAAGTGTTCCACACAATAGAAACAGAAGGAACACTACCAAACTCTTTTTATGAGGCTACAATTACCCTGATACCCAAACCACACAAAGATGCAACAAAGAAAGAGAACTACAGACCAATCTCTTTCATGAACATTGATGCAAAAATACTCAGCAAAATATTGGCAAACCAAATCCAAGAATACATCAAAACAATCATCCATCATGACCATGTAGGATTCATCCCAGGGATGCAAGGATGGTTCAACATACGAAAATCAGTCAATGTAATATACCATATAAACAAACTGAAAGAAAAAAAACCACATGATCATCTCCCTAGATGCTGAAAAAGCCTTTGACAAAATCCAACACCCCTGCATGATAAAGGTCTTAGAAAGATCAGGAATACAAGGAACATTTCTAAACATAATAAAAGCAATTTATAGCAAGCCAACAGCAAACATCAAATTAAATGGAGAGAAACTCAAAGTGATACCACTAAATTCAGGAACAAGACAAGGCTGTCCACTCTCCCCATATTTATTCAATATAGTACTAGAAGTTCTAGCCAGAGCAATAAGACAACAAAAGGAGATCAAAGGGATACAAATTGGCAAGGAAGAAGTCAAACTTTCACTATTTGCAGATGATATGATAGTATACAGAAGTGACCCCAAAAACTCTACCAGGGAACTCCTACAGCTGATAAACTCCTTCAGTAAAGGGGCAGGATATAAGATCAACTCAAAAAAAATCAGTAGCCCTCCTATACACAAATGATAAAAGGGCTGAGAAAGAAGTCAGAGAAACATCACCCTTTACAATAGCCACAAATAATATAAAATACCTTGGGATAACACTAACTAAACAAGTGAAGGACCTTTTTGATAAGAACTTTAAATCTCTAAGGAAAGAAACTGAAGAAGATATCAGAAAATGGAAGGATCACCCATGCTCATGGGTAGGTAGGATTAACATAGTAAAAATGGCAATCTACAGATTCAAAAGCAATCTACAGATTCAATGCAATCCCCATCAAAATCCCAACACAATTCTTCACAGACTTGGAAAGAAAAATACTCAACTTCATATGGAAAAACAAAAGACCCAGGATAGCTAAAAGAATCCTATACGATAAAGCAACCTTTGGAGGCATCACCATCCCTGACCTCAAACTCTACTATAGAACTATAGTAATAAAAACAGCTTGGTACTGGTGTAAAAACCGACATACGGACCAATGGAATCGAATTGAAGACCCTGACATTAACCCATGCACATATGAACACCTGGTTTTTGACAAAGGAGCCAAAACTATACAATGGAACAAAGAAAGTATCTTCAACAAATGGTGCTGGCATAACTGGATGTCAATATGTAAAAGATTACAAATAGATCCATATCTGTCACCATGCACAAAACTCAAGTCCAAGTGGATCAAAGACCTCAACATAAATCCAGTTACACTAAACTTAATAGAAAAGAAAGTAGGAAGCACTCTTGAACGCATTGGCACTGGAGACCATTTCCTAAATAAAACACCAACAGCACAGACTGTGAGCACAACAATTAATAAATGGGACCTCTTGAAACTGAGAAGCTTTTGCAGGGCAAAAGACACAGTCAATAAGACAAAAAGACAGCCAACAGAATGGAAAAAGATCTTCACCAACCCCACATCTGACAGAGGATTGATCTCTACAGTATATAAAGAACTCAAGAAACTAGACATCAAAATACTGAATAGTCCAATTAAAAAATGGGCTAAAGAGCTAAACAGAGAATTCACAAAACAAGAACTACAAATGGCTGAAAGACATTTAAAGAAATGCTCGGGCTCAGGTCGCCTCCCTGGAGCTTGTGCCGGGGTAGCATCGGAGCTGAGGCGAGCGGGTCAGGTGAGAGGCTCACAGGCGCTGTGTCCCACGCGAGCCCGGTGGAGGCTGGACCACAGTGGTGGCGAGGACCGACTGGGCCGGTGAGGGCCAGGAGAGCGCGGCCCGAGGCTCAGTCCCTCCCCTTGTCCGCAGGATGATCAGGGACATGCAGCTGGCCATCTTCGCCAACATGCTGGGCGTGTCGCTTTTCTTGCTGGTGGTGCTCTACCACTACGTGACAGTCAACAATCCCAAGAAACAGGAATGAAAGTGGCGCTTTCTCCGCCCCAGGGTTCCAGGACATAGTCTGAGGCAAGATGGAGGGTGTGAGGGGCCTGCGCCCTTCACTTCATCTCTCCTACCCATCACAGCATACAAAGCAACTACACCTGGATTTTTCCAAACAACTTTTATTTCCTCCAAGTCTTCCTTAACCCTATGGAACAAGAAGCTGCCACTGAATAGGGCCCAGTATAGGGGCTGCTTTCTTTTCTACACCCTCCCCCCAATACAAAAATATAGATACATATTTTTTGTGGTCCCCCCCAAAAAGAAATGCTCAACATCCTTAATCATCAGAGAAATGCAAATCAAAACAACTCTGAGATACCACCTTACACCTGTCAGAATGGCTACGATCAAAAACACCAATGACAGCCAATGTTGGAGAGGATGTGGAGCAAAGGGAACACTCCTCCACTGTTGGTGGGAATGTAAACTTGTACAACCACTGTGGAAATCAGTATGGCGGTTTCTCAGAAAATTAGGAATCGAACTACCTCAAGACCCAGCCATCCCACTCTTGGGCATATACCCAAGGAATGCTGATTCATACCATAAAGATGCATGCTCAGCTATGTTCATAGCAGCACTATTTGTAATATCCAGAACCTGGAAACAACCTAGATGCCCGTCAACAGAGGAATGGATGAAAAAAATGTGGTACATATACACAATGGAGTACTACTCAGCAGAGAAAAACAATGAAAGCATGAAATTTGCAGGCAAATGGATGGAACTAGAAAAAATCATCCTGAGTGAGGTAACCCAAACCCAGAAAGACAGTCATGGTATGTACTCACTCATAAGTGGATTCTAGATATAAAATAAAGAACCATCAGACCACAACCCATAGAACCATGGAGGCTATATATATAGCATGGAGGTCCCTAGGACGACTGTGGCTTATAATAAATTTAGGTTTTACTCAATTATTGAAAAAAAATAGTCAAATGAATGGAAACACATGAACTATGAACCAAAGGCTGAGGGGCCCCCAGCTGGATCAGGCCCTCTGAATAGGTGAGACAGTTGATTGGCTTGATCAGTTTGGGAGGAAACTAGGCAGTGAGACCAAGTCCTGTGCTCATTGCATGAGTTGGCTGTTTGAAACCTGGAGCTTATGCAGGGACACTTGGCTCAGTCTGGGAGGAAGGGACTGGACCTGCCTGGACTGAGTCTACCAGGTTGATCGTAGTCCTCGGGGTCGGGGAGGGGGTGAGATTTGCCCTGGAGGAGGTGGGAATGGGGGGTGAGCTGGGGGGAAGGGAAGGGGGTGGGAGGTGGGAGAATAGGGGAACCCATGGCTGATATGTAGAACTGAATGATATTGTAAAATAAAAAAATAAATAAAAAACAAAAACAAAAACAAAAAACAAAAAAAAAAAAAAGAAAAAAGAAAAAAAACAAAACATCTCTTGTAATACCAAATAACTAAGTTCAACAATGATCTACCAACTGTAGGTGAAGACTCCATTACAAGGTCAATGAGACACAAATGACTCATGGACAAATGAAGCGATAAACCACGTCAGGGCTTCACAGTCGATTAAAGTGTACTGTGAGATTGGGGGATGCATGTCAAATTCCAAAATTCACGTTAAGAATCAATATAGGGCCTGGCGGTGGTGGCTCCCACCTTTAATTCCAGCACTGGGAGGCAGAGGCAGGCAGATCTCTGTGAGTTTGAGGCCAGCCTGAGTTCTGGGATAGCCAAGGCTACACAGAGAAACCCTGTCTCAAAAAAACAAACAAACGAAGATTCAATGTAGGAAAATAACCACGATCAATCATTTGAGAACAAAAAGTGCCGGTGGTTGTGGGTGGGTTTCCTATAGGAGCTGCCTTTCTATCAGTGTGATCACATCTGGCCTCAGAGTTCATCATGACTTAACCCGTTCCTCAAAATGAAAGCCTTTGGGAGGAGGCTTGCTTCTTCATTTTCTCACACAGTCCTCTTCACTGTGTGTGTGTGTGTGTGTAGGGGGGTGGTAGACTGTGCGGAAACAGAACAACAGAAATGGTGGTGATCCTCATCTTTCCATAGCTTTATTATCTGTGATGTGGGGTGCATGCGTGTGCGTGTGTGTGGAGTGTGTGTGTGTGCGCATGTGTGTGTGCATGTGTGTGTATGCATATATGTGCGTGCATGAATGTGTGTGTCTGTTCTTAAAATTGAGCCCAGGGCCTGGTACATGCTAAGCACTCAGAGCCATTGAGCCACATCCACAGCCAAGGCTCACTGTCTAAGGCCCAGGGACAGCTGTGTTCTCTGAATCCCACAGTGTCCTTCAGAAAAATGACTCTTCAGTTTAGTTGTCCTCTGCTCCTCACAGATACATGCCAGCCAGGGATATCTTCCCCTGATGTCTCTATAATCCAATGTCTAGGGAACAATTCCACTCCCGTCCTCATCCCGATTGTCAACAGTATATTTATACATCAGATTTGTTAAGCATTCATCTTGAGTCAGGATCTACCAGGTACAGGAGGAAAATATGGATTGAATAAGAGTGTGCTTTTATAGTGAGCCCCAGGTTTGTGCTGAGGGCTTCTGTTATACATAGCCTGTGTAACCTACTCATGGGTAGATATTCTGGCCAGGCTGTGTGAGTTACCAGGGCTACAAAGACTTGTGGGGAAAAAACCATAGCTGTGATTTTCTACTTGACCACAGACAAAGCTTATCACAGCTCATGGATAAAGGGTAAAGCTGTCTGACTGAGTTCCATGGTCTGCAAACAAACTATAAGCAAATGTTGAAGAAAAAGCCCTGTTTCACTAAATGGCCCAGCTCGTTGGAGCCTGGGCTTTGGAAGCCCAGTGGCCGTCGGAACAGAAAGGACATAATAAATCTGCAGAGAACTGTACAGATGTGTGCCCGAAAACGTGTCTGGCAGAGCAACAGAAAGAAGTGACCAAGACCAGTGCCTGGGGAGTTGCAGGGTGTGTGTTTCCATCAACAAGGTGGTAGTCTGTGCTGGAATAACCCAGTAATCCTTCAGCTCCCTGGAGTGCCTTGTCCCAAGTATGCATAAAGTCACACTTCCAGGAGTTGAGGTGCATCATGAGCAGGTGAAGGCAGACTGGGATCTGCGGGGTAACATACTGAACTGAATACATTCATAGGTCTTGCTTGCCCATTTTCAGAGGTCAGAGGTCTGGATGCAGAGTGTTTGGGACACACTCTGGCATTAATCACATGCCCAATGTTTGCTAAACTGCCAAGTATATTTAACATTGTTTTATTACGTTTATGCCTACATTAAGATAGAAAATTTCTTTATGGGGAGCAACCTTCAGTGCTATCATTCTTTCTGTAACTTGATTGTAAAGTTTGGGCTGAAGGGACCTGTGAGATGTCTCAGTGGGTAAAGGAGCTTGCCACCAAGCCTGACATTCTGAATTCAATTCCCCAGGACCCACAGAATGGAAGGAGACCACTGACTTCTGCATGTTTCCTCTGATTGACACACATGTGCACATGCACATACACACATATGCATAAAATAAACAAAGATGTAATAAAGACCATCGAATCATAAATACAGGTTAATAGCTAAATATATGCAACGTTCAATAATGTGATGGAAAGTGCAATGCTTATTCTGCAGATTAAAAAGCATTTCATACATTCTCTTTATTCCCTAAATTTTTTATGTAGAAATAAAGAAATTCTGAATTGTACCAAGTGCTATATAAATCTAGTAATATTGTGTTGAAAGCCCAACACTTTTAAATAAATAGGAGTAAAATCAAGAATGCAAGTTTAAAATGGAACTATGGGCCAGGCATGGTGGTGCATGCCTTTAATCTCAGCACTCAAGAGACAGAGGTAGGTGGATTTCTGAGTTCGAGACCAGCCTGGTCTACAAAGGGAGTTATAGGACAGCCAAAGCTACACAGAGAAACCCTGTCTAAGAAACAAAAACAAAAACAAACCAAAAACCAGCCAACCAGCCAACCAACAAGAGCTATGTATCACATTGCAAATGTCCACAATATACAGGCAAGGGTTTTAGTTTAATTGTGTATACTTATTTTTAAACTCTTAGAGTGAACACAAATTCATGTAATCCTTTTTCAATGAAAAAGCAAAGGAGAAACAAAACAAGGTAGTATTTCATATATAAATTCTTTTTTTATTTTATGCTATAGTCTTTTTTCTTTATTAAGAATTTTTCTACTCATTCCACATGCTATCCACAGATCCCCCTCCTCTCTCCTCCCACCCCCAGCCCTCTTTCCCAAGCCACCCCGCATCTCCACATCCCCCAAATCGAGGTCTCCCCTGGGTAGTCAGCAGAGCCCATCACACTTCTTAATGACCCCCCTTCCATATAAGACCCATCTTTCAATATTCAGAATTCTCTGCGCTAGAAAACACATGAAGGAATTCAGATATGGTCCCTACCCTCAAGAGGACTATATAAAGACACATGTCTAAGATACTTGAAGTAGGAACAAGAATGAAGTGACTTCAAAGACATTGTCTGGGACCAGATCTACAAGGTCAGGCATCATGTTGTTTCCATGTAATGAATAGTTCACAAGTACATTAAGGAGACTGGTGCTAATTTATGGTAGGCCTGAGAATCTGTTTCCATGCCTATTAGTTCTTTGAACTTACTCATAAAAATCAGCATCCAGCCTTCAAACGGCTACCTGTCTCCAGGTGTCAAAATATCATCTTATTTTAGCTTCAATCTCTAACATGGAGAAAAAGTAATTTAGGCACATTTTTAAGGGTTGGAAATGTTATGCCAAAGAAGATGTTTGATACCTGTATAGTCAAAAGTTCCTTTCCTTTGATCTCGCGTGGAAACAAGCCAAGTTGGGATCCTCCCAAAAGTCAGAGGACCATTTGGGGTTGCTAAAATCCAGCTGATGTGTCAAGTGTAGTGTGGCTTTGAAGAGGACAGCTAGTGGCACAAATGTTAGATACTTCTGAGCAATGACAATAAACCAACAAACAGTGTATGTGAGTGGTTAGAAAACATAAATGAAATCAGGACAAAGGGTCCAGATGAGCTGGCACACAGATCACCTCTGCCAGGGACTAATACTAAGCTACACATCCAAACACTGCTCTATGCTTGGCTACAGAGGACAGTATGCATGCCTACTAGCAAGGAAAGGACCCACTACATGTAGTTAATAATAATACAGTTAACAGCATATGCTTATATGACTTGGCAAATGTTTGCAGTATTTAATTAGGAGTATTGAAGAACACATCTCTCACTACCTTTAAACCAAAGTGAGTCCTTTTACCTTTTTATTTTCCCTATTTTCTAATTTTCCTGTTGGGAACTATATTTCAAATTAAGAAGAAATAGAGGACAACTGATCTTCCTAAAACATGACAGCCTATTAACATGATAGCATTGTTCAATATAATAAAGTCTTACCATTTAGCACATCTTACAATAAAGATTTATCACAGCAAAGATCTAGGTTAGAATATGGTAGTCATGGTTTATGGACTTCCAACTTTATTTTCAAGTAAAAATTAGTCTTTCAATAATTATTGATATGTCAATCTGCTAACTGCAGTACTTAGGATAATTTGAGAGTGGAAACCCACATGATGGGCATATAAAAACTCAACAGGCAATCAGGTACCTGATGTCTGACTCAATGCAGGGAGAATGAACGTTTTGTCCTTTGTAGCCCAGAAGTAACTTTCACTTTTCAATAGACTTTTTTTCTTTTAATATCGTGAGACATCTCTCAGTTTGCAATGGCAGGTCTTCTTTTATTTTTATGTAAGTAAAAATGTGGGCATAGAGATAATTTAGAATGTGTAGAAATGCCATGTTTACTTTATTTTATTCAGGGCGGAGTGTGAACTCAGTCACCCACTGCCACAAATCAATGCATTTGATTTTCCCACATTTGGAGAAATTGCAGGGGTCAGCAATGGATCCGGAATGCAATGGATGAGGCCTGCCTAGGAAAAAACCACCTTCGTGATCATGGTATATCCCCTGCCAGGTAAGGATGTGAAATGCCACATTTCAACTTGGTTAGTTTTGACCTATGACTTTTGTTAAGACTTTCCAAACAAATGGAAACTTATTCTAAGTCACACCATAAAACTAGCGTTGCAACTTTAACTATTAAGCAATTTCAACACTCAAAATTGATTTCACATAAACATTCATCAGAATGAATGTCTTGCTATGACAATTAATAGCTACGAACTGAAATAACTTTGAATTTTCCAAAATTCAAAGCTGGTACAGAAAGGGCAGGCTTGCTGAACTGGAAATGTGTCAGGCAGATATGTGACAAGCAAATACCTTTTCTAAAACTGATCTCGGCCTGAATAACCTCCAAGAGACTTTTGATGTGGTTCCAGGCTCAGCGGACAAAATAGGAAACAATTTCCATGGTGTAAGTGTTCCAGAACTGCCCTGGACAGGATCAGAGGGCCGATCTGACTGCAGACTTGAATGATGATCGTGGATAGGGTCTGAAGAGCAGCAAGATGACCGGTTCCTAAGGCTAGATAACATGTGGTTGACCACAGGAAACATGCTGTCATCTTAGACGTGTGTCCTAGCTAGTCTCAAAGTCATGACTCGCCGAAAAAGAAGCCCAAGAGTCCATAGACATGGGATCAAACTAAAGCAACAGGAAACAGCCAGAAGCTGTTATTTCTACTTTTTAATTACATTTCAGAACATCACACAACTTTGTCAAATAACAAGGAATGTTTTCCTTTCACTCGCTCCTCAAATATTTAATTATGGCACATTCAAAAAATCTATCGCTTCAAGGGAGTCCAAGTTTTGAATGAGACAAAGATGCTGAGGATTAGGGCACAAGATTAAATTTTGGAAGGGTTGAGTTTTGTTGTGTTGGGGGCTTTCCAGATTCCCAGTGAGCACACAGTTGCTGTCTTCCTCCTCCATAACACTCCTTTCTCTGGGAGCTTAGCCCATAGCTCAGCGGTTCTCAGCCTTCCTACCCTTTAACACACCTACCTCCTCATGTTGTGGTGACCCCCAACCATAAGATGATTTCATGGCTACTTTAAAACTGTAACTTTGCTACTATTATGAATCATAATGAAAATGTCTGATATTTCCAATGATCTTAGGTGACCCATTGAAAGGATGATTTGACCCCCAAAAAGAACTGAGACCCACAGGTTGAGAACCATAGCCTTAGGTCCTCAGCTTTGACTCTGGGAGCAACTTGTGCTTTGAAGTGAGCAGTTTGATTATACATGGGGTTATAGATTGTTGTCTTGCTCTCCCATGAGCTTCCCAGTGATTCCCTGTCCTTAACTCAAACATTCCCTTAATCTGATTGACTGTAAGCCGAGTCTCCACTGTACTCTAGTTACACACATCTCTTGGAAGTCAACTCTTATGTGTTTGTTTCAGCTCTCTCTCTCTCTCTCTCTCTCTCTCTCTCTCTCTCTCTCTCTCTCTCTCTCTCTCTCTCTCATTCTCTCTCTCTCTCTTAAAAATTATATTTAAGAATAAGGCATCAAGAAACGAAAGAATAAGGCATCAACCTGGGAACGGCATCTCAGGCCGATACCTCTAGTATATGGGATGCTGATACTGAAAGATCTCTTAGTGATCCCAGTTTGGAGTATATAATGAGGTCTAGAAAACCCTGGGCCACAGGGACTTTCAAAAACAAACAAAGCAAGAAGCAAAACAAAACAAAGACATGAAACTGTCTCTCAGAGATACTTTGTGTGACCAGTGTTTTCTACTGCTCGATGACTGTTAGGGATTTGCTCTGACAACACTGGTCTTTTTAAGGGACCACATTTCTCATCAGGAGACATCTGCAGTCTTGTTCTGATTACTGTATTCCAGGAGGTCTGGGAGCAGGTTTAAGAGCTCTGTTGGCCAGGTATCAATTTTACCTTATCTTTCCAGTCTCGAGACTAAATTGTTCTTTACTACACCCATGCTTGCAGTTCCAACTCTGCAGTTCACTTGTAAGATTCAGTAAGCATGGATGCAGGCTCTTAACTTCATGAACCTGGGGAGAGGACTCAGTGGCTGACAAGTTTGGCATCACTATCTGGCTGTAATAACTTAGACAGTCATGAGTTCCCACTGGTACCTCTCTCCCCTAGGCATCTGAAGTTGTAGTTTCCATTACCTGCTAAGTCACATTTTATAAGATGAGTTCTTTGGGGTGAGGTAGATAGCTTTATGTTTTAAGAATCTTTTTCACAGGAAATCAAGTGAAAAAAGAGACACATTTGTATATCTCCCACCATGCCTGATGTTTAGACCTATTCGCTATGCCTGCTTTCCCGCCATCTATAGTGTGATGTGAATAGCTATTCTTACAGTGGAACAGACAGGAGAACAAGGTTGTAAGGAAAAAAAACAGGGCTTGCTGAAGTTGAGGGGTGGTCACCATTTCTTCCACATCTGGTCTCTGTACCATTCCCAGAGCTACTACCAATGCTGTGCTGGGGCAGAGCATTGGGAGGTTCATGGCATCAGTGGGTCATAGGAGCCCAGGGATGAATTTTCCATTTGCAATGGGAGGTAAATAGTGGCTACTGGTCACAATGACTACCCTTTGGATGTGACTTGTTGACTCTTCAGAGGACGACAACAATGCTTAAGAAATAAGGAATAAGGATGCGTTAGTTCTCCCATTGAGCAGGTGCGAAGGATAGTCTAAGAAGTACCATCTCTGAAAAAGTGATCAAACTTTTTTTTTTTGTTTGTTTTTCGAGACAGGGTTTCTCTGTGTAGCTTTGCACCTTTCCTGGAGCTCACTTGATAGCCCAGGCTGGCCTTGAACTCACAGAGATCCACCTGGCTCTGCCTCCCGAGTGCTGGGATTAAAGGTGTGCGCCACCAATGCTCGGCTGTGATCAAACTTTTAAACTCATGTATTATACTAAATATGTAAATGAACATATGAAATAAAAGGAAAAAAGTTCTGTCTTGTTCAAAAGACTTTGGAAAAAACTGGATCAAACTAATATGGATATTAACTAATTATTAATTGTTGAGACAGCATCTTACTTTCTGTCATCTTTCTATGTTGCTCAAGTTGCTTTCAAATTCCTATACTCAATCATCCCCCTGCCTCAGCCTTCACAGTGCTGGGATGAAAGGCATGCACCACCATTCTCAGCTCAAGTTCTACTTTATTTATCGTAAGGGCTTTGAGATCATTTGGTATACTAATATTATTTAAGAATCCATAAAGTAGCCTCCCTCTGGATACTGAAGATGGTTGTTTGGCTCGAACTGTTTGGGGGGCACCCAGGCGGGGTGATCAGGATCTATCCCTGGTGCATGGGCAGGCTTTGGGGAATCCAGTGCCTGTGGTGTGATGCCTTGCTCAGCCTTGGTACAGTGGGAAGGGGCTTGGACCTGCCTAGGCTCAGTGTGCCGGGCTCTGCTGGCTCATGGGAGACCTTGATTTTGGGGGATGTGGGGATGCAGGGTGGCTTGGGAGGGAGGGCTGGGAGATGGGAGGAGGGAGGAGGTGGGATCTGTGGGTGGTATGTAGAGTGAGTAGAAAATTTCTTAATAAAGAAAAAATTTTTAAAAAATTTTAGATAAAAAGTTTTAAAAAAATCCATAAAGTAGAAGTGTAGTATTTTTCAAATATAAATCCTGTTCTCACCAAGACAGAGCATAAAACAGTATGGGCAATGCTACTCCAGGCAGTTCAGAATCTTAATTAGATTCTTTAAAGTTGGCAGTGAACTTCTAGATATTATGATCTACCACATGCAGCATGAAGTGCCAAGGGGCCAGCTTTCCTAGCCATACTAATGTTCTTGGTTCTGACATTGCAAATATGGGATGGATAGTTACCTCACAGAGAGGCATAATACCAGTTCAACATAAAGTAATGACATTCTTTGTTTATCTTCCATTTCATTATCCTTCTTAAGAGAAAGGCTCGGACTTCATTGGTAGAACCAACCCTTCAAGATAGAGTACTGTCTTCTTTTAATTGAAAATTGATACAATACATTCTGACTGTGGTTTTCCTCCCCTAGCTCCTCCAAGGTCCTCCCCATCTATCTGACCCCACACCTTCTTTCTCTCTCTCTTTAGAAAAGAGGCAAATAAAATGAAAACAAATAATAATGCTGATAATAATAAAAACATCAACAAAGCATAAGAAACACACACAGGCACAGCACACACATACAATCTGTAAAGACAAAAACTGGAAACTATAATATATAAGCACCAGTGTGGGAGCCCGTTCTGGGGTTCCTCGTGGCTTTACCCAGCAGGTCCGAATAGAGGATGATCAGGACCACGGGCCTGAGTGCAGGTGTCTGAGATGGCCTGCACTTGGCTGTGCTGGGGGAGGAGGTCTTTTGCTCCACCCCTTGGCGTCTCTATAAAAACCCTGGACCAGAGACAGTCCAGGCCCGTTGGAATAGGTTCCAGGCCCTCTCGAGGCTATCCTTTATTTTCTATCTGTTTATCTCCGCAACATTCTCCGCTATAAATCCTTCTATCTAATATTTCCTGCTGCTCGCACTCAAGAAAACTCTGGGAAGCTGTGGGGGTGGTGGGTAAACGCCCCACAGAATGGCGCCGTGAACAGGGACTAAAGAAAAAGGGGGAAAAAAGGGACTAAAGAAAAAAAGGGACTAAAGAAAAAAAAGGGACTAAAGACAAATGAACAGGGACTAAAGACAAAGTAATAGGGACTAAAGATAAAGGAAAATAATAGTTTTATTACAGAGTTTTTGGTGAAAGTGCTGAGTCAGCCCTGCCAGTGGAAAGGCATGCCGGTGTTATGGAATATATATATTTTTATATATATATATTTTTGGTGAGGCGGGGGTTTTATCCTCGAGAGAAAAGGAAAGCGGACTGGAAGGATGTCCGATGCTGCAGCGAAATTCTCTTCTGTCAAAATTTTCTATCTTCTATCCCTTTCTCAATTTCTATCTGTGATAAGTATAAGATATAGGGTAGTAATATAGTTTAGGAAAAACTTAGAAGTATAAGATTGTGTAGGAAAAAATAAGTAAGGCAACTAGACAGAAAAACTCAATTTTCTAACTTTGGGGGCTTTGAAAGCAAACTGGGGAAAAAAATCTTTCTTTGGGCTTTTCGGGTAGTAAAAAAGCTCTTCTCTGAGCTTATGGGGAAGGAAAAGTTTCCTATGGAAGCTTTTGACCTGGGGACAGCTGAAAAGCCAAATCCAAGCAGCAGGAGAAAGTAATTTCTCCCTGAAGCAAAAATGGGAGTGTAAGAAGTCAAAGTTTAAAGTTGGGAAGTTTTGGGAAAAGTTGGTCTTTCTCCTGGGGGGAAAAATCTTTCTCTTAAACTCGAAAGCTTTTCTTGGAAAACTTGGGGGAAAAAAAATCTCTCTAAAAAGCCTTAATCTTTCTCAAAAGCTCTCTTAAACTTAAAAACTAAATTTGTCATTCTGAGAGAGGACAAAAATTAGAATCACCTGAAGATATTAGTATGGGGACCACCTGTGATTAGCTCTAAGGGAAAACAACAAACCACTTAAGACAGCAAAACCTCTAAGTTCTTTCAAGCTTTAACAATCCTCCCTGCAATGCAGGAGGTACAAACAAGTTTCTAAAAACCTCTTCTAAGCTCTCTCTTCAAGCTAGTAAAAGACAGTGGGTCAGAGTACCCTGAGGGAAACGCTTGGGGAGAGTGTGGGTGAACAGCTACAGAGAGCCCAAAAGGGCAGCAAACTTTACCTGAGAAAAGCAAAAAGCCAAGCTTTTCAGTTACAGCCGAGCTGAGGCATCAAGTGCTTTGTTTTTGAGCTGAGTGAGCGTTTCAGAATGAAAAGGTGCTCCTAATCATCCTATGCAAAGATTCCCTGAAACTGTTAGCATTGTATCCTCGCTTCTGAGCAAAAACCCAGAGGCGACTGGCCAGCGTCTCTGAGTTGGAGTGCATTTCGGGGATACTAGGGTTCCTGCAGTGGTAAACTTCCTGGAGCACAGAGCTGAGGCAGGAAGGTGCAGGACCCAGGGGAAGATTGCTAATGAACAACCAAAGCTAAAGCCGGTGGGAACGGCACAGTTGTCCACTTTCTTACAAGTCCCGGGTTGATAAGTCCACAACTGCAAAAAGAAATCTGAGAAAAAGCTTCCTATCAGAGAAAGGATTTTTCTGGGAAAAGAGTAAAGCTGAACTGTGTCTGAAGCAGTCATGCTGCTGAGTCAGAACGCTGTCTGGGGAAAGAGCCCAGCCAGGGCAAGACCGGACTATCCAGGAATAAAGCTTTCTTTTCTGTCAGAAAAAGCATCTCTTTGAGAAAAGCTTTGTTTCAACTGACTCCTGAGATGAGGGAGTGTTAGCCCTGAGGGGTGATTGCCTCTGACATAAGCTCTGTCCTTGAGCACCCAGACAAGCAAAAGCAACCCACTGGGGGACTGGGCCAGGTGAAGGCCTGATGAGGCAAAACACCTGTCCAATGGGAGTTTAGAGATGGCAAAAACCTCCCTTGCTAAGCTTGATTTATGAACACAAACCTCAGACCCGGAAAAATAGAAACGGACTAAAGCCCCTACCTTCAGTAGCAGGGAAAGCCGCTATAGTGTCAGAAACTGTTTCTGGGGTAGCTGGATCAACTGAGACCAAACTGGATACTGTCAGGGAGAAAGACTCTGAAGAAACGGAGGGGACAGATTCCTCCCCAGAAAATGCATGACCTAACAAAGCTGCTAGAATTTGAGGCAGATTCAGGGGGAGAAAAAGAAAGCCCCTACCTCCAAAGGCAGCTAGCAGAGGTACAGAGCCGCAGATAGCTGAAGCTCTGCATCTGGGGAAGGAAGGAGCAAGCAAAATGAGATAAATCAGTGGGAGAAAATCTCTGAAGGAGCTATGGAAAAGCTGTTGTAAATGATCTTGTTTTTCACTGACTGGCTAAGGCAAGCACAAGCCCCGAGGAAAGTTGCTATCAGAAATGCCAGCCTCAATGCCGGCTACCGAGGCAGGTGCGGTTCTGATTCGGGAGCCAGTGTCTGATGAAGGAGAGACACCTGTTGAAGCCAGCTGATGAGAATAGAAATCTCCCAATGTCCCACAATTGAAAATGTAAAATGCTTGTTCAAATCTCCCGTTACAAAGGCAAGAGACTTTGTTCAAACCTCCCGGGCAAGTCTAGTAAAAGAGAACCCGTTGACTCTCAGACCCAAAAAGAACTATGGGAAATGAATGATATAAGGAAAATGATATAAGGGACTGATATGGAACTGATATTATTGACTGATATAAGGGAAAGGCATTCTGGGAAAGGTAGTTTTTCCACTAAATATGGTGACATTGCCCTGAAACACTTTTGTCAGCTCTAAAATTAAAATACAGCTTTTAAAAATAAGGAGGAAAATCGTCTAAGAGTTTGGGTGTCAGTTCCAATGAAAAATTGAAAGAATATGGAACTAGGTGCTTCGCGGTTTGGGGCTCCGTTGGTAAAATGCCTTATTTAGCCTAATAGCTGTGCAAAGTTTTCACGGTAATTGGATGACAAAAAAGCTACCTATAAGAGCAAACAAGTCACTTAAAAATCCTTAAAATACCACCTAATAGCTGTGCAGTTTTTGGTGAAGAGCTTTACAGCAGCTAAATATGGTAATTTCACCTTCAGTGTGAAGTGAAGTTTTTCAGTAGAACAAACCAAAAGTACTGCTGTGATAGAAATGTTTGTTTGAGTTGAAGTTCTTAGGGGAACTATTATGAATTTGGGTGAAGGGACAGCCTCTAGTTAAAAACTATCTACCGCTAACAGTGCATCTCTGCCGGTCTGGAACGGCTGAGAGAACTGGCAACTTTAGAGTGTGGCTTCGTCCTGAGAATATGTTACAATCCCCTATCAATAAGTATCACAACTCTATAATGACAACAATCACTAAATCCCAGTGCTTTATAACAAAGCTAACTATAAACTGTAAACTTTAGAAATGATGTACGTACTTCCTGTCTAGTTAAGAGAATCTTTCTGATAGATGGTGATAATAATTAAGAGTAAGAAGTAGAAAGACAAATATAAGATATGTGAGTTTATAAAAATTCTGTCTTGTTAGATCTGTGTTAAGAAATCTTTAGGTGTTTGCTAAGTTAGATATATGCTAATGGTAGCCTATATAAGTGTGTAAAATAGATCTATAGAGTTCCTTTAAGAATATAAGCTTGTAAGAAGTATCTAAGGTAGTCTTAAGACATGTAGTAATAAGCTTGTAAGATGCTAGTTGTAAATGTAAGTTTAAATAAGAAATAAGATAGAATGGATATAAGTATATAAGAATTAATAAGAAATATATTTGCTAAAGTAGTTCTATAGTTTCCTTAAAGTATAAATAAGTAGATGTTAATATGTTGTATATGAGTTTGTAAAAACGTGTAAATGTTGAATATGAGTCTAAATGCTTTGCAAGGCAAAAATGTTATATGTGAGTTTGTGAAAAAGTGTAAATGTTAAGTGTGAGTCTATTAATGTATATGGTGAAAACACCTGAGACACAGGAGATAGTGTCCTAGTAGACTGCAAGGTAGGCAGTCTGAATAGTTTCAAAAGCTCCAGAAGCCGCTAAGAAGCTAAGAATGGCGGAGGCCAGAACCAGCACAAGGCATCCGCGGCTGAGATCCATGGAATATCAACGCAGCACAGAAAAACCTGAGCTAACAGCAAAAACGGTGCGGTTTAAAATATTACTATACTAAAAAGGTCTGTCTGTGAGAACAAAAGTTGCAGAGACGCTTGTTTGAACAAAAATTAACTGCAAAAAGTTTTGGTTGAAAAACATCTCTTCATATTTGGAAGTGAAAGCCTGATACCAGAATTTATTTCTTGTTTGAACTTTTTGAATTTAAAATGAGATAAAAATTACAAAAACATTTTGGTTATGGATTTCTTCAAATTTGGAAGGCTAGTACCAATATTTATCATTTGAATTTTGGTACTTAAATGAAATGAACAATAGAGATTTCATTGCAATGGGACAATTTTGAGCTTACTTATAGTAATGACCTAGGAACAGTTTTCTGGAATTGGGTTAAAAATGGAACTGTTTAAATGAAGAAATGTATTTCTACTTAGAATCAAGATGCAATTTTGTGTATGCGTATATGCTTTATTAACTGGTGATTTATGAGTTGTTTTGTGAAACTGTTTATGTAAAAATGAAATTACTTATGGAACTGGTTTTGTGTTACAAATGGAACTGTTCAAACAGATAAGTTTGGGTTCCTCTAACTAGGTTTGAGACTTTGTTTAAAAAATTATAAAGAAAAGGAGGAGCTATGAGATTGAATTATGTTCGCAGAAACCTATTGATATTAATGCACCCTGGTTTTGTGGAGTTAAGAAAATATTTAAGTTTGATGTAAATACATCGAAGTTTTTCCTATGTTAACAAGAAAATTCAAATGATTGAGTTAAGGTTGTAAGACGGAGAAAATTGTTAACTATATATAGCACCATATATGCCAATTCAAATGGTTCTGTTAAGAGTTTGCTTTGAGTTGTAAGATTGAGAGAATTGTGACTATGCATAGCAATATTTGTTAACCTGTTAATGGTAATGATGAAGCTAAGGGATTCTTTAAGTTTGTAGTCGCCTTAAGAGTTTTGGTTTAGAAAGGGCTTGAGGCAGCTAAGACTGCTGTGGTCACTTTGGACCTAATTCAAAAGAGAAATGCCATTTATATCATCCTCTACTCCCATACTGGGAGGTGTAACAGCTATGGAGATTGCTGTAAGCCATTAATAGTTATTTTTTTATATATTAAGAAGGGGGGACCTGTGGGAGCCCGTTCTGGGGTTCCTCGTGGCTTTACCCAGCAGGTCCGAATAGAGGATGATCAGGACCACGGGCCTGAGTGCAGGTGTCTGAGATGGCCTGCACTTGGCTGTGCTGGGGGAGGAGGTCTTTTGCTCCACCCCTTGGCGTCTCTATAAAAACCCTGGACCAGAGACAGTCCAGGCCCGTTGGAATAGGTTCCAGGCCCTCTCGAGGCTATCCTTTATTTTCTATCTGTTTATCTCCGCAACATTCTCCGCTATAAATCCTTCTATCTAATATTTCCTGCTGCTCGCACTCAAGAAAACTCTGGGAAGCTGTGGGGGTGGTGGGTAAACGCCCCACACACCAGTAAGATTTTAATATGTCCGCCGGGCGTTGGTGGCGCACGCCTTTAATCCCAGCACTCGGGAGGCAGAGGCAGGCGGATCTTTGTGAGTTCGAGGCCAGCCTGGGCTACCAAGTGAGCTCCAGGAAAGGCGCTAAGCTACACAGAGAAACCCTGTCTCAAAAAAAAAAAAAAAAACAAAAAACAAAACAAAACAACAAAAAAAAAGATTTTAATATGTCCAAAGAAAGGAATATATGACCGAAAAAAAAGTCTACAAAACCACCAACGAGTTTATTTTGTATTGGCTATCTACCACCAGGCATGGGGCCTGCCCTTAAGTGTGGTTAATATACCCAGGAGATGCCATTGGAGAAAATTGAATTTTCCTTTGCAAGTGGTTGTCAATTGGTGATAGCTTCTGGATTAGGGATGGGGGCTTGTGTCCACTTCCTTTCTCAGCACTAGGACTCCATCTGGCTTAGACAGGTGCATGCTGCCACAGTCTCTGTGGGTTCATATGTGTGTCGGTTCTGTTGTGTCTGGGATACACTATTTCCTTGATGTCATCCACCCCCTTTGGCTCTCATCATCTTTCCACCTCCTCTTCTGCATAGCTCCTTAAGCCCTGAAGGGAGGGGTTTGATGAAGACATCCCATTTAGGACAGAGTGTTCCAAAGTTAGAATACTATTTTTAATACAGCATTTTATACCCAATCATTTTAGAAAGGCCTAAGATCTCTCATGGCTAATGAATCCATCCTCACCAGGTACTGAACTCTAATCTAAGTCATTGTCACCAGGTACGGACCCCTTTCTAATCTAATTTGCTTGTAGAAAATGTGAGAATCCTCTTGTAGGTAATGGATTGAGTCCTGGTCATTTTATACAGAAGGAACTACCAGTAATCAGTTTTCTAAATAGAGGATGGGGTGGTACGGGAATGGGAAAGAAGTGTCTTAGTACTTGCAACTAGAAGCCATGTAATGAAAACATCAAGATAATCCATCGCAAATAAAGGAGAGGAAGAAGAGACACACACCTCCCCCACCTTGCACCAGTGACTTTGACCCCTTGCCCAGGTTAGTGGATGGAGGCATTGCTCCATCAGCCTCAGTCTTAGCTGTATTTTAACTCGATTATTTCTCTTGAGTGAACAGACATGATGAAGGCTTTTCCTTTTCTAAATTCAACAACCCCTTTTTTTATTAGATAAAAGACCTTGTGAAGTACTCTCCCCCGCATTGGGTATATCTTTACAATTGCTAGTCCCCCATTCCTGCCACCAGTATCTTATTATACATTTCAGTGTCAGATAGGACCTTCTTGCTACCAAAACAATGAGGATTTCAAAGTCCTTATCTGCAATGAAGTGTCTACCACATTTGACACTGTTGGTTTTGTCTTGAGAATTTTTCACTCTGGCTTTCCAGGGGACGGTGCCTAGAACTATATAAACTATACCGCAGTTCTACTTCTAACAATTCATGCTCTAAATTTACATGATCATGTTTCCCCAAGCTTTTCCTGATCTATTTTTATGGCTTCAGCTATTGCCTAGTTACTGGTGACTCCCAACCCTACCTCCAGTCTCAACCTGCCCCTTGATCTTCATACCTGTATATCCAACTGCCCGCTCAGAACACCACCTGGATGTCCTGCAGGCATCTCAAGTGCAACATGTTGAAAACTGAACTCATCATCTTCTCCCTAAGCTGATACCTTTTCTGTTCTTTGTCTCACTTGCTGTCTCAGCTCGCTAATCAGTCATGCAAGTTAGGAATCCTCTTTGATTCTTCCCACTCCTTCATTCCACAGATAAAACCTACAGATTAATTTCCTTAAATAGAGCTTGCATTTGTCCACTTCTGTCTTAAGATTGTTGCCTCTGCCCTCTTTGTTGTAGGCCGTTACCATCTCCCCTATGACTTCTGGCTCAGTTCTCTCCACATTTGCTATACGTCCTAACTTTTAAAAATAGGTGTATTTATCATGAGTGTTTGCCTGCACATGCATATTTGCAACACATGGGTGCAATTTTCTTGTCAAAGAGGGCATCAGATACCCTGGCATTGGGGTTGCAGACACTTGTAAACTATCATGTGCGTCCTGGGAGCCACAGCCTGGTTATCTGCAAGAACAGCAAATATTGTGGAAACCATTCTCAGGTCTTGGGTTCTAACTTTTTCAGACAAAATGCTACCACCTTGTTCTTCCCTGTAAGAGTTTCAGTGCCACCTACAGGATCAAATGCTCAGCTTTCACCATGACTTAGTCCTTGACTATTTCTTTCCAGTCCCCCCTTTTTAGTGATGCTCTACAATATCTAACAATATCCAGAACTGCTCATGGTTCCATGAGAACAGTATGTCAGTGACTCAGTTTTCCATGGAATCAGAAGGGCCTACATCCCTGGAACTAGAGTCAGTTTTTCTACACAATGCAACCGAGCAGGGTTTCTTCTTTTCTTTCTTTCTTTCTTTCTTTCTTTCTTTCTTTCTTTCTTTCTTTCTTTCTTTCTTTCTTTCTTTCTTTCTTTTTTTTTTTTAAAGAGTAGGTTCACTCAATCCCTAGACCATGTCCTGTGCCTCTTTTTTTTTGGTGTAACCACTATGGCCTCTGCATATCTCTAAATATCTCTAATATGCTACTCTATATATTGTGTCATGTGGGTTTTTATAACTTACATTTAAGTACTATCTTGAGGCCGGGGAATAAATGTGCCTTATTTATTTTTACTTTCTACTGTTTAGTTCAAGAAGTGGACTCACTAAACAAATGCTGGGTGATTGCATCCAAGAATAAACAAGACTGATGTATTTGGAACTGAATGGAGGGCAAAGGCTTGGAAAAGTATTCTTATGTAAACAGAACTAGGTAACTGACTCGTTTGGGTTGTTAGCTGGTAAGGAAGGATAAGCAAAACAAACTCCAGCCTGTAAGTGGCAGAACAGGGCATACCAGTGAGAACAAGGGTTAAAGGGGATGAAGTCTTGCCTTGGGGACATATGGCTTTTGAGATTCCTTTTGGAGTCCTGTAATGCATTCTCCAGCCAATTTCCCAATAGTAAGAAAGTTCTTAGAGTACTTAAAAACATTTTCTGAGAAAATTGTCATAGTAATTTATTACAAATACCCATGCTTCGACAAGATATCCCTAAAGGTGCAGTAGTGGCCCTCATATCTAGGTGGTAACCAACACATGTCTGATTGGACTTAAGGTCCACTCGACAGGAAGGAAATCATGCATGTTATTGGAAAGCTAGCCAATTATCCAGGGATAGTGAAGTCATGGATCTTAGAGGAGAACCTATCATATCCACTTTAATAACCAGCACAATTCCTAAATACTTGCCCTTGTACTCACAGATAAGTGCAACTCTCATCCCTCATCAAAGAAGCTTCTCTGTGCAAGAGATGGAAAGATTCTCTTTCTCATTACAGAAAGCCACAATGGTCAAAATGTAGAGAACAACTAATCATGGGGCACTCAGCCCAAGTGGATACATCTACAGCACAATCCCATACTTAAGGCTTAGGGAAGATTATAGAAGAGGGGCCAGAGGACCAAGAAGCCAACTATGTGATTGTGTCTCTAAGATATGATGGGGAACATACACCTCAACAGCATGTTTGCTTAAACAAGACCTAGATGATGACAATACCACCAATAGACATGCTAAAGTTGGGCGAGAACATCTCACAGGACTCCATCCCTAGACAAAGAACGACAGGCAACTAATGACCATGGAGAGAGGGAGAATTAGTCTTCCCCAGGGATGAGCCCCTAATTGCTCTTCTAATAACAAGTGGTAAGTCCTGGAATCATCTATATACAAACTAAACAGACCCAAGAGGTTGTATTTATACATTTATGCATTTGTGTATATGTGACAATCCTAATCGGGGATGAGGAAGCTGTGAATTTGGAAGTGAGCAAGGGGGGAACGTAGGAAGGAGAAAGGTTGGAAAGAGAAGAGGGATGAGGAAATGATGTAATTATGTTTAATTCTTAAAAATTGCAAAAAGCAAAACTATGCTAATAGGTAAATTCTCAGATTTTCTGTATCAGTTATGTATTCATTTTATTTGTTATTTTTCTCCTCAAAAGTCATTACTTCAGTTCTAGACTGATGAATTTAAGAAGTAAGTGTGTGTGTGTGTGTGTGTGTGTGTGTGTGTGTGGTGCTGGGGATTGAAGCTAGGGCCTCATGTACACTAGGCAAGTGCTAAGGGTCCTATCGCTGAACTACATCTTCAGTCCAAAGGTATTTTGTTTTTCAGTCCTTGTTGTGTTTAGACTCTAAACTTTTGGAATGTGAAGGAGTAAGAGAAAAACATTATTTCTAAGCTCCATCATGTTATTTATTTGATTAGGTCAAATAATAAGGTGTGTAGTATTAAGAGTAAAGAATCATGGATAAACCATCCCTAACAGAGAACTGAAATGCCTTCCTCTTTTCTTCCCATGTCTGCATACCAAGGCAACCTGTTAGGTCTTAATGCCAGATGCTCTCTGTCTCCTGAGTCAAAAGTTACAGTCACATTTGCCAGACATTAATGCTATTACATAAGACCTGCACAACTGATTAGGCTAATTAATAACCACCCAGCAATTGTGGGTTTATCCTTTCTGTAACTAGATTTGGGCTGATATTTCCGAATAGTTTCTAAGTCTCTGCTTCTTCACAGTAAATGTTTGTCACACAATGAAAGGCACCATCAGAAACCTCTGTTGGGCAAGAGCTCCTGGGATCCTGTTTATTGTCCTGAATAAACATTGGGAAAATAAGATTCCATTCCCACTCATAAAAAGAAACACTTTCTTTGCTAATCAGTGAGGACTTTTTAGTAAAGATAGATTCATACCATTTGGAGACAGCTTATAGATTCTCGGTGACAGCCTATTCTCTTTCAATGCCTTGGCAGACAAAAGAGGCTCTCCAAGACTTCAAGTTTCACCTGTGACAAGTAGAGTTCACAGAAGCAGGTTTGTTGTGTCTGCAGTAGAATCCTGACCACAGAGCAATGGGATGTTAAGGTCTCACCGAAATGATTATACCGACTCCTCGAAAGTATTCTTGAGTGTAATGTGGAGATAGTTTGAGTACAAGAGGATAAAACTCCTGTACCAAAACTCTTGAGGTTCTAATACTACTGTTTCTTGTTTTTGCTATTATTTTAAGGGGAACTTGTTTTTGGCCAGTCTCATAAAATGAATATGAAGCAAAAAAATGAGAGTCAACAGAATTTTAACATTTTATTATGTGATACCTTAGAAAGATTATAAAATGTCAGTGTCATCATGAGAGATGGCCTGAGTGAGATACAAGTGCTTCAAACTGCCCATAAAGAGTGATCATGTTCACAATCAATGAATGAGTTTGGAGACCCTGTGCACAGGGGTAAATTGAGAAAGATGACCTCATCAACCCCATAGTCTATCTGCAAAGGCAAATGCTCCTGGAAGACCATTTCTTTGAAATCATGAGAGATTGAGCATGGATTTCAGCACTCAGGAATCAGCTGACTTCATCTGTGGGAGATGCACATGGTTTGCCATCACGACAGGAAGAAAGTCGACAGAAAACAATCTGTGTATGATCACTGTAGGAAAACTATAACCTCATAAGTGAAATAGTTCAACTACCATGCTTAAATCTGTCTTTTGCAAATTAAAGATAGCTTTTGTTGGAGGAAGTAATTCTAAATCAGTGTTCTACTGCTGGTAGTTCAAAGAATCTTTTTTTGGGTGTGTGGTTTTCAAATTCCAGGACTATTAGTATAAACTGACTGACATTGTGACAGCAGATACATGTAATACAATCATGTGGGAAGGACATCCTCTGGTTTTAATTGGAGCTGTGCTCGAAGTCTTTGGAGGACATTTCCTTTTTAGTCTTTTAGAGCACTAATACTGAAAAAGAGAATACACATCCTTCCTCCAGTGTACTAATTAAAGACACATTATAGAAACATAAATAAATAAACATTTTCTAAAAGAAGTTAAAAAAATGCATGCTGTTTTTTAAAGTGCCAATTTTCTGTGAGTTTGGTGATAATTGGCTTGCTTTTGTGACCCACCATGATCCTAGGATGGTTCATTGTTTTTTGTTTTTGTTTTTCTCCCTGGTTTGTATTTCTAAGCATTTAGTTTTTATAAACTGGACAAGTACTCGAGGGGTGGTATATTTCCTTATGGAAGTAATTAGTAGACACACAGCATACTATAACTTAAAATCTTTTATGTAGCAACATGGCCAAGTTTTAAGTTGTTTGTTCAAAACTTCAATGTTTCCCACCATGGTTGCTGGCTCCCACTTCTCTGAGATTTAGTGTCACTGGTCATATCAAAAGAAGATGTGGTTGGGTGGGGGTGGCGCACGCCTTTAATTTCACACTTGGGAGGCAGAGGCAGGCAGAATTCTGTGAGTTTGAGGCCAGCTTGGTCTATAGAGCAAGTTCTAGGACAGCCAGGGATACACAGAGAAACCCTGTCTTGAACTCCCTCATCACAAAAAAAAAGAAAAAGAAAGAAAGAAAGAAAAGAAAGAAAGAAAGAAAGAAAGAAAGAAAGAAAGAAAGAAAGAAAGAAAGAAAGAAAAAGAAAGAAAAGCGATGTGCATCTGTCAGCAGAGTGTAGAGAACAGGCACTTGTCTTAATGGCTTCGGGGTACTTTTGAGGATCTGGGGACCAAGAGGGAATGAAGACAGCTAAATAAAAAAACAGGATCAGAAATAAACTGTAGCTGCCATCTCACTAGTTAACTGACTAAATGTGTTCTGGATTGTAAGGGGAAACCAACCAAGAAAGAACAAGTGGAGTGAATTACGATCTGATGAGAAGGTAAACTGGGGTACCCTTCATCTGAGGGCCAGCAGAGTCTCCTGACGTCTGCATCAACCCCCACAAGGGTTGACAAGGGAGCTCATATTCTAACTGTGGTATGTCTGTTTCTTCTGAACTGAAGCATTCCCTCCTAGAGGCAGGTGAGAGACTCAGCTAACTCAAGCAGCTACAAAACTACGAGACTCAAGAAGCCCAGAAAGCTCCTGGATTCTCAGGTCCCATCCCAGAGGTTATATTAGCCGTGACAGCTGCAGGGGAGAGAAGACCAGCAGAGCTGCTTGCAGGTTGAGGAGGGGACTCTGGGGATGCAGCTTCTGTGGTTTATCACCCATGTCGGGTGGACTTTTCAGTGACGTAGATACCTTTGAACCATACGTTCCTGTGACTAACCTTCCCCGATGTTTCTGATGGCAGTCTTAATAAACTCACTGGGGGTTCTGGTGGAAGGAACCCACGAAATCTGTTGGAGAAAGCAGCCCTCTTCAGACTTCCACATCTTCCTGCCCTCATCCACACAAGATCCTGGGTTTTCCATGTCTGAACACTAACTTCTAGCACTTCATTTTACAAAGCTTATGGTCATAAAGCTTTTGACATATTTTTTTCTTTTGGCATGTTTTTTTCTCAAGCAAAACAACAAAGACAATACATTAAAGGTATAAGAACAAACAAACAAACAAAACTAAACCCAGCAACCCCAAACTACAAAACTCTGAAAGCCATTACAAATACCTCATGGAAATGACATCCACAATTGCCCTGCAGAAATTCTTTGTGTCGTCCCATTGTGATGGTGAATGTGTCTACTACTTCATAGCCGTATTTTTTGGCAGCTTCCAGAATGCTCAGATTTTCTTTATGTAGGTTTTGTACTTCACTCTGTATTACCAAGCAAGAGATATTAAGTTTTGATTAACAAACAATTTTTTTTTTGTTTTTCGAGACAGGGTTTCTCTGTGTAGCTTTGTGCCTTTCCTGGAACTCACTTGGTAGCCCAGGCTGGCCTCGAACTCACAGAGATCCGCCTGGCTCTGCCTCCCGAGTGCTGGGATTAAAGGTGTGCGCCACCACTGCCCGGCTACAAACAATTATTTTATGATTTAGTAACTCAAACAGACATTATGGAAATGTCATCTTCTTTTACCAAGATTGGTTGTATTGAGAGATGAATTTCATATCAATTTTAAAAGTAAAAATGTGCTTTAATTTTTCCAAAAGATCAGAATAACTGCTTATGTATACACAACACAACAATAAATGAATGTCTTCCTTACCTAAAAACAATTAAGTTTATTGATCATAAGTGTATTTAAAATTCTCAAATTGAAAACTGATGTGTTATATACCACTAGGTAGACCTCCATCTACTTGGATTCTCACTTAATTAAGCCACTTGCATATTAGCTGGCACCTGAGTTTTGCTTAGCCTCTTGCTAAGGGACAGAATGGAGGGTATGAATTGTGTGGCCTGCGCTTGTAAAACAACACTCTAACTGGAGAAATGGGCATACACAGCAAGTCCTTTACTAGGAGAAATGCACCGGGAGGATTAACTGTTGGGAGAAATGGAGCAAGACGACCATGACACAATTCCAGAAGAGTTTTCAGTGAGGTTTGCTACTTGGACGTGGAGGAGGATGCTTCGGGGAAAGCAGCAAAATTGGGCAAAGGGTCCAGCTGTTGCCTCTCCGGATCACATCCCTCCCACCTTCCCTGCTGTGTGGCTGGCAATGACTGAATCTGGCTCAGTTCTAGTTCAGGTTCACTCTCTCAGGGAGGGATATCATCATCAATTACAGTGTTCTGCCTACATCCAGAAGAGGGCGCCAGATCTCATTACAGATGGTGGTGAGCCACCGTGTGGTTGCTGGGAATTGAGCTCAGGACCTCTGGAAGAACAGCTAGTGACCTTAACCACTGAGCCGTCTCTCCAGCCCCCTGGTTAAGTTTCTTAAAAGAAGTGGCACACTTTGTATTTTTTCTGTTGCCTCTGCTGGGCTTGCATGCTTATTTTAATCTAGCACTTAAAGAAGAGTGTTTTCTTTAAGATAAAGTCAGTGACTAGGGACACCTCATAAAGGGGCAGCCCCAGAGGAAATGACACTTAAGTTAATACTTGATGGGTCTTAGGAATTTACTAAAGTGAGGAGGTGTGGGAGAATATGATCCTTGAAGGGGAAGCATTGATCTAAAAGCCTAGGAGTCACTGAGAGCATGGCATGCTTGGTGTGTGTGTGTGTGTGTGTGTGTGTGCGCGCGCGCGCGCGCGCGCGCGCGTAGCCCTCCCTGTCCTCATGTACATTTATTACTATGCTCAGGTGAGAAGGGGTGATTCTACAAAGGAGGTCGAAGGCCCATCCTGAAGAGCTGTGAGAGAATACGATAGGAGTTCAGAATGATGTGTTGTCTTCACTGGCTCTGGTCCCGTTATCCTTTCTCCTTTTTGCCTCCCTCCTCCCCACCTTTTGTCTCCACTCTGCTTGTGAAGACTGATGGGATCTCCCACAGCTCTGGGGGCAGGAGGCATCTTAACACCGGGTCCACAATAGAGCAAGTGCAGAAGACGAGTGGTTGGGAGCTAACAACCTAAATGTAAGTGAGGGTCACAAGTGCCAGATGCTGTGAGGAACACTAAGAAATACTGTGGTGCTTCCGGAGATGCAGGAATGAATTGCAGCCCAGCCTTTGAATAACACTAAAATGGTTCCAGCTCCTAACTCACAAAAAAACAAAACAAACAAACAAAAAAAAAAAACAAAAACTATCAAAAATCCTCCCCCTCCTAATCCCCAGTTGTCCTAAATCCTCCTGTTCCCTAGAAGTTAATGTTCCAGCTTATTTTGCTACCCAAACCCAAGATAGCTTCACTTTGGTGAATTCGGAGTTTTGACTTGGACTACAGTTCTCTTGCGCTATAGAATAATTGGCATTCAAGTAAGGAGAGGGGGATCCCACTCTGTGCTTGAAAAAGCTAGACTGGCTCAACACAGACACAAAGAGCAATCTTAGCCTGCTCAAATTAAAAGGACACTCTGCCCCTGAACTGGGATTCTGCACTTGCATGTAAACCTGGGCCAGTCTCTATGCTAGAGTAAGGTTCTCTGACTTACAGATGTTTTTCTTTTCTGTTCTAATTTTTTTTTTTACTTTAGTGCTGAGACAAATTTCCTATCTTTAAGAACTAGCCAGAGGCACCTAGTGCCCTTCATTTGTGGAGATCCAACTGTTGGAAAAACAACGATATCACTCATTTATGTATATATATCAGATACTGTTTCCCAAAAGGTTCACTGATATTGACAATTCCATTTGTGGCTTCAGCATGAATCTCAAGGAGGGAAACAGTCTCTTATTATAAACTCTAAAGGTGAATACACAAGCTCTCTTGTCTGTGAGTCCAGTACTGTTTTCCACAGCTTATTTTTTTTTCTTCCTTGAACTCAGTGTATTATTTAGAGCACATTTATGAGCTGTGGTCTCCTGGTCTGCAGGAACAGTCACAATGTACTTGGAATCATAGGAATATGATTTTTATTTTTATGAAGGCTGATGAGTGTTGTAGAATTCCTGTTGGATCTTTTGCTATCAGGATTCACAAATTCATACAGCCTAGAAGAGATGGGCTTACCTGTGTTAGGAAATGCACCCCATCCACTGGCAGGTGAAATCCAATCCCCAAAGTTTTGATGATCACCAGGATATTGAGCAAATTTGCCCTGAATGAAATGATCAGAATTTTAAAGTCAAAAACTTCAGTTGCATTTCTACATGTTTGTTAATTATATAAACATATACAACAGGATTCTTTTAGAGTGTGATCATTTGCATATAGGACTAAACTCCCATTTTATTTATTTGTCCTATATTAAGACTTTCTGCAGATGGAATTTTGTGTGCTAATGTACATTATTCAATAATAATAACAAATCATAATAACATGCTTAAAATACATTAATCACTTTGTTCATCTGAACAAGCACTTATACAGCAATGAGAATGTATTAGACAATGTTTTTAGTACTTTCAATATATATGTATGTTTGTTCTGAGACAAGGCCTTACTCTGTAATCCTTGCTGGATTTGACCTTATATTATATTAACCTCCTAAATGTTTGAATTACAGGTATGTGCTACCATACCTGACTGATAAATAGGTTTTGATCTGGAGTAATTTTAAATTAGGATGCTAAGGATCCCTGATTGAATATAAAATTATTCTGAAATATAAAATTTGCCTTTAAATTTCTAATTTTAAATTCTAAATCTGCCCTCTAAATAAGCCCTGGATGAAGTTTGGTTAAATGCACAGTACTTTCAAAGAAGAGATAAAGACATGGATGACAGTGTTTACAGGGTTACCTCTTTAAAACCTTGTGAATAATTTGCAGGTGATTGGAATTAAGCCACTGAACACCACCAACAACCAATACTGTCTGGTCAGTATTCTCTAGAGGATGTGATCTGAAACCCAGAAAGAAAAACAACACATGTTGCTTAGAACAGATGGTAAACATTTTAACTGGATTGCCTCACATTTCAATGAACCATGTCTGGCTTCCTGATCACAAGACTTGCTTGTCATTTGCAGCTCGTTTTCAGCCACATTAGTGGGTATCTAAGCTTTTCAGCACATTTGATATACAGTGTGCAATTATAACTGCACAATGGTGGCATTTTGCCATTCATGGTCGTTCCATTGTACCTTCGCAGGAGATGTTCAAGTGCTTTCTCAAAGGTTGGTCGCAGTGAAGGGCTTATCCAGAACTGGGGGTAGTAGGAGTAACTGATCAAAGTCTTCCCCCCATTGACACTGGGGTAGAGTTTAGTACCATGCACCTTCTGCCACTCCTGCAGTGTTTCGTTCAGTCTTTCAATAAGATAGTACATCATTCCTCTGTTGGTGGAATCGCCAATGAAAAGGATCTGGAAAGAAAAGATTTGCTGTCGAGTCAGGTGTCTACACGGTATGTAATATAATGTGCACAAAGTCACACATCTAACTGAAGGACAGCCCTTCAGCCTTTAGAAACATCCTTAATCTTCCCCATCATAATCTCCCCCAAACTTGTTCATTTATTTCTTTCATATTGTTGTTAGTAATGACATCATCTCCTGATCTGCTAATTAGTGTGTAAAACTTCCATTTCATTTTATTTTCAATCTTTCTCTCTCCCTTGTATGTAGCAGGAATCTTAAAAGTTCTTATTAATAAAATCAAACCTGAGGCCAGTTATTGGGGTGAATGCTGGAAGATCAGAGAAGCAGAACAAGTCACAGCCACCTCACCTTGGCAGTTCCTCAGCTGATCCTTTTTCCTCAGACTGAAAGCTTCTGAGTCCTACTCCAGAATGAATCTCAGCTGAACTGTGCTGCTCAAAACCTAAAAGCTTAACCAGCCAAATGTTTCTAGTTTCTGGTCTTCATGCCTTATATATCTTTCTGCTTTCTGCCATCACTCCCTAGGATTAAAGGCATGTGTCACCATGTTTGCCTGTATCCTTGTGGCCTAGAACTCACAGAGATCCAGACAAATTTCTGCCTCTGGAATGCTAGGATTAAAGGTGTGTGTGCCACCATTTTCTAGCCTTTGTATCTAGTGGCTGTTCTGTCTCTGACCCCAGATAAGTTTATTAGAGTGCACAATATTTTGGGGAACACAATACCACCACACTTGTATCTATCACTTTAATTATATTCACCTAATCAGGTAACGTGTCTTACTGATAAAAAGATCCATGGAATGTTGAGAACTCTAGGGATACTTATGATTTTCAATCTTTGTTTGATAGATCTGCAAACTGAGAACCCACAGAAGTAGCACCATGGAAGTCATGCCATGATTCAAAAAACAAAGAAAGAAAGTCACATGGGGCTGGGACCTTTCTGAGCAGCATTTTGCACGCACCCTGCATGTCCAGTGACACTTGTTCCCCATGAGGTCTGCCACCCTGCCAGCCCAGGCCAGCCCAGGCATGCTCCGCCTCGAAGCTGTACTATTGTAAACACACCCTCACATCTTCCTTTTTGCCCTCCATTCACCATTATCTTCTTTGCATGCTCAAAACTATATTCATTCACCATTCCTTACAGAGTCAGTTCTGAACTATTTAGGTTCAGCTAACAGAGACTACGACTTTATTGCTTACGAGTTTCTGTTCTATGGAGATTGCCACAGATGGGAAATTTGAGACTTGAGAAGACCAGGGTCATAAATCTAGTAAATGGTGAACTCAAGACTCAAACCAGGTTCTCTGACTTCAAGTGCAGGTCAGTGGCCCACTTTCGCATTGTGTCTCTTCATATTGGGACAGACTTAGGCTTTCTCATGGAACATGATTTGTGTTCTACAACATCTGTTTTTCCCTTGTATTAATCCATCTGCCTTGCGAGTTCCTCCCTGTACAATCCCACCTGTCAACCATCAGAAATAACATCAACGACACTCCTACCAAAGGTCTCCCCTAGTGCCCCAGCTAGAGTGACTCACTCTGGATTCTATGATTCCATTAAATTTTAGTTCCATTATTTTGATTTTATCAAAAGCTACATGACATTATGGCTACTTGCATCTACGTCCTTTCCCCATGTCTTATTAAGAAGTATTTGAAAGGTACATTTCAAAGTCTGCTTTCCCTCATAGTGCCATACATGCACGTGCTAAGTACTTAGTGAATTGAAAGCAATCAGTACTTTCCTGTAGACAATTCCTTTGAGTGCTTTGGCTAAGGTTGAACTCATTCTTCAGTTCTTTCCTCTTTGAGGTTTGGTTTTTTTCATCAGTGATGCACATATTCCTTTGGTTAAAATCATAGCAGCATGCACCGCCATCACTTCTCATTTTCCATTCATGGTGAATTTAGGAAGAATCTGAAAAGGCTTGTAATTCTCACAGTATGCTGAAGAACCTCCATGAGGGAGCCTAGAAAGCTGCTCCAATTAGCCTTGGATACTGTTGTCATAAATATGGCTACTAAACAGAAGAACATGGCAGACCCCTCACTGATGGGCGTAGTCAAATTCCATGGGGTGAAAATATTCTAACACAATAAAATAGTGAAATAAATCAATTTGATTCTTGTTAGGCTTTGCCTCTGGTTTTACAGTCTAGATTTTTGATTTTTTTAGTGATTTATTTTTCAGTGGCAGACTGAACCCTGGTCCTCACTCACACTAGGCAAGCATTCTGTCACGGAATTGTCTGCAGTCCTTTCATTACTTTCTATTTTGAGATAGGATCTAAGTTGCCCAGGTTGGTTTTGAACTTGCTCTGTAGCCTAGATCGGCCTCAAGCTTCTGAGCTTCTTGATTCAGTCTCACAAATATCTGGGATTACAGGTTTGTGGCAACAGGTTAAGGAGAATTCTTACTTTTCAAGAGGACTTTTGAGCTACTAGGAAAACTCAGGAAGTTGCAACCACTCACATACTCCTGTGTTAGTTTGTTGGAGCTGTTTACCACAGACAGAGAGGCTTTAACAACAGAAATTCATTTGTGTACATTTCTGGAAGCTAGAAATACACATCCAAAGGGCAGACAGGGCTGTTTTCTTCTGGAGGACTCTTCAGTTAGTCGATGGTGGTCTTTTCTGTCTTCCCATGGTCTTCCTTTATGCATTTGTGACCTAATTGACTACAAAGACTCTAGCCATATTGGATTTGGAAGACCACCCATCTGACCTCATTTTATCCCATTTGCCTTTCCAATGGCTTTATGTCTGAACTTTCTGGGTAGCTAGGAGTTAGAAGTTCAGCATGTGAATTTGATGGAGATGATACAGTTCAACCCAGAACACTAAGCTAAGAATAGTTGATATAGAACTTTTGTTGTTATTGTTTTAAGATAGGGTCTTTATAAAGTCCAAACTGGCCTCTAATTCATGATCCTCCTGCCTCCCCATTTCAAATGCCAGCTAAATGTACTGAAGATTTCCCATTGCTTCTCTTTATTCCTCATATTGAAGTTAGTCCTTCCTGGGCAGTGAGCCTTGCACTAGGTATCTCAATATATGGATATCTCAAATGTGGACTACAGGGAGATGCGGAAGTTTAAACAAGTCAAAGAAATTACTTATTACTGCAAGAATAGTGCCCACACATCTAGATTTTCAGTCTTCCCACGTGGTAATATCTAAAGCCCACCAACGCGCATCAGAACCACCTTAGTGCTGTTTCCAAATTCCTAGGTACTGCCCTTTACTAACTAGATAATATTTTAAGGAAATAAGGTTCATCTCCTTATGTGCAAAGCAGAGGAAATAACAGCACCGGAGGGCTTAAGTGAGATGTCAAGAGCTTATTCTTGACAGTCCGAGAGTGCAATATGAGTTTGTGCTGGCATCAAAGTACAAGAAAGGTGGGCAGCACATTTTTTTTTGTTTCCCGTGCACATTGCAGGGTGGTTGAAACTCACTAGCGCACAGAGAAACGCAGTAGACGTAAGAAGTTTGGAAGGCCCAGCTGGCTGCCTTCATCTGCATCAAGCCAGCTACCACTGTGTGTAGCAAGCCTCTAAAGCAAAACGCTGGCAGGAGGACAGAAGCAATGACCCCCTTACTGTAGTGGGTAGCCATTCCAATCTTGATCCGGAAGTTCCAACCCCCACTGAGGCTTGGGTAACTGTCACGCCTACAAGGCGGGGCCAAGAGAGAACTCTGAAGACCCTGAAGACCCGAGATCCGGTGCTGGTTCCTGGACCCTGGACGCTGGAGGTAGACGGAGCAGAGTTCTTCAGAGAACACAGGGGGACTGCGCTCTGTCTTTCCCAGACCCTGCAACCTACCTATCCTACCACTTTTAAGTTACGCCACTAAATAAACCTCCCTTTTAACTACGTGGAGTGGCCTTAATAATTTCACCAATACCTTACGCTGAGCACTCTCAACAGGGCACAGGAAGCCTCCATAGTGGACAGGCGCCAGTAAGAGCTATATGCACACTGGTAGACGCTGTCTGCTCCATCACTAGCAAGCAAGATATCATTCTTTATGCAGGTTAAGACAGCTGTCAAGATACGGGCCTGGGAAGAATCTCCTGTTGGGTTAATTTACCCAAGTCTTTCCATTTGTGAAAGGCAGAAATGATAAAATCTAACTAAAATATTCAGCTGTGATCTTAAGGTTGTCTGTTGGTGAAAAAGGTTTGCCAGAGATAAGCTGGTGCTCTTAATAAGGACATATACCTAACTTCAAAACGTCAGCTTATTCAGTGCACAGGGCACAGTTAAACGCTATCATCTGTTACATGGCTTTTCAGTCACGTGATTCACATTCAGTCTTTATGTGTTTTATATCATTCACTTTTGTTGAATTATAAAGGAAATGCATGATTTATTTTGAAGGACACTTTCAATTTTAAAAGACTTATATTATCATAACAAATACTTGTGGCTGTCTATTGAGTTGACAAATAGTCTCCCACGAAAACTGTCACCTTACATTGGTGTCCTAAGGTAGTGGTTGGCAGAAGTAATCAAAGAGGAAAAAAATGTGATCATTAAATACAAATGCCCAGTAAGCATTTGTAGCAATAATCAACTTTGGCAATAAAATGCTACAGTAACCAGCCCCTGCCCCCAATGGGGATCTAATAAACACACCGCTTTATGTATTGCTAAGTACCAGGAAAGTAGGCTTTCTCTCTCTCTCTCTCTCTCTCTCTCTCTCTCTCTCTCTCTCTCTCTCTCTCTCTCTCTCTCTCCTCTCTCTCTTTTGTCTTTATTCTTTTGTTATACTTTTTTGAAAAACTTTTTAAAAATTATTTGTCTTTATTTTATATGGATTGGTAATTTGGCTGCATGTATGTCTGTGTGAGGGTGCCAGATTCCATGGAACAGGAGATACAAACAGTTGTGAGCTGCCATGTGGGTGATAGGAATTGAACCTGGATCCTCTGGAAGAGCAGCCAGTGTTCTTAAACCACTGAGCCATCTCTCCAGCCTGTGGTGGTATTGTGTTCCCCAAAATATTGTGCACCCTAATAAACTTATCTGGGGTCAGAGAACAGAAAAGCCACTAGATACTTAGGATAGGCAGTGGTAGCACATGCCTTTAATCCTAGCATTCCAGAGGCAGAAATCCATGTGTTCAAGGATACAGCCAAGCATGGTGACTCATGCCTTTAATCCCAGAAAGCAAGTTTTTAATTCCAGGGAGTGGTGGTAGAAAGCAGAAAGGTATATAAGGTGTGAGGACCAGAAACTAGAAGCATTTGGCTGGTTAAGCTTTTAGGTTTTGAGCAGCACAGTTCAGCTGAGAGCCATTCAGATATGAGGACACAGAGGCTTCCAGTCTGAGGAAACAAGATCAGCTGAGAAGTTGGCCAGGTGAGGTTAGCTGTGGCTTGTTCTGTCTCTCTGATCTTCCAGTATTCACCCCAATAACTGGCCTCAGGTTTGATTTTATTAATAAGAACTTTTAACATTCATGCTACACCAGCCCTATTCTATTGTTATACTTTTAAGTCTGCAGTGATTTGAACATTTCTGATTGACACAAAAGTATGTCCATGTTGGTCAAGTAGATGAGTTAAAGCTGTGTTGTTTCAGTTGTGAGCCTAGCCTTTAATGACTGAGTCATCTCTCTAGCCTTAAAACTGCGTTGTTTTGTTTACCCAGCCCCCCTGCGATTCTGTGGAACCTCAAGGTTGAGAAGCAGGGTTCTCATGAGGTATCCCCCCATCTGTCAATGAGGCAAGGGGCAGCTCAGCTGTCATGTACAGCTGAGATGGATGAGATGGCTAATGAGATTTAGGTCATGATGAAAATCTAGCTCAACAAAACATTTCTCTGTAAATTTTGATATGATTATAATGAATGAATGTTTTCCAATTATGCATTTTAATTACATTGGCTATACATGTGCAGCCAAATTGCTGTTTGGGGCAAAAATAAATGTAATTTAACCAAGCCGCTTTCAATCACACAAAATTGGACAAGAAAAGGAAAACAAACAACTCTGTAATGGCAGGGGGGGTTATTACTTTTTCCTTGGACAAAGTGACTTGTCTCTACTATCATTTCCTGTGACCCATTGTTGGAGGAGGGCATCATGCATAAGTCACCCTTAACTGGTGATAATGAAGAGAGACACTTATGTCTTTTTATTTACCTCAATTATTGAGACTGACAACAATGAATTGTGTAATCTTCATGGAATTCATGTGTTATTAAAGAAATATTATAATTCAGCCCACACTTCAAAACTTTAAACACCTTAATGTCCAAGATCCTACACAGCTTTAAAACGGTACTTTAAAATGTACACGTTTACCAATAGAATAGAGTTAAAGACTTGGTCATAATTCCATACACCTAAAGACAGCTGATATTTTGACAAAGAAGACAAAAATATACACCAGAGGAAAAACAACATCTTTAATGAATGGTGCTGGTCAAACTGGATGTCACCATGTAGAAGAATGAAGATAGATCTATAATATCTATCATTCTGCACAAAACTCAAGTCCAAATGGATCAGGACTTCAATATAAGACCAGATATCCTGAACCTAATAGAAGAGAATGTAGGGAATAGGCTTGGACCCACAGGTGCAGGGAAGGACTTTCTGGACAAGACACCAATAACTCAGGCATTAAGTACAATTAATAAATGGGACCTCATCAAGCTAAAAAACTTCTGTACAGCAAAAATCATCACCATTCGAGGAAAGTGGAAACCTACTGAATGGGAAAAAATATTTACCAGTCATACAACTGATAGAGGGTTAATATCTAGCATATATAAGGAACAATAACAAAAACAAAACAAAACAAAAACCGAATAGCAAGAAAACAAATAACTCAGTTAAAATTGGTATATTGAACAAAACTGAGTTTTCACAACTTGAAACAGAGATGACTAAGACACACTTAAAAATAAAAACTTTCAACAACCTTACCCATCAGGGAAGTACAAATTAAAAACGCTTTGAGATTTCATCTTACACCAACCAGTCAGAATGGCCAAGATAAATAAAACAAATAACACCACATGCCTGTGAGGCTGCAGGGACAGGGGAGCACTCATTTTTCTCTGGTGGGAGTGCAAACTGAAACAGCTCCTCTGGAAATCAGTGTGGAGGGAGGTTCCTCACAAAGCTGAAGATCTATCTACCACAAGATCCTGCTGTACCATCCTTGGGCATAAACCCGAAGGACTCTGCAACTTGCTGCAGAGATATTTGTTTATTCATGTTCATTGCTGAAATTGGAAACAACGTAGATGTCCATCAACTGATGAATGGACAATCGAAATGTGGTATATTAAAGTAAAAATGGAATATTACTTAGCTGTTGAGAAAATGAATATGATCTATATGATCACAGAGGTTAGGTAGCTAGAAAGGGACTGGGGGAAGGGGATCTCCTAAGGAGGGGAAATAGAGTATAAGCAGTGAAGAGACAGTAGGGGAACTAGAATAGGAGGATTCAGTGGGGAGAGGAGTGGGAGGAGAGGGAAGAAGGGGACTATGGGGAGGGACAACTAATATTAAAGGCCTTTTGAAAAATTTAAGTCACCTTTTATGGTTAACAGCCATGTTTAAGTATTCTCTTTAAATATAGATTTTTCTATTTCACTTTCTTATTATAATTTTAATTATTGAGATTTTAATATAATTATATTCTGTCCCCCTTCTCTTTCCTTCTTCCAAACTGCCACAGGCTACCTCCTTTCAATTTCATGGCCTTTATTTCTTTAATTGCTGTTACATATGTATTTTTGTGTGTGCATGTGTGTACTCCTAAATATATAAATGCAACCTGCTCAGTACATATGATATTACTTGAATGTATGTGTTTCCAGGGTGAACATTGGTATTGGATAATCAGTTGGTGTGCTCTGGCTTATTGTTCTAAAGGAAGGAAGGAACCACTAGTCCTACCCATCTAGTACTGATGCCTATGACCTCTATTTCCCTCTCTTAACTGCACTCTTTATTCAGACATTTTCCTATTGGTTTAAACTACGAACTGTTTTCAACTATCAAACAAAACAAGGCTTGTTTAATTCATTTGTTTTGCTTTTTTATTCAGCTACAGATTTGTCGCACTTCTAAATTGCTTCACAGGGTGAGTACAGAGTCCTGCTGATCCGTGCTTATCAATGTTCTACTCAGAGTTCATGGAGAAGCAAGGATTCATTTGGAGAAATGCAGTTATGATTAACATACTAGTTTTTTCAATTGATTTTTACTTTGATTCAACATAATTATTACTATACATCACAAAAACAAACCCATACACAGAGATGAAAAACCCACTTGTGTAAAATCAAGTTTAATAAGAGTCCCACATTTACCCTCCACCCCCTGTACACATGTTTGTACAGAAATGAATTTTTTAGATATTTTGACACTTGTCCCCTCTTTCCCCTTGAGAGGTCATTCTGTGATTCTTCTACTCAACATTGCTGAAATGAAAGAAAATGCCCAAGGTGTAGGAAGCCCAATTCTGCTCATTTGCCATTGAGTGAGTTTCTTGGTCAAAGTTGCTGGTGATTTGAGCTGCTTTTCAAATCTCCACTGATTTGTGTCTTGTTCCTTCCCTCCAGGTAAGCTTGTGTTTCCAAGTACAGTCTTGGCATCCACTGGTGTGAACAGCAGGGAAATGGCAATAGCACAAGGAGATTTAATGAAGCTATGTGGAGAATCTAGAGGAAGCAGAATGTTCCTTGGGAGTCTAACTGTCCAGTAATTCTCAGAAGCCTAGTCAAATCCTGTTGCCATTATATCTGATTCTTCGGAGAAAGAAGACTCATGTAACATGTTCCCCAAACCTGTAGCTTGCCAGAATTAGGACTCAGAAGTCTGCTTTTCTTGTAATAGAGTATGTCCAAACTTCTTTCTCAAGGGAATAGTTAAAATTGTGGATTTTCATTGTCAAAGATCGGATGTTTTCATATGAGTCTTCAGGTTGGTAAAACTGGTAGAAAAGGGGCAGGCTTTGGTAATGTCTCCCTTGCATGTGATGCACAATGCAGGTAGCTGACGTACATGCAAGTATGGGCACCAGCCCACCTTAGTCCTCCTCTGCACAGTCCTGCCCCATTGTCAGCATGCCGTTTCCATTAGTTCTCTCAGCAGAAGGGAAACAAGAGACCTCCTGGTTTGAAAGACAGGATTCTCACAGTAGATGCTCTCAGGGAAAATGAATATGCCTAATTGTTTTTAGATCTCAATTGAACTATTTCAAACTAGATGGCCTCTAACTACAAACACTTTTCTTCCTAGCTGCCTCCTCTCTGGCAACCTTGCCAGACCATCCCAGTCTGGATCTGGTACCTGTCTCTGCCCTTCTCCCTGCCATTGCAATGATCATGCTTTATGGCACGGAACACTTCTCTTACTGGTCCTTACACCTGAAATCCAGCTCTTTGAAGGATCATGTTGTACTCTGCTAGAGCAGATTCCTAGCTCAGCAAAGATTAGATAAATGAATGAACAATATGACATCACACAGTCAGAACTTTGTAAATGATCTGTGGGACTCTGCCCTGTGTGTTACAAGCTGCAAGAATATATTATAGAGATTCAGCTGTGTATAATAAAACTATACCTAGAAAGGTCAAGGAATTTTCCTAGAGGGAAGCCATTTGTCAGAGAATATTTTGTGTTATTCAGCTTTTAATATATCAACTGTTTTCTACTATGAAATTCTTATGTGCTCATATAGTACTAGACTATAAGTCAAATAGTATAACTTCTCAGACCTACTGCTGATCTGAACGAGGTAACACCCCTACAGAGCCTAGGACACAGGTGGACTGTAGATGCAAAGCTTTGTTTCTTGTGCAAATGAATCTCAGACCATCTCTTAGTGGCATCCAGAGCTATTGACTCAAGACAAAAGAGTTTTTGCATAGCCAGGTGCAGCAAAGACAGAAGCAGAATTCCTGGTCTGGTCAGAGAAGAGAACAAGGCAGAGTGTCTGTAGATGGTAAGGCAGACTGGCTCAGGCTGAGGAGTAAGGAGCAAGGAAAAGTTTTGCAGACTGTAGGTGGATTTGAATCAGGTCAGGAGAGGAGAAGAGGAAGGAAAGACGGAGGACAAAGGAACAGAGGACAAAGATAAGCATAAGAGCCTAAGAACTTAATTATTACTAGGGCTATGAGAGGACAGAAAAAGAAGGGACAGAGAGGAACTGAGTGTCAGGACGGAACTGAAGCTGTGTAGACAGAAGTTTGTTACAGAGAAATAAACAGACAAAAGAGCCTGGTGTACATAGATTCTTTTCCTTCACATAATCCCATGCTAGACATAGTGTCTTCCCCAGGACTCTGGGAAGGACTTTCTCAGGGCAGATCTCTGGGAAAATTCTAATGCCTGTGCTAACACTTTAGGCATAATGGACAGTGCAGTATTTCTCAGATGGGCAGCAGAATTGGCAGGTAAGCTTACTGAATAGAACTTATTTTATCAGGTGGAATCAGAGCATGGCTCAGATTTCCTGAATGCCAGTCTGAGGATCATTCTATCTCATTTCTACCTTGCTATCTTTATACACTTGTGAAGTGATTTTCTGAGTAGCAATGCTAACATAATATTTTGTATTGCTAAAGCCTTCTTGACTATTTGACACATTAGAAAGAGAGGCAAAAAGCCAGCATTTCATGTTTTTAATAAAATAAAATATTATATTACTTATTTTCCTGCTTTGTATGTATGTGATATAAGTGTGGGTGTGTGTGAACACATATATGTGTGCAGAAGTCAGAGGTTGACATCTGATGTCTATTTAATAGAGTCTATCGTATCTTCACTACATTGTGTCTTCATTCATACATCTTTGTTATGTCCAGAAATTTTCCATCTACGTAAGCAGATTTGTATGTATGCATTAGTTTTTATATTGATGGGATTGCTTGATATATAATTTATATTGGCTTTGTCTCTCAGTGTTGCATTTTGAAATTTCATTAGACAGCCTGTCAAATGGCACTCATGTCCTCTGTTTACAGTCCCCGTACCACTATGGGGTGGCCTTTCTCTGACTCTGATTATGTCACTTCTTTGCTAAAAATGGAGAACCCTTAATGTTGTATATAAACTAAGTCAGCATTCTGATGAACAAATCAAAGTCTGTAGGGCAATGCCAGTGTGGGGGCAAGTGTGAGTTTCTGAGTGTGCTGACCAGCACAACCTGAGAAGAAGTGAGGCACTCTGGTAAGCCCTTTGTGGTAGGTGCTGGCCAGCCGGCCTCTGCTCAAGTCACATCTCGTGTCCATAAGCTTTCGTTTTCAGGTGTCATAATAACATATCTTTCTCAAAAGCAGGAAAGAAAGCATCCCCTTTTCCTGATGCCTTACAGAGTTGCTAATTACCAGCTTTGTCATTAGTAGAGACAATGTTATAGGCTCTTTATGACTTACAGGAATTTGAACGTCAACACAGTAAAAACCGTGTGATGGTATCCACAGGTGGTTCCACACACAGGTGGAACACTGTGGAGGTGATTAGTTTAGACCAGGTGATGAAGGTAGAGCCCCTATGATGGTGGTATTGTCTGTGTAAAAAGAGGAGGTAATTTCAGCACCTTTTCTGTCATGAATGGACACAAGAAAAACCATGAGAAACTGGCAGTGACCTGAGACTCCCCAGCTCAGAACTATGGGAAGTTTATCTGTTGGAGCCACCTAGTCTATGGCATTAGACTGTAGTATCTTCAGCTTTCCACAGAGGTGGTCAACCACTGTGGAGGGTTAGATCATAGTTACTTATCACTTTACCGATGAAGAGAATGAGCTCGAGGGAAAAAAAAAAAGCCATGTAATTCAGTGATGTATTTGCCTCTATGGCTTTTCAGGTCAATAGACTGCGACATCTTCTTGGAGTTGTGCCCAGTCCTCTGGATTCTGAGGTTAGAATGGAATTCTGGGTATAGAGCTGTCTGGAATGACAAGCAGGACTGTCAGTTATACCGCTTCAGTTCTAAGATGCAGAGGATGCATGATCCAAGTTGGTGCTTGCCGATGCAGTCACAGTAGCTCATGCATTTTACCAGTGAATTCCACCTCTGAAAACTTGAATTTTCTCAGGTAGACAACATTTATAACATCTACTTCATAGAATTGTGATTAAGAATAATTAAGATTTTCATTTATTCACATATTCAATAAATATTGATAGATCAGTGGTACAGGGGATTAAAACCAGGTCCTTGCATACTGTAAGTTCATACCACTGGCTCTATCCCCAGTCCTGCTAATATTCATTAAATGATTATTACATATCACAAACTGTCTGCATCAATGAGGCTATTGTGTGAATCAAACACACCCCTAGTCCTAATGCTGAAAGCTGCCGGGTGACCTGTTCCTTACACAGACAAAAGGGTCAGCTAATACTGCTGACACATTTCTAAACCATTGTTTACTTGCTCTCTCCTTTAACATTTAACTAACATTGCTTCTTAATTATTGGTATGTTCGCATTCTTGAGCATCGCTATCCTTCTCTTGAAATGAAGAAACACATCTATCTTCCCACCCTAGACCTCCCTGTTCACATTCTTCTTAAGCTAAATACTAACAGAGAATTTGGCATGCATTCCATACTATGCTGTTTTAAAAGTCAGCTTTTGAAACTGGCCTGCCCATATGTGAGAGTTTACACATGGTACATAAGGATAAGTCCATCTGATAAAAAGGACTTTGAAAATCTGGTTAAGATTACTTACTTGATGTCAACCAAGCATCTCAGTCTATGTGCCAATTTCGCATGTCTGAGAGTTCTGCCGGGCTCTACCTAGACAGAGCATGCCTAGCAAGAAGAAACTGCATGTCCAAGAAATCAGCTTAGGAGCCTCAATAGAGGGAGTGCCAGCCTGGTGAGGTCCACGTGAGACCTGCCCAGGAATGCGAAGAAAGGTCAGCAAGGTTAGAGGGTAAACACAGCAACACACACATGGTAAGTTCTAGAAGTCTTGCATGCAGGAGCATTTGGCTTCTTGGATTGAGCTACAGATGTCTGTTTCAACAGTGATGAGGCTGGCTGCTCTGATTTATGCTGGAAAAACAGCATGGAATTGGGTCAGCACAGCGCATGACTTTAATATCCTCCATTTGCCAGATAAACTAATTTGGAGAAAAATGAACATGTGAGGAAGAATTATTAAAGTTCTTCTGTGATAACATCTACACACGAATCAAAAAGCCAAGTGACATAGGGTTAGTTTTCATAGTCTAACTGCAAGAGAGCAGAAGCTGGTCTAGCACATGCAATTGTCTGGCTTCAGTCCTGCATATGGCAAGAATCCCAGGCTTCCCCAGAGGAATGCAGAACCTACCTTCCTTCCTTGCAGGCACTGCTGAAGTTCTGACTTGGTTAGGATGTCATGGTGGCAGTTGTGTGGCTGCCAGGTTATTTCTCTCCAGTCACAAGTCCTGTTGTCTGAACAACTAAGGCAAGGCACAATCCACTGGCCTGGAAGACACAGCAAGACTTCATTAGTTTCTGCTTTGTTAGTTTCTGCTGGTGAAATTACACTTTACAAGTATAGGACTCAATGTCACACAATTACAAAAATTAACATGAGAAGACCATTGTTATCTGATAAACCCAGTGGGAAAAATGTATAGCCTCCTGTCAATCAAGCAGAAGAGCAACATGACCACATGTTGTGAAATAATAGTTCATGCTGAAGTCAGAAGTGAGTTCTGTCCCATGAAACTATGTAAGTACAAAGGAAACAAGTGACTGTGTGACTCTCAACCATTAACTTGCTTTTGAACTTCAATAGGACTAAAGATGATTGGGAGTCCTCAGGTTGTCAGTGGGTCACGAACATTCATCAACCTGACACATGAACAGGTTGCCTGTACAATAAGAGACATGTTCCCCATGCTCAAGAAATTGTCAGTAGAAGAGAGATACATCAGTATTTTGAAAATTTGTAATTTTCAAGACTGGTTATTCTGCCTTCATTTAATTGATGGCACTTTGGGTGTGGTTATTTTCATTTTTATAGCTGTGTCTGCTTGGTTTCCTCATAGTTTGGTTGAGGTGAGTAGTCTGTGAAGATTTGGTGTGAGGACGCAGTGAGATAATGTATTTAAATTCAAGTGTAGTGGTAATCTACCTGTTGTTACTGGCAGAGTTTTTCTGATTTTGGATTAAGAAAGAAAAAAATTTAAAGCTGTTTATTTGTTTTGTGGGGGTGCGCTGCAGGTGGGGGTCGCCAGCAACTTTTCAGAGCTGGTTCTCTCCTCCCACCATGCTGAGGCAGCAGGGTCTCATCTGATATTTCCACTGCTGCATGGCTTTCTCCAGGATAGCTGGCTGGCCTGGAAGCTTCTGGAGGATCCCCCTGTCTCCACCCCGCATCTTTCCGTAGGAGTTCCAGGGTTACAGCCCTGCAGCACCAGGCTTTTTACATGGGTCCCAGGGATTCCAGGGTTACAGCCATGCAGCACCAGGCTTTTTACATGGGTCCCAGGGACTCCAGGGTTACAGCCCTGCAGCACCAGGCTTTTTACATGGGTCCCAGGGACTCCAGGGTTACAGCCATGCAGCACCAGGCTTTTTACATGGGTCCCAGGGACTCCAGGGTTACAGCCATGCAGCACCAGGCTTTTTACATGGGTCCCAGGGATTCCAGGGTTACAGCCATGCAGCACCAGGCTTTTTACATGGGTCCCAGGGACTGAACTCTGATTGTTAGGTTTATGCACCCAGTGCATGTACCCGCCGCGCCATCTATCTCTACAGCCTCAAGACAAATTTTATTGTTTTTTTTTTTTTTTTGGTTTTTCGAGACAGGGTTTCTCTGTGTAGCTTTGCGCCTTTCACTGGAGCTCACTTGGTAGCCCAGGCTGGCCTCGAACTCACAGAGATCCACCTGGCTCTGCCTCCCGAGTGCTGGGATTAAAGGCGTGCGCCACCACCGCCCGGCAAGACAAATTTTAAATAAAACTTTCTACCTTTTCTGAGTCTGATTTGTGGTGCTGTTTGCAAAGCCTCCAGTGTGATATGAATTGCAGTGGGAAGATTTTCAACCTTCAGGATGTAAATATAGTACCTATTACATTCATGACCTCAGGGGTGTCAGAATTGTGCACATGAGTGTTGGTGTGTGTTGAAGCAGTTGTAAATAATAAACTATAAAGTGAAATGTAGTGCATGGCCTTTACAGATCTGCTACAGAAAGGGGGAAAAGCATCAGCATATTAAGAGAAAGAAGCTGGGAAGGGAAAAAATAAAAGGAAAAGGACAGGAGGAAATTATGAATTGCAAGAAAAGAGAGAAATATACGTAAGAGTAACTTTAGCAGATAGAGTGTCAGCTGAAACAGGAACACAGCACTAAAATTCCTCGGAAGGCAGGCATACACGTCCTTCTCGACGCACATTTTTTTCTTTGCTCTGGTTTTTAAATGTAAAGAGAATTTCAGAAAATGGCCTTATCCAAGGTCTACACATGAATACTTTCAGCTTCAGGAATGGTCACCATCATTACATTCCTCCTTGTGTAGACTGCTTGTTGAGTGTACTGTGGTAACTCCAGGCATCAAGGATTGAGCCTGGTGCGGTATTAGGTGCTACAACATTAAAATGTCACAGGCATATGAAAACAGCTAGTACTTTTATATGCCAGCTGTATTTAAGAGGTTTAAGATATTAACATATTTAACCCTCAGAACTATCTTGCCACCTCTCCAACTGGAATTTAGGAAGGCGAGTACTCTGTTGATTTCCAAGAAGGGAGTGGAACAAGGATTTGAGCTGAACAACTGGGGCACACTTTTGTAGTGGGTAGCTTTTCCAGCTTTGACCGAACCCTTTGAGGCTTCGGTAACACCTGCAAGGCGGAGCTGAGAGAGGACCTCTGAAGACCTGAGATCCAGATGGGCTGGCTCTCTTGGTTCCTGGATCCTGGACACTGGAGGTAGACTGAGTAGAGTTCTCCAGAGAACACCGCCGGACTGTGCTACATCTTTCCCAGACCCTGTTACCTGTCCCTTCACTTGTAAGTTGCCCCACAAAATAAACCTCCCTTTTAACTATGTGGAGTTGCCTTAATATTTAAACCAATACACTTTTAATTATAATCCTAAATCTAAGAAAAAAGCTCTGATATTCAGATTCAAGGGTTACATATTTGAGATCATAGCAGTATCCTGACAGGTAATGCAAAATTGAGTAGAAATGTCTGTGATGGTGAAATAACTCAGGCTGTGGAGACACATAGGTCCCCAGGGTCTGCCTCCTCCAGTTAGCTCGATGTTGATTGCAAATCTGACCCAGAAAGCTTTTTTAAAATCCTTGTGCCTAGGGTGCACACTGGTGCAAAATTAAGTAAGAGATTTAACTATATATATATATAAATGCTTTCAGATGGTTCTGTTGCAAAGCCAAGGTTGCAGCTCACTGTTTCAATTGGACAAATGACTTAATATTTTCATGATTAAATTTACTACTTTATAAGGAAAATATGTATGCACCTGCCATGGTGCCTGGTGCTTAGCTGCCCATAAATAGATTTTAGTCCTGTGTCCTAACCACAAGTATGCCATGGTGGTTCATAATAAAGTGAAAACAGAGGGTTTTCTGGAAATTTCATGGGATGGAAACAGGACTTTCCTGAGAGATGAGTTTCAGAAGTTCTGAAAGCATGTTTTGTGAACAGTGATGGGATGAGCCTGGTAGGCATGAGGCAGGCTGATTGGCCTCTGCACAGACTGCACACACAGGGTCTGCCACGTAAGGTGGTTTCCACAGTGTGCAGGTGGAGACAGAGACAATAGAACAGAAGATGTAGGGGACAGGGGGAGCTTTAAATGGCAAGGGGAAGAGATTTGCCTCCAGGGGATGTGCAGATTCGCCTGGGATGGAGTTAGAGGGGAGCTCAGAGCTGCTCCTTGTCACACTCTTGTTTCACAGATGCAGCAAATGAAGGCATCAGTAAGTGAAGGGTGTGAGTTCAATACCAGAGCTGGACCATAATCAAGAATCTCCAATTTGTTCATTCTGATAGCATGTTATAGGTCACTTTTAGTCCAAAATCATCAGTCAAAAATGACATATGACCTAATAGTTATTTTGAGAGAACCCCCATTATCTGATTATCTTAATTCTTTTCTTTATTTTTAAAAAGTTGAATTTAGGAGTTGGAGAGATGGCTCAGTGGTTAATGGATGTTCTTGAAGAGAACCTGGGTTTGGTTCCCAGCACCCAGATGTGGCTTAGAACCATTTTAACTCCATTTCCTGGTCTCCCAGACACCATGTATGTACTTGGTGCACATCCATGTAGGCAAAATACTCATTCACATAAAATAAAACAATTAAAAAAATTTTCAAGTTGAATTTACTCAGTTGGTGTATGTGTTGGTAAAGACTGTGGTTAATAGTTTTCTGATAGGATAACGGTATGTTAGGGAAGTGTTTTATTTATTAGTTATTTATTTTTAATCAGATTCCTACAATTCAAAGAGCATCATGCATCCAGAACACTCTCAGTTCCCCAACCTTGCTGATGGCTAACTTTCCACAAACTGAGACCCTCCATGGCTACTTCCATTATGAAGGAAAAGAGGTGATCTGCAGGAATCACTCAAATATGGATGCAATCCATTTGGGGGCATGAAGTCTTACATACATAAAAAAAAAAAAAGGCTTGGTTGGTATCTATAAACTTAGCACCCATGTCACATACTACTACACATTTATGTAGCCATGACTTTTTCTACTTTTTTAATCAGTTAGCAATGCCTTTATTTACAGTGAGTTGAAGTAGCCATCTGTACAACATCTGTGAGACTGGGATTCTTGACATCTTAAATGACACCAGCTCTTCACTAAAACTGTCAAAATAGGAAGGACATAAGCCCTATGTTTTATATTTAAACACTGAATGAATCCAAGCTGTAAGTTTTGAAATAAAATATGATATATATTTTCAGTAATGACATCCTGAGGAATGAAGCCGTCTTTCAGAAAAGTCATTTCTGTATAGTTTGAGCTCTATGCTGAATGCAGATGAGATTCCCGCCACTTGAGTGAATCATATTGGATGGTATCATGGAGAAAAAATGTTTTTGTCTTTTAGGACCATGGTGGATATAAAAACATGTACATACTAATATTAATTTTGGTGTATAATCTCATAAAATAAAGGGTACTTAGTGAATAAAAAAAGCCTACATTATAAATATTAGAAATACCAGAGTTTTGTTACACTTCTTACTAAAAGTTTCATTGTTTATATATTATGATTTGCTTTTTATTATTTAATGATCACTGTATACATACTTCCTTTCTCCAAAGCAGAACTATTACTTTACTTTATTAAGCAATTATTACCTTATTTCCAATTATTATCTTATTTTTAGGAATAAAAGAGAAATGCAGTGATTCAAAACCATCTAAGCTAGTGTAATTGAAAAAAGACAGTTTGGCATTATTATATCATAGGTAAAAAGAATGGATCCTGTTTTGCTAAATAGTTGTATCACATTATTAAAATAACTTTTTGGGCCAGTGAATGTTTAGCTAAACAGACAACTTCTAAGTAGATTTCATTCCAGCATCGTCTACCATGACTACATCTCTCTTCATACCAAGGAAGTTCTATTATGAAGAATGGAATTATCTCTGAGAACACACAGTACATTCGAGAAAAATATTGTCTGGGCTTTGTCAGTATCTTAGAGTCTGTGGGCCTTTCAGTTCTCTCTCTCTCTCTCTCTCTCTCTCTCTCTCTCTCTCTCTCTCTCTCTCTCTCTCTCTCTCTCTCTCCTTCTCTTTGTCTCTGTCTTTCTCTGTGTCTCTCTCTCTCTGTGCCTATCTTCCTGATTGTGTCATAGATTTCTGTGGAAGAAGAAAAGGATTAAATGTTGGTTTAGTTCAGTAAAGCATTTTTCTTTACTCTCTATTAGATATTGGAAGACAAGTATGGACAATTTATGCTCTTGAGAAATCTAATCTAAGGAAGCCATCATTAAATACACACTGCTCTTGTGCCCTTGACGTCTTAGCATATGCACACTGTAAGATATGCAGAGACTCCTGTGTTTATATATTGTGTCCTTCATAAAACAGGAAAATAAAAATGATTAGATACAAAGCAGATGCACGTATATTTTCATCTTTATTAGCTTCATCACCAGGATGGCTCTGTGCTCTTCCCTCCTCTTCCTGGTGTAAATCACACCATTCTGGAGACCACAGGTCTCAGACACACTTGAAAGAGAAGGAAGAAAACACCATGCCTGAATTGCTCTGGGAACACAGGGAGGCTACACTGGGAACATGGTGGAAAGAGGCTTGCTAGAGAGAAGGCTACGGCATCAGATAGTCGGAAATGATAGGAAGAGTGTGTGGAGAGAGCAGAACAGAGTGGAGAAGAGTTGGAAATCCCAAAGCAAGGTTATCAGCACAAAGTGAGACAAGGAGTTGAGAGGCGGGGAAGAGATGGGAAGGGACTCTAGGGAGGAAGTCTTGCAATTTCAGGTTATAAAGCATGGCAGTCAGTGTGGGGCCTTCTCTAAAGGCCTTTAACAGTGTACCAAATCAAGTCCACGCAGTTAAGCATCAGAAAGCTGCTTCCCTGTGCTATCCTCCCCCACGGGGAAGTTCAGACAGAGATGTTCCAGAGCCCAGCTGACGTGACTGCGTACTTCACAGGCTAGAACACACGCTGTCTCCTGAGCAGCCAGTGTCATGAACTTAGACTGGAAGAGCTTTTGACTCGGTTGCCATTCAACTGAGTAGAATTACGTTGTTTTACGATTGCCATAAATTGTCAGCTGATTAAAACAATGCTGAACTGGACATATAGGTGTCTCCTTTGAAGGCTGAGTCTGTGTCTCCTCCAGCAGGAAGACACAGATCATGGCACCTGACCCTCCCTAACATACCAGTCCCCTCCTGACTGGAGTTGATTATTTAGAACACATGTTCAAGAATGGGACATACCCACGTTTGCTAACTGCATGCCAAATTGCGATTTGCCCTGCTCATTTGGGAAACTCATTTTCCACTCCAGCAGCCATGTGAAGTTCACGGCAAGGCTAGTGCAGCTGTGTGTGCTTTCTCAGGCCTTTCTGAGGAGGGCAGTGCTGGGGTCAGGATGCAGCACAGTAACCAGGACAGTTGAGGAACACATGCCCCGAGTCTTAACCTTTCCCTGCTGGAAGAAGATTGAGAGGAGGCAGACTTAGAGAGTGGAGTTTAGAGAAGTTCTCATTGCAGGTCTAGCCATGGCTCAGGCAAGATTTAAAGCTGTAATCTGAGTCTGATAGCCTCATCTCCCTACTTGTACGGATGCTCAAAATGTGAGCGGTAGCTGTGGTCATTTCCCATCATTTATTTTCTATCTACCATGTGTGAATTATGTACAGATTATGCATGTATGTAGTGAGTTGCTGTAACACAAAAAAAGGGAACTGGAGATAAAGCTCAATGGGTGAAGGAGACCTGGATTTGTTCCCAGAGACCCACATGATGAGAGGAGAGAACTGACTCATGCAGGCTGTCCTCTGACCCTCATGTGCACGCTTTGGTACACAAACACATTACATTAAAATGTAATAAAAAATACAGTGAAAAAAAGCCAACTTCCTGCCCTCATGAAACCATTATCTTCAGAAGAATGACACTAAACAAGGAATTACATACTTCATTTAATTGTAGAGATTGTGATGCAAGAAAAGCATAGAGTTAGGAAATGAGTTAGAAGCTAAGAGAAGGCTCCAGGCAGAATTCACCTCTGATCTGCGATTTCTAGATGGCTATGGGTTAGGAATGAAGCATGCACAGGGCTTGATTAATCGAGTGTTTCAACTATAAAAGCAATGCATTTACATTTATAGTATGTTTTGATGTTTATGGGAATGTAAGAAGTAAAATCCTTGTTTAAAGCAAGGGTAGACTAATTAAACATGTACTTATTTACTAAGGGATTTATTTTAGAGAAAGGATATCCATGTAATCACCGTTAGTGTCCCCAGATAGACAACTCTCTATTTCAGGCTGTGAAATGGCTTCAATGTAGTCTGAAGAAATGGGCTGCAACCCACAGGTTTCTTCTGGGTTAATCAGCAAACCACAATCCTGCATTAAAATTTAAAAAAAGATTAGCTGTCACATCATTAACAGATCCCATGATAAGAAACATAAATAGTAAGACACAAGGCAGAGTCCTAGGACTCACTGCTAGCCACCATAGCCTACTTGGCAAGCTCCAGGCCAAGTTCTTGCTTCAAGAAGAATGCTGATAGTCCCTGAGGTTGGTTTTATTTTTGGCATCTGCATGTGACCACACATGAATGCCCATCTGCATGTACACATGTGCATCTATACATACAATTTTCATTTCTACACACACACACACACACACACACACACACACACACACACACACACACGGATATTCTGTGGCAAGTAACTTTTAAGGACAAAAGGAGCACACAGTCAGTGGGTGTCAGAAAGGGGTCTTATCCACATAGTTGGGTACACTGTGCGCTCATTTTATGGAAAAAGAGAGTGGTGAGACCCATTGGAAAGAGCTCACTGCACTTGGGAATTTTCGATCTAGCCATTCATGAGCTAACTGGTTGTGCTATTAAGTCACATGATCTAGCTTTCTCATTACAAGATGGTGACAGGTAGAGAGAGGAGAGAAAGGAATCGCATCACATGACCTCAAGTTCCGTGGCCGGCTGTCTTAGGTGCCTGCACAATAGTCACCCGTATTCCCTTCCTACTTTCTTTCAACTTTTTTTTGCTGCTGTTGGAGGTAGCTATGTGCTCGATGTTTAAAACAAATCTATTTCCCAGCATTTCCTGTGGATAAAACTGGTCACAGGCAGAGCTGTTGTCCAAAACCTGTACATGAATTTCAGGTGTGGATTTCTGGAAAAGATGCGAGTCCCCAGGGAAACATGTTTCTTGTCACTCTGTATCTTCGTTCACTTGAGATGCAAATGTGAGACTAAAGGATGAGCAGCCTTCTTGTGATTGTGAAGCAACATGGAGCAGAAAGGGTAGAGACAACTCAGTGGCTATTCTGCAGATCTCACAATAAAAGAAAAAAAAACTACAGAAGAAATATAACAGACACATACCACAGTTGGGGTTAAAAATCTATTTGGATTTCACCTTCCCTACTCCCCTTCCTGGAAAAGGAAGCTAATAGCAGGCACCCTTGTCTGTCTTACAGCATGGAGCGGCCTTTTGCGTGAGCTGAATTGCTGAGAATCCTGCATTTCTCTGATGTAAAATTTCTTCTTCTTAAAAAAAAAAGATTTCTAATGATTTTTAATCTAAATTTATTTTGGAGGGACATATGGATGTGCATGCCACAGGGCATGTGCGGAGGCCAGAGGCCGTCTTGAGGGGGAGGTTGGGTGACCATTTGAGGGAACTGGTTCTCTCTCTCCACCACGTGCGTACCCCCGGACTGAACTCAGGTCGTCAGTCCTGGCAGCAAACTCCTGACCCCCTGAGCCACCTCAGTGGCCCCAGAGCTTGTTCCTTTGCTCTACCTTTTTTTGGCGCCCTCCCTGCCTTTCAGGACAGGGTTGTGGTAGCTGGAACGACTATTAGGAGATCTGAGGGAAAGGGCAGAGCTGTGATGATATAGTTCTGACTCCCCTGATCTGCAGCCTCTGCTGTTGGAGGTTTTGGCATGTAAGAGGAAAAGCATGCTTGCTTCAGTTTCTATTAGTCGGGTTGGGGTCACTCACAAAAACAGCTACTTTTGACCTTACAGGTTACCATCTCCAAATCTGCCTTTTACCGTACAAGCTCCCCAGGCGCTCACAAGAGCCCCAATTTCTAGGTCAACCCTGTTACCAGTCTCTCCTCATTTCCCCCAGCATCCCACTAACCTCCACGCCTTTGCTTAGACTGTGTCCTTCTTTTCCCTTTTCCCTTCCGTTACTGCTATGTGGACCTGTGCCCTTGTATTTATTTACCACTGGGATTGCTTTGACCTCTTCATGGGTCTCTCTTGCCTGCCCAGGCATCCATTTCCTGTATGGTTGCTAAACGTCTTTCCCACATGCAAATTTTATTAACCCTCCTTTCTGCCTGCTCCCATTCTCTAGACTGCATTGCAAGTATTGACTCAAACAGCTGTTGGTGTGTCCAGGACACCGTTCAATGTTGTCTCTGTGCCTTTACATGCACAGCTGTCTGCTCCCCCTGCACTCACATCGACTGTCAGAGCCCCTTCTGCAGAGCGTGTGTGTATGTGTGGCACTGCTCTTTCTTATTGTCCTACGGTCACTTTCTCTATCACTTAACCTCTTGCTGTGAGGACAGGAAGACTGGCTTCTATGCTCATAGTTTCTGTCTCTATACCGTGTAGCTGGGAACACAACAGACATGAAAGTGTGTCATGTTAAGCCCTACATGCACGGTGGGGGACACCGAAGACGTGGGGTGTGTCTGTGTGCTCCTTGGAGCAAGGGTGATGTTGTTGTCTTCCAGTTGTGAGGAGAAAAGACACGAAGTGGGTTTAGCTGATAGCACTTCATCCTAGGGTCTTTTTGAAAGTTTTTTTTTTTAAAGCACTTGCATTTCTTTTATTTAGGACATGTCATAAAAGATGGCCTCTAAATATAGAACACAGCAAAAATTAAATGGCACTAAATGAAGCATTTAAGATATTATTGGGGATAAAATTGTTGCTTAAGTCATCAGAGAATGGTAGCTCCTGACATAAAGTAAATTTTACTGTTTTTTGTTTTGTTTAATTTTTGTTTTTATTTTTTGTTTGTTGTTTAAAGCTTTCTTTTTATTTATTCTATGTGTAAATTTTGCTTTTTCTAAAGAATTCATCATAAGAGTCTTCTGAGAAATATTCAAGGTGTCCTGCAAGATATGATATTCTATGATGAGTACTGTAAAATGAAAAAAAAAAAAAGGAAGAATTTGGATTTTGAGATTTGCCAGGACTTTGACTGAAGTTCTTCTGTGAAACTTTTTGGCAAGAAGATGATTATCTTAAACACATACTGAAAAATAATATCATGTGTCCTGAATTGAATGTCGCTCAAATTTCAGATGCCTATTAAAGAAAACTACACCATAAATAAGCATAACTTGGTGCAATACTTAAATGAATACAGTCATATACATATTTAGGACATGCAGAGTTTTATTGTTATAAAAGTTCCATATTCACAATATAATCATAGACATTAAGTAAGCATACTTAATTTGTCAAATATGCATCAAGTAACTTGTCTGCTCCATGAATACTAGGATGAATATCAGTTGCTAGTTGGAGTTTCTAAGATGCCTTCCTTGTGAAAAAAAATTAACAAAAACTCCATATTCTCCAGTGCTGTGGGATGTCTTTCTGTATGCTGTGAATATATGCTGTTCCCATTAGTTAGTAAATAAAGTTGCTTTGGCCTATGACAAGAAAGTTTATGGACAGGCAGGAAATCCAAGTAGAGAGACAGGGAAAAAAGGACAGATGGTGGGGAGACACTATCCACTGCCCAAGGAGCAGCAAGATGCCCGCAGACTAGTAATGCCACCGCCAAGTGGCAACTTATAAATTAATAGAAATGGGTTAAGTTATAAGAGCTAGCTAGCAAGAAGCTTGAGCCATAGGCCATCCAGTTTATAATTAATATAAGCCTCTGTGTGTTTACTTGGGTCTGAATGCCTATAGGACTGGGCAGGCAGGACACAGGAAAATTTCTGACTACACTCCAGTATGAAACTGAAGCATAGTGATGACAATAATGATGGTTGAAATCACTATGCATTTCTTAGCATCTTCTCTACACCAGCCCTCGTATTAGGTAATTTTTTTTCTCACGGCAGTTGATAAATTTAGAGATAAGAAAAGAGAAATGCTGTGTGAATTAGGATTTATACTCAGGTCTACCTCACTTTAAAACTCAGCTACCTCGCCTTAGCATATTGATGATGTCCATAAAGATAGAGCAGAACATTACTTTTGCCACCGAGTTGAGACTTTCTGAGAAAGGTGTAGCCTTTTTTCTGCTTTGCTCCACCTTCACCCCAACCCCAGTTGGAATTTGGTTAGTCAAGGTGAAGCTACACATGGACTGAGTTTGGTGTGAGCTCATGGCAGCAACCATGTGATTATTTAGCATGACTGTGGGCATGTGATAATCAATTTAAACATGACTCCCAATTGAAAATAATGTCAATGTATGGCATCAATGATAAGCGATTCATTTAAGGATGGGTCCCAGTTCCAGCTAAAAGGCCATCAGAACAAAGACAAATGAGAAATAAAAGTAATCATGTCTTACAGAGAGCCTGACATGCCAGGCATGTCAGACAAGATATTCCATTGGTGGCATTCCAACCTGCCAGACAAGATATACCCATTGGTGCAATAGCGGTATAAAGATTATAAGGGTAACCAACCTTTGAGCTTATTTTTGAGGCCTGCTCCATGCATGGTACTATTATCCTATTCCAAATCCCTTGACTTAGGAGAAGGCCCTAAATGGAGGAACCTACTACTGCTGTATTGCTAAATCCATATGTTGTCAAATTGCCTTCTCTATATGCTTCAACCCACAGATTAGTGTTGTCCTCAACCTTGGCCAGAGATGCTTCTCTCTGCAGTAGGCTTTATTGTTGTAAAAGTTCCATATTCACAAATATAACAAAAGACATTAACTAAACATACTTAATTTGCTAATGAGGGGTTAATGTGGAGACTCATAACTGGTCAAAGGGCTGAGACTAAGTGACAGTTGAATATATTTGGCCTAAATGGTACATCCCTGTCAAATCCCCTCCTAAGGCTTAAGGGACATCACAGAAGAGAAGGCAGAGAGGATATAAGAGCCAGATGGTGGGGAAGAGTGATGTGAAATGCTGTCTTCTGGGAATGGCATGCCCATTGCATTCACAAACTCATTATAGCTATAGTTACCTCTATAAGACCTGGACCTCTAATAGAACATCTGAATCCACACAGTGAAGAACCATCACCGAGTGTGAGACCACTGTGTTTCTTTCCTAAGCAAGTGTCAAGGGGAATATGGTCATACATTGTATTATGAAAGTATTCTAAGTTGGTCCACAAAAACTAAGGAGGAAGGGAAACTGAAACAAATTACAAGCAGATGAATTCATTATTTTCCATTAAATATACTAATATGATATCAATATTTGGAATACTTCATATTTCTCATGCATTCCACATCTCTGAACTAATATGAAATTTTATTTTCAACTTAGACCTCAAATAAGCTGAGATGGAGGGTCACTGTGGTACTGAATGCTGAGGTCCACTCAGAAGAGCACCCTGTAGTCTTGACTGAGAAACATACACGTGTCTCTGGGCTTTGTAGGATTTAGACTGGAAAATCTGTGGGTATGGGGCTTGTGAATGACTAATGCTTCCCACTTCCAGGGATCTAGAAACCCCAAGGAAGGCAGTCTTTATTGTGGTCGCTCAGCACTTTTGGTTTTGGTTCCAGCTGGAATCCAGAAGGGTAGATATAAAGGCAAATGAAAAGGAAAACTGAATTTATATGTTTGGATATCTGAAAACGCTCAGCCCTTTTTGATTCGTGAACAAAGCAGTACAGAGCTGGAACTGAACGTGCTGCTTTGCACTCTGTTGCACTTTGAAGAATCTGGATCTGTTTGGGAAAAGTCAAAACAATAACAACAACACAACAACTTCAAGAAAAGGTTATTTCCCATTTCAAAGAGCAAACCTGTCTTTTGTAGATTAAAGCTGAAATAGCAATGACTGGAAATAGCCTATAGGCCACAGAGATGTTTCTAAAGACAACTGTAGGCCAATGTGTGCTTACCAGTAATGGTGATGATAAACACAATGGATGTTTTCCATATATTAAATAATAACCAGTCCTGCCAAGAAGATATTGATTAGTCATACTGAAAATACTTGCTGTTGTAAGTATTTCAGCTTGGTCTTTTTCACTAGTAAATTGTCCAGTGAGCAGGCAAGCCAGATTGAAGTCTTTAAAAATGTGGCTTTAGTAGGGAGTATTCTGTCTGAGTGGTACCAACAGAGTTTACTTTTTAATCAAACATGCAGTTATACCAACTTTGGGCCATTTGGATATTTTCCATCTCCATTCATTAGGGGAACATATACCAACACACCTCTACACACACACTCGGGATGGTCTTGAGACATGTGGAACTTTATACTTGAAGGACTTTAAACTTTAAACGTCTATGAACAAGATTAGCTTTGCAGTACTGATTTCTTCCATGTCTGCTTTCAGAAACTGAGGGATGCTGGGGTGCCTACCAAAGAGTGGGGGAGCCTCAGGAAGACCCACACATGGAAGTCACCCGTTGCCGGATATCATGTCCTATTGAGTTTGTCACAGACAAGATTGGCTGTGAGCAAAACCAATTCTTCCACTGTTTTCATAGAGTATCTTATGATGTAAACATAAAAACAGAGTAAATTATCAGACTAAAGCAAATACGAGAACGCACTGAGTATTTAGCACAGCTATACAGCTGACCAATACCTTTGAAATGGTAAGAGAAGATACTGGGAAACATAAATAACAGCATCGTCTATAGATATATCCCTGCTTAGAAAGAGGCAGGATTGCTTAACATAGATTAGCATATTTATATGGAACCAACGAGAAGCAACAAGAACCGGAGCCCATTAAACATTTTAGGGCTTGATACCCCAACCTGACTTATAAACTCTCGACTCTTTGACCCCTAAATAAACCTTACTTCCAGTGGGGCTCCATCCAAAATTGTGCTGCCCTCTAATTAGAACCTAGTCTCAAAACTAGAACATATTGCATCTAGATAATAATTAAGGGAAATTTGTAGCTGGAGAATTTTTCTCTCTGGGTCCCACCAAGCCCCGGCAGTCTGACAGCCCATTTATAAAATAAACACACAGATGCTTATATTATTTAAACTATTTGGCCCAATGGCTCAGGCTTCTAGCCATCTAGTTCTTACATGTTAAATGAATCAATTTCTATAAATCTATAACTTGCCACGTGGCTCATGGCTTACCGGCATCTTCACATGCTGCTTGTTGTGGCAGTGGCTGGCAGTGTCTCCCTCCTCAGCCTTCCACTTCCCAGAATTCTCTCAATTCTCTCTGTTAGTCCCGCCTATACTTCCTGCCTGGCCACTGGCCAATCAGTGTTTTATTTATTGACCAATCAGAGCAATTTGACATACAGACCATCCTACAGCAGAAATCTTTCCCAAAAAGCCAGTATTTCAAGCACTTTCTCTAAAGATCAGTAAAAGCTAAGATGACTAGAGAACTCCCTCCATGTTCAAGTGAGGAGTCTTTGTAAATCCTGCCACTGAATTAAACAGTGTGGTCAATGGGCCACTGAGGCTTTGGTCCTTCTCTTACTTGGAAGGACCCTCTCTTACTTTGCAGTAAGTTTTCATGTTGAATTTGGAGTTACATCTTTTTTGTCTATAGGTCCCAGGGCCAGCAGTCAGGGGAAACAGAACCAGTAAATTGATCAGAAATATTGGGTTAGAACTTAGAAGAGTGCCTGGCATACAGAAATTTCTACATGTTATTACTATTATGTAATTGTTAATGATGTATTATCATTGTTGCTATTATTGATTTTGAGTATGACTTTCTACTTAATATTTACATGGCTAGAAGCTTACATTTTAAAAATCATGTAAGCTGGGCGGTGGTGGCGCACGCCTTTAATCCCAGCACTTGGGAGGCAGAGGCAGGTGGATCTCTGTGAGTTTGAGGCTAGCCTGGTCTACAGAGTGAGTTCCAGGAAAGGTACAAAGCTACACAGAGAAACCCTGTCTCAGAAAACAAACAAACAAACAAATAAAAATCATGTAAACTATGCCTTAAAAAAACAAATTCAGGTCTCTGAGTAGATTTAAATTATTTTTGAAGTTCACATTAAGTCCTTGAATTTTAGTTTTGTACTAAATTTCACTGAAAGATTTGGTGTCAGAAGCAGTCTCCCACATAACATATTCAAGGGATTAGAATTCACTTTATACTATATGTCATGTCAAATAAATAGTGACACAAAGTATAACCACTGCACTCATTAAAAACAGGAGTCAAGAGGCAGGGAGATACTCAGTGGGTAAAGGCATTTGTGTAAACCTGAGGACCTGAGTTACATCCCTAGGACCTAAGTAAAGAGCCAGACACAGCATTGTACCTGTAACCCTAGCACTCTCATGGCAAGAGGGAGGCAGAGACAGAAGACTTTCCCAGAAGTGCAGGAGCTAGCTACCCTGGCTCACCCCAATGCAAAGATGCAGCCAGAGACCACTCTCAAAAGTTGTTCACAAATCTCTAATGTTCACCATGGTTTATGTGCACCTACACTCACACTTAATATACTGTGCAAGCACACACACACACACACACACACACACACACACACACACACACACACAAATCCAACACTGCTCATGGAAATTTTGGGATCATATTTGGGATAATATGCAAATATACAGCATGTGGTTCTCTTGTTTATGAGTCTAATTTTACTCATATTTAATTATGCTCATTCTCAAACACTATGAAATGATAGACAATTATTTTTCAGGATGTAGTAATAAATACTTGCCAACTCTGGATGGTATTATATTTAATCTACTTATTAAGTGTTCAGTGTAAGGCCTGACATATAAAAGGTGTTTAGTACCTGTTTATTGCATTAATGGATGGATAGAAATGTGGAATGCAACTGATTTCTGGAACAGAGCCCACAGCATGGACCTCAGACACTAGGCTTAATTGCAGTGTACTCTTACTAACTAAGCTTGTCTGTCATATCCATAAACACATGGCATCTGAACATGACCAGTTGACATACTAACTCCTTAGTGTAGAGATAAAGCTTGTTTTTCACTATTTATTTTAGGTAGATATATGCTACCAAGTATAATATATTATACTGAAAAGGAATTGTTTAATTATATTACACATCATGAAGTCAGAAGTTTTACTTCTTATTGAAATGTTAATAATAGTAGTTTAGCATCAAATGACTTTTTAAAGGTTTCTCACTAATTGGCATGAGGTTCGTCAACACTTAAGCTCACAAGATGTTAAAATGTAAATGAATTCTGTCCAAGAAAACATACTATTTCTTTTAAAACCAAATATCCAAACTATGAAGACATTGTAAGATCAAAGGTTCAAATTCATCTTTACTTTAAACATATTCCAATAATTAAAAACTTAAGCATTGCGGTCTGAAGAGATGGCTCAGCAATTAAAAATGCTCTTCTAGAAGATCTGAGTTTGGTTTCCACAGGGTCTGAATTTGATTCCCAGAACTTATGTCAAGACAGCTCACAAGCATCTGTAACTATACCAGTTCCAGGGAATTCAAAGCCCTACTCTAGACTCCTTGGGCACTTGTACCAACACACGCAAACTAACAGACACATACATAAATGATAAATGAAAATCTTTCCTAAAAACCCTGAATAGCTGTGAAACATAATTATAAGTATGAGATGGCTCAGGAGTTGAGAACATTTGCTACTTTTGCAGAGGACTCAATTTCCATTCTCAATAACCCACAGGGCAGCTGATGACTACCGCATCTCAGGGGATCTGTTGGACTCCATGGGCTTGAGTGCACATGTGTGCATTCCCACACAGAGGCATATATACTCTACACATATACACATAATTCAAGATAAACCTAAAAAAATAAAGAATTGTGGGAGGATGCTCCATTGGCTGAGAGGAGCCAAGGCAACGGCAATCTTAAGGGCTAGACTTTTGTGAGCGTTCTCTTCCTGGAAGGTTGCCAAAGGGAGAGGGAGAACTCCATTTATAACAAACCAGGGTTACATAAAGCCCTGGGGTAGGCACTTGCACTGAATTTTTCCAGCTGATTCTAGCAGATATCACTATCCCTGCTCACCAGATGAGGAAAGAACAGCTTGCAGAGTTTGCTTTTCTGAAGCCACACAGCTCAATAAGCAAACACTTAAAATTTGAACCAAGGTTTTATCTGACTTCAAACTCATGTTCCACAGACTGAAAATTAAAACAAAGCAAAGCACATTGTACTAAGAAACAAAGGTTGTGTTTGTGAAACACTTACAGACCAACAATTAAAACTTCATCAGGGAAGACTTTTCATGGCTGCAGATGGCCTCTCTAAACATAGACAGCTGCACTCAATACGCTTAGAGTTGGTCAAAAGCGAGACCAGGCAAGACTAGGAATAACTTAGGCCAGATTCACCCCTTCTATGGAAAACTAAGCTTCAAGACACCTTTCCAACTCATGCTGGACCACTCATGTAATTTCTACTTTGAATAAGGGCACATCAGAAAATTAGTTATTAAGTGAAGATTTAAAATTAATTTTCACGGTGGACAGTGATTCTTTTTGAGATTGTCTATCATGAAGGACAATATCTGCTCCATCAGTGTTCACCTATCATGTGTTTTCAGTTCTCCAATGAAATCGGGGAAAGACAGTCCACCGGCTACAGAAGTTGATCGTTTATGACATTTACCCATTTGTTTTTTCTCTATCGACTCCCTGGACGGACATTTGTTTAACATCTCCATGAGCCAACCACAGCCCCTGTCCTCACAGAGTTCTAGCTGGGAAAACAGATATGTAAACACACCAGTACGGCAGAAGAACTGAATGCCATAACGAAAATTGCTCCAGACAGCGCTGGCACGGAGTACAATCGACTCTCCTTCATAAAGGGATGCTTCAGTTTGAGCCTGACTTGTCTTGAAATTCACAAGACAAGCAAGGATGATGGCTTTCTAACGAGAAGAAAAAAATGTAGGTGGAGATGAGGAAGACCCAGAACCACAGATTCTCTCCGACACCAATGCCTTCAGAGGCCTAGGCATCCTTAATATTTCAGATTAACTGAACCTTGTTTTATAAATGGCTAATTTTTCTTTCTGCCTATGCTGATTAGTTTGTGACTTTGTCTTTAGCCACAAAATACACGGGACAATCTGGAACAGATTGGAAATGGATCTTGTCAAATTGTGTTTAGGGGCTACACAAAGCACATGGTGTCAGTTACAAAACCCTGAACAGCCTCTTCAAAACCCAACCCAGCCATATCAGTTCCGGCTTTGATAATGTCAGTTATCTTCCAGCATACCCAGGGAGGAGCTGGCATTTTCCTGTGGAAAATATGTTATTGTCCTTGGCATGCAATGTAAATGGAAGGATAGCTTGTTTTAATGAAAGAACTTGAGAGGCTGTGACCCTGGATAAAAAAGAAGGTGTCCTGGAGAAATTTCAAGGTATGATTGTCATTTTGGCTTGCCTTAAATTCCCCATGGGTTTTTAATTAGCTCATTATTTCCTGAACTTGAATGCTGTGGCTGTGATTTCATCAGTACAGTTACGCAGTTGTCACAACTCACTGTGTGGGATGAGATGACTCTTTTATTCAAAGCCAAGTCTGGCCAGTATGCCTGTATAGATCACTTATCTGTAAGTCTCTACAACCTCAGTCTCAACAGGCAGATGCTGTGCGTCCGCCCCAGCTTGCTCTTTCCTCCCAGCAGATGTCACTGGGCCTCACCTCCTCGGCTCCATGCCTCTTCCTGTAGTTGCTTCCTTCTTACCTATAGCCACATGGCTTTTGGAGCTGAGCTCCAGAGTGTAACACTTGTCTGGATTAGCCGACAGCTGTTCTGAGATCCTGCTGTCGCCCACCAGATATCCCTGCCTGGCTCAGCACAATGTAGCTACACTCCTTTCAAGTCAGAGGCTTGGTTTTATTCTGGCGAACTCCGCAGCTGACCTCTGCCCAGATCCGACATCGTGGCCCACTCTGCGGTGCTTTAAAGGCCAGCTCTATCTGCAGATTCTACCATGCTGGCTCAAACCCAGGTGACAGAGCTCAAGACACAAGGACCTAATTCTGAGTTCCTTTCCCTCTTCCTAGGTAATGAATTAGAGCTGTGTGTGTATGGCTGTGTGGTCAACAGTGGAGACTGATCTCAGAAGATAAATTGTTCAGTAGGTTGCTAATGACATTTAATGCCCTCTGTGGTATTTTATAAAGTTTTAGGATTCAATTTTAAATGCCTCCCTTTTAGAGTTTATTGCATAAAAAGTGATGTACGATTCATAGAAAAGCCACTGGATCCCCATCATGCTTTTCATAAAATAGATACTGGCTTGGGGGACTTTATTAAGTAGGTGTAAAGTTGAAAAGAATGCTGTTGATAAACTATTTATGTTTGGGAAAACATCAAATACGTTTTTACCTAACCTTCCTGTCAGTAGTACAGAGTTCTACAAACAAACTCTTTTGCTTAGGAAGAGCTGAGGTTTCACAATGGCTGTCACGGATGCTGGAGATAACTCAGCATTATTAGGAGAGAGATGGCTTTGCTGAGGAGGCCGTGATTCTCCCTGAAACATTTTTAGCTATGAAAGAACTCAGCTAGGATCTCTATATAAGTGCAATTAGCTTTCTGCCCAAAGAAAACCCCCAATGAGGGTGTGGCTGGAGAGACAGCTCAGCAGTTTAGAAAATATGCTGTTCTTACAGGGGACCTGAGCTGATTCCCAGAACCCACATCAGCTTATAAGTAACTCTGCACCCCACATCAGGTGACTCACAACCACCTGTAACTCTAGTTTTAGGGGACCCAACATCTTCTAGCTTCTATAGTTACCCATCCATACATATCCATCATACATGACATACACATATAAACATAAATAAAACTTTTAAATATCCCTTGGGATCATTTATTCTGTGGCAGCAAAGACAAAAGAAAATACCACAGAGCTGTATGGAAACAATTGCTACCCATTCGCTGAGCTCTTGAAGTATAAACAAAAGAAATATCTTAAGATGACAGATATCTACTGGCACAACTAAGACATCACTCCTAGGAATGAATAATTAGTGCTTGAATTAGTTGAAAAGTTTCTCTTTTGATTAGGTGACACTATGCACATGAAATGATCATTATTCTGTAAACACATCCATTTCTTCATTTATAGTGATTTTTTCTTTGTGTCAATAGTAAAGCCATTATTCAGACAGCACACAATGTTAGTAAATTTAATTTTCAATGATTGTCTTCAGTACTTAAAACAGCAAAATATACAGACAGTGTGTCATATACATTGATGTCTAGGGCTAGACTAGGAAGAATACATATTGTGCTATATGTGAAAAAAACAATAAAAATGTTGGAGGTTGTATTTTAATCAGGTCAGGGGAGTTTTCCATTTTACAAAATACCCTTCCATAAAGCGAAGGCATTTTTGTGATATTAATAATCACAATGCCTGAGTGTCCATTTTGGCCTACTTACTGCTTGCTCTTCAGAGAAATAGAGATCAAAGATTCTTAATGATCTGTTTGGGGCTTATTAAATGAGAAATGTCATTTATTTTGCTTTGATTGGCATATCCAGGAAAGCTTTTTGTCCCACTTCTGTGTGCTCAGCTCTTCTCTCTCTTTCTTCCTTCCTTTCTTTCTTTCTTTCTTTCTTTCTTTCTTTCTTTCTTTCTTTCTTTCTTTCTTTCTTTCTTTCTTTCTTCCTTCCTTCCTTCCTTCCTTCTTTCCTTTCTTTCTTTCTTTCTTTCTTCCTTCCTTCCTTCCTTCCTTCCTTCCTTCCTTCCTTCCTTCCTTCCTTCCTTTCTTTCTTTCTTTCTTTTTTTTTGAGGCAAAGTTTCACATAGCCTAGGTTGACCTAGAACTCACCATGTAACCAGTGGTGACCTTGAACTTCTGATCATCTTTCCCTCACTTCCCAAGTACATCAGCCATCCTGAGTTTATGAGGTCCTGGGAACCAAACCCAGGGCCTTATGAATCCTAGGCAAGCACTAGACTAACTGAATCACGTACCCAGCACGGCTCCTTTCTTTATTTCCAGCAAAATGCTATGTCTTGGCAGTCTGGTGATTTTGAACATAAAGTTAGATGGGAGACAGAAGGTGATGTTTCGGGTCTCCTACAAAAGGAGCAGATTATAGAATATGCCTAAGAGCAAAAGCCCCAGAAGAGCTGGTGTGCAAACAGTTCCCAGTCAGCTGCAGGCATGGTTTTTCTACCAACTTGCAGGCTTGCTCAGCGCAAAGCTAATTCTCAACAGCCTGGTTAAGCCAACAAATCAGATGGGGAAACTTTAGTGTTGGGCTTGCTCCCAACTGTGTGTTAAAGAGAGTCTTAGTCTCTGGGTATTTAACATGTAATTGATCTAAAAGAGTCATACAGGATTCTATTCCTTCACAGTTTTGGGGTTTGGTAAAATGTTAGCTGGAAGCCTGGAGCTATGGCAGCTCAATGTTTCTGAGTGGATTTTAAGAAAAGCAAGCAAAGTGAACAGGGTGAGTTTTATTTCTTTATTTTAAATCATATGCCATTCCACTGTTCATCTCAGAACTCCTAAAAGAATAATTTATTACAGTCATAATATAGAGCTCAGTTTTCTGGGAGAAAAATTGCAGTGAAAAATATAGTGCCCCAAAACTTCTAAAAGTAAGAAGAAAAAAAGGATATTCCCATGTGCCTGGAGACAGACTTTCTTTGAATATTACCTAAGGAATAATCATAAAATCTTACAACAGTGTGAAAAATGAACAAAGAATTAAGAATTCCTTACAGGGAAAAAAGTAAAATGGGAATGAAATAATTAATTTATTAAAAATGGAAGCTTTGCCTTATTGACAGATAACTGGGAGTCATAAATTCATGAGTTGCAAAAAAATGTTATTTAATTTCTCTCTTTCTGATTAATAATGAACAGTATTTCTAATGGTCTCATAAAACACAGAAAGGCTTTTCATACTTGATGATAGCCAAAGATTTAGAAAAAAGATTCGAGCATAAGAAAAGTTATAATCATTATTATACCTGTTAATTGATTCTAGTACATAATTTTGTAATGGTTAAAATGCATATAAAGTGATTATCAGGAATATCAGTGTGGCCAGCCTTTTTTTTTTTTTTTGATAAATAATGAACTGTATTTCAAAGAAGAAAACCAGGGTTCAATGGAGGTGGCCTGCGGCCCCATTTGAATCATCAAGATTAAGCAATGACTTTCTTGGGGTTATATTTATCTGACCAGTTTCAGCAGGAAGGGAGCATTAATGGCTTCATAAAGCTTCCACACATGTTGCAGAGAGGAGTATATAAGCCTCTATTATTCCTGCCTGTAAATGACTACATGTCTAGCACTAGCCTGAGGCAGAACTGGCTGCTGGGGAAATTTGACCTGCATCATGGGTTTAATGAAGCTTTAACTTTCTGTGTATAATTCTTTCTACTTCAAACTAGTATTGTATCCAGGGGAAATGAGATAATGTGCCTCTCTTTATGGGCTCCTCTTGGCTACTGACCAGTGCTCTGCAAAGAACAGACAATGCAACATGGACACTGCTCAGGTTCTGTAATTTGCTCTGTGCTTTGCTCTGGGGGATACATGTGGCTGCAGCTCCTGTGACAGTTATCTATTCTTCACTTAGACCTTCGTTTGTATCCTAAGCTCCCCTTTCCGGTTCTGGAGTAAGGATTACAGCTGAAGCATCACTACATATGTGAGGTGATTTGGGTAGCCGCTTCTCTCTAGAAGTGTGTGTATCTGAGATGCTGGAGATGCTGGTGTGTCTATTCTGTAGGAGCCCACCCATGCTTCAGCTCCCTGACAGTGGAGAAATGAGCTGGGTGGGAATAGATGGACAAGCAGGAGCTCTAGGGGAAGTGAGGTGATGGCACCTTTCTGGTCCTTTGCAGTAACGGCTCCAGACCCCGGCCTAACTCTGCCATGTTGTGCCAAACTGACAATCAACTTCCCATCTTATTTTATGTCCTTATTTTCCTGTGCCTCTGATTCTTCTTCCATTCAACATCCAAATCAAACATGAACCCATGTTCTCATCATTCTTGAACTTCCATCATGCCTGTTTGCAGCGCCCTGTTATGCAATTATTAACAATGTCATTGACCTCATTTCCTTCAGATGAGAAGCTAAGTTCCAGCACATTGAAATCAGGAGTGCAGGATCAGGGCATAGGATTGTAGGCGTCTACCCTGAGAGAAGTTGCGGTCTTAGTTGACTTGATGATAGGACACTGGGAGAGTTAGGGGACCTCTGTAGTCATATAGAATGTTGGATTATCAGAATTGGAAGCTGAGGTCCTGGACACTTGTTGACAACAGAGGATGAAATGGTGAGGTAGCCCCGGGAGAATCAAGGATAAAGGGTTACTTTAAATACCGAGATGACTTGAATGCTTATTGACAGAAAGGAAGCAAGAGAAAGGATGAGTATGAAGATGAGCTTGTCGAATGAGGCTGCTAGGAGGTAGTGAGCTCGGAGGAAAGAAAGGGATTAGCCACTCAGGGAGGGGGGCCACCTCTTCTCAGGGAAGAGAGGGGGGACCTGTGATGGTACAGAACAGTCATTCTCAACCCTCCTAAAGCTGCAGCACTGTAATACAGTTCTTCAATGCAGTTCCTCATGTTATGGTGACCCCCCTGACCCAACCATAAAATTACTTTTGTTGCTACTTCATAACTGTGATTTTTGCTATTTCTGTGCATTGTAATGTAAATACCTTATATGCAGGATATCTGATATGCAACCCCTGTGAAAAGATCATTCAGTCCCCAGGGGGTCTTGATCCACATGTGGAGAACCACTGGTATAGAAGGATAGGAAACATTGTGGGCTCATACCAGCTGGCTTTGATCTTGCTAATGATCTGCTGAGCCTTGGGGCACAGGAATGGAAGCTTGAGAAGAGAAGAGAAGATCTGAAAAGGTTAGGTCATGTCCTCTGGTGGTGGGCCAGGTGTGTCATCTTTATTTATGATGGGCAACAAGTCAGCAGGTCTTAAAATAGGAACAACTGGTCTCAGAAATTAGCAAGGGTCTATGCTTAAAGGAAGGAATAATTTTAGAAGTAAAAAATGTAGTCAGTGAATGTGGCACCAAGCATATCTAAAAACTTACTGTATGCATAACCTTTTTCAAGTTCTTTGGAAAATATATTATATACCAGTAGAGTCAACTACCTAACAGCCTTGCTGTGTTTGGCCTCCATCAATGTACTTAACAAACCTATCCACTGTCCCTCCTGTCATGTGCTGTCAGGGTCAATAGAAAACAGAACACCTTCTGACCTCAGGTCAGGTTTCTCCTAGTTTAGTAGCTCCCTACCGTGCCTCATTTGCCAGGAGTGTCAACAGAGATAAAAAAAAAAAAAATCAAATGCTATTTTTCAGATTTTGACCTGTACCTCTGAACCCCAATCCTCGTACAGCCCTGCTAACCACTGATATCAAGTCTAGCTCTCTCTATATTTGTCTTCTTGTTTTCAGATTCTATGTGTGAGATTATGCAGTCTTTTTCTTTCAAAAGTCAATAGCGATGTGTGATGATGGATATACTAATTTGTTCCACTATAGTAACCATTTTAATATGTACATCCTATAACATGATGCTGTAGATCTGAAATATATGCTAACCCTTACTAATTCTAAATAATAATCCTATTGCTCTCCTAGGCTTGGATCCTCTAATGTAGAACATTTCTGTCAGGAAAGGCAGCCATTGTCCCCCAGTGAGAAGCAGAGGACGTAACTTCAGACTGTGTTTATGTTAACCTTGCCACTTCCTCATATCATCAGTGACTGGTCACTACTCCTGTGGCTGGCTCCTCTGATGAAGACATCTGCATTAATTCCAGCAGAGGCACAGCACAGCCGCCAGGAGCAAACCAGCAGAGCTCTTTGATCTTTAGCCTGGTGCATTCCTTGGGTGGCCAAAACATTGGAAGGACATGCTAAAAGAATATGTCAGGTCAAAAGTCAGGTTCTGGAGAGGATTTCTGGGATCATGAAGAAAATTGCCTTCTCTCAATAATGTCTGAATGTTCAATAGGAAGAATTTTCCCCAGATCTACCTAGGACTTTTAGGGACAGTCTATGGCTATAATTATTATCATATAATTAATTTCTCTACATTGATACTCAACTTTATTCATCATATTCAATATTTCACAATGTTTCTATTTTACCTAACATTAAATATGGTCCTCATTGGTGGAAGAGAGGAGAGGGATTCTTTTGTGTTCAGGCCAAGGAAAAACTCTGTTCTTAAAGCAAGGATATTTATTTGTTTTCAAACAAGAGAAGCTATAAGCTACAGAACAGGCGGAGGGGGAGGAAGAAAGACAGAACCAAGCTGAGCATCCCTTTCTCTTGCTGATCACGTGCATTTGTAACGGAATTCAGAAGCTGGGTCTTGGCACGCATAGCAGGCAGGGCATGGATGAGCTGCCGCTATCTAGATATGGGAAAACAACACAAGACTGTGAAGAAGGTGTCTTCCTGGGCACTTGTCTTTAAGTAACTCATTTCTGTAAACTCTGGGTTCCCTGTGGTGCCCGGTAGAAATCTGCACACTGTAGTTTTCTTCCTTACCTCCTGGTTCTTCACCATCCCATCCCACCTCCTCTGCTCCCTCCTCCTCCAGCCTTTTGTCTCATCTCTCATCTTCCTAGAAACCTGAACGTTTATCTGCTAGATAAGGAAATGTCCATGTGTAGAGCACAACATGCTATTTGTTGTTGTTGTTGTTCTTGACCCTGCTTCGCTTGCCTTCTCTTCACTGACTTCCCGGTCAGATGCACCTTTAATGCGGATGTTCTCTTGTGTGAGCCCCTGACATCGAGTGTCTGAGAGAAGATGCTCTTGGCTGCTGCTGTGCCTGTGGTGAGGACACCACATTCACGCCACTTCCCTATTCACCTCAGCTTGTGATGTGCTGTTTCTTCTCTTGGCTGAGGAATCCCGTGCTCTCCCGATCTCTACATCAAGTCGATTGTTATCAAACCACTTTTTAATTCCACTTACTTACTGATAACCCCGCCAAGTTCCAATAGGAGTTAAGAATGTGAATTAGGTCCTGCCTCTCTTTTAAAGAAACTAAAAAAACTTCTGGAGAAGATAGCCAAGTGCACAGAGTTCAAGGGCAAAGGTAGATTCTTAGGAACACACTGGAGAATTTACTGAAGGTGCACACACAAATCCACATCAGCTATGAAATAGTCTTGCTATTTTTTGATTTTCAGATTCCGACCTCACTTATTTTGGTTTTAAATCAACATTCTCCACAGTAACGCTAGTCCTGAGAGAGGCTCTGTGAAAAAACAATTTCATGACCAATTAAGAATAGAAAGTGTACACATATAACCCCAAGCACTCAAAGTTTTCACCAGCAGAAAAGCAAAAGAAAATTAGTTTAACCCAAGATTTTCCAATGCTATGCACTCACTCACCCTATCCAACATCATATACGAAAATCAGTGTCTTTCCGACCACACTCAAGCAATTAGTTGGCTAAAGGCTTCTGATGATGATATTATGAAAAACCATATGTGTTTTCAAAATACTATTTTCATTATCATTTAAAAAGAGCCTCCATAATAGCTGAACTGTTAAAAGCCTAGAACAGTGCTGTTTAATATTTTAGCTGCTTGCCAGGAGCTCTATTTTAAACAAAAAATACACATCAGATTTGGGAGATAATATGGAAAGATTGAAAATATTAATAGTTGTATATTAATTGCATATTGTATTATCATATTTTAGATGTACTTGTTTAAGCATCTATTATTAGAATTAACTTCTAAACTTTAAAAATAACATTCATTTGTTTAGTGTGTGTGCATGTGCATGTTAGGATGCATTTGTAGACATGAGAGAACAACCTGGGGGAAGTGATTCTCTTCTCCCACCATGTAGGTTCTGGGAATTGAACTCGGGTTGTCAGGCTTGGCAACATGTATCTTTACCCACCAAGCCTCTCACCACCCCCTTTTATTTTTTTAAATGTGGCAACTAAACAATTAAAAATGGAGCTGAGAGATGGGTTACTGGTTCAGAATACTTGCTGGTCTTGCAGAGGACCCAGATTCGGTTTCCAGAACCCATGATGTTCCACTGACTGTCACTCTAGCTCCAGGGCCTCCAATACATTTATTTGACTCCTGCAGCTAAATTTTAAAAATTCATAAGATTTTTAAATTTTAAAAAAAGGAATTTAAAATTTTTTTATTTTTTAAAAACATATAAGATTTTTAAAATTATATGTGGTCCTATTCTCCTTTTTACTATAATGTACACTGTAAAAGAAAGTGTATATTCTTATATTTCAGACTTTCCTAAAACTCACAAAAAGAAAATATACCCAATGAAAATATTTAAAGCATACTTATTAGCTAAATTAATTTGGTTGGCAAGGTTTGAATTAGGCAGGGAATTGAATCTTTCTCCAAGGTATTCAGTCTTACTTGTTACACTCCTGGTGTGGGTCCCCATTGTCAATCACAGGAAGCCAATGCCATGCTCATAATGGCTTCTTGAGACTCTTGTTGGTTTCTTCTCAGAAACCCAGCAAGAATACCCTTGAGCGCCCCAAACTCCTACTTCGAAACAATAATTCCCATGGCATCTCTGCACATTTCAGCATGTTTAGGTATACAGACTACAGAGTTATCCCCTGGCATTTAATCTGTATTTGCTAAATTGGTCATTACTATTTTTTATGATCCAGGATACCACTATTCCTCGGTGGGTAAGACACCAAACAGTGAAAATCCCAACTTTATTTTTGTTTCATAGAAATGTACTTTCTAGTTTGTGCTGAACTCCGAAGGACTGTACCACGAAACTGGGGAATACCTGGCAGAGATCTCATTTTTCTGTTACTGATGGAAATGAAATTGAAATCAAATCCCCTTGAGAAGTTACGACAGACCCCTGAGATTTATCCTGACAACATACATCTGTTAAATTATCATGGCAATGGGTAGCTAAGTGCAGCCCCAGAACCCGGGGAGGAGACTGAGGCACAACACTCGAACACAACAAAGGAATGCCATGGTTTTCTGAATTCCGGAGACTAGCAAGAAGGCTGCACGGAGAAGATGTGAGCATCATTGGGCTGTGCTTCCCATAGCACGCATCAGGAAAAGGAGGGAACAACACCATGGATAATGTACTGCAGACGCTTTCAATCAGGCATAAGGGCCTGCTCTGCTCACACCCGCCATCCAGAGAGAGTGGCAAGGAAAATGGATCGGATACACTCATCTTTTATGTAGAATCAGCTTGTGCACCCAAGGAAGTTCATGGGTGGAATTATTAACATTGAGCTTTCATTTAAGAACCTATAGAAAGCCTCGAGAGAGGTATAGGCCCTTGGTACCAAGGAGCTGGCATTTGGACAGTAGATGATTAAGGCTTGCAGGCTTGTCAGGCTGCTTAACAGTCCCCTGAGATGGCCTGGTTGGCAGATGCCAGCCTCTGTAGAAATGGGGGTTTGAGGGGAGGTTGATGTTGGTTTTGCAATAGGTCTTACTATGTATTTCAGTCTGGCCAGGCACTTGTGGGTCTCTTCTGGGTAATGGGATCACAGGCATGGACCACTATGCTTGGCTATTTGGCCTTTTCTTTTCTTTACAGTTAAAAATTTGTTTTCGCTTGTTTGTTTCACTGAGATGGGTTTTCTTATACATCAGACTGGACTGGCACTTACAATATAGTTAAGGCTGGCTTTGAACTCACTATCCTCCTGCCTCTACCTCACAGTGCTTGGGTTTCAGGGATGCTCCCTACTTACTTTGTTCTCTTTTCCTTCCTTTCTTCCTTCCATCTTTCTCTCCATCTGTTCTCCTTTCCTTTTCTTGAAGAGCTGGGAGTCTAACCTAGGACCTCACACATGCCAAGCATATGCCATACCTCAGCACCCTCCCCCTTTTTAAATAATGAAACACTCTGCTGAATCCACCATGTACTTCACACAGTAACTTCTCTCCTCAAGCGCTCTTTGTGCTGGCTAGTTTTATGTCAACTTGGCACAAGCTAGAGTTACCTGAAGGAGGGAATCTCAATTAAGAAAATATCTCCATAAGATTCAGCTGTAGGGCATTTTCTTACTTAGTGATTAATGGGGGATGTCCCAGCCCATTGTGTGTGGTGCTATTCCTAGGCTGGTGGTCCTGGATCCTGTAAGAAGGCAGGATGAGCAAGCCTCCTGTAAGCATTCCTCCATGGCCTCTGCATCAACTCCTGCCTCCAGGTTCCTGTCCTGCTTGAGTCCCTGTCCTGATTTCCATCAACGATGAACAATGTGGAAGCATAAACCAATTAAATAAATGAACAAACCTTTTCCTCCCCGAGTTGCTTTGATCATGGTGTTTCATCACAGCAATAGAAACCTTCGAAGACACTATTCCCTTTCTTTTTATTGTAATCTTATTTTAAACATCTCATGACAGGCTTCATCACCACGTGACCACACTTTGTAATTTGATTTTAACTGGAAAATGCGGTTCTGAGCTCATCTCCTATCAGAAACCAGTCAGGCACTGGAGGCTGTGGATGTAGCTTTGATGGTAGGGTATTAGCTACGCATGCGTGAGACCTTGGGTTCCATCCCTAGGACTGAAGAAGAGGCTGTGGCTACAGCTCTGTGGCACAGTGTTGGCCTCAGCCTTAGGTGCAAACCCCATCCTGCCACCCCAGAAATGAAATCAGCTACTTCCCGTAGTTAGAGGAAAACGGCGCTTCTGCACTTGACCCATAAGGTTTTCATTTTTGCGTAGTGTTCTAGTCAGGCTTGTCACACACAATCAGCTTCGTATGCTCTAAAGACGAGGTCGTACGGCTGTGTGGTTCCCTGCTCCTGTGCTCAGGCTCAGCTTCAAGCTCCGTACATCTAGTTTCTATGCAGGGAAGGCTAGGCCAAGTTGCGTTTCTCACAGTAGCTGTAATCTGTATTCCTTGTGAACTCTCACCATTTTTCTCAGCATCCCCCCGCCCCATCTCTCTGTCTCCCCTTCTTCAGTCATACACATTCAACTCCGAACAGCTCTGCCTGAATTAAATCCTAGCCCTGCCAATCACTCGCTGCGTGACCTTGGCTCTAATCCTCTCTGTGCTTTGCTTCCTTCATATTGTGAAAATTGAATCAGCTTCTATAAATTACAAAGTTCTTATAACTTCAAAAAACATTTAGTATTTTCCTAGGGCAGTTAAGATTGCTCTACATAGTGACTTTATTGTTCAACAGTGGGCATAGTGAAAATAATGAAAGCATTAACCGCATCCTCTGTTGGGTCTGCATCCCAGAAACTGCTTCTTTGGATAGCACCCACTGTACTCGGTCAATGCATATTTATGGTATAAAAGAGACAATAAAGGGGGTCTCTAGTGAGAAATTTTAAAATGAAAATCAATGCATTAATTTGCTAGTACTTTAAAATTTGGGAGTTCTGTCTCAGCCGCTCCAGGGTATGTTAGGTACAAGGGAAAAAATAGCCAATGAACAAAAGGAACAACCACCACCAATCCAAACCAAAACAATGAGAATGAAAACCACAACTCTATTAGCTGACAATTTGCTGAATGACTTTTCCAAAATGCTTTGCTTTCTTTAGTAAGCAAGCCTGGAGAAGCAAGCATTTATTTATATCTGATACAATTAAACAGCAACAAACTTACACAAACAGGAAATTGGGTTCAGTCAAGGCTAAGGAGTTTTCAACTCTCCAGTTGCATTTATGCCCATGGTCTCATTGAGGATGTCTTGCTCTAATGATCTAGACTCCTGGGAAGAGCTTTAAAAATGGACAGAAAAAGAAAAGAAGAAAGGGAGGGTGGGAGAGAGGGAGGAGGGGAGGAAGGGAAGGATAGAGAAAGGGAAGAAGGAAGGAAAAGAAGAAAGAGTGTTCTCAATTCAGCCTCATCTGTTCTTATTCTTCTGCGTCTATGTGGAAAGTACTGGAAACTGCAAGGGTGTCTCTTCAGCCTTTGAAAATCAATGTGGATTTGGAGGGGGAGAGCTGTGGCCTTCAGTTACAGCGTTTCTCCTGCTGTCTTATAACCAAGTCCTGCTCTAAATTTAACATGTCCCCAGACTCCCATTTAATCCTCACAGCTGGGAGACAGGACTTGTCCAGTCAGATCTGTTTTCCTACAATACTGACAAATCTGCCCTTTAATAATTTATTTTCTCCAGGAAAATGGTCTCTTACGAAGCTCTAATAGGTTTTGCCACGCGGTTGCTGCTTTAATCAGAGAAGACATTTTGGGGGTTTATTATTCGTGCTCTTTCTCAAAAGCTACTGATTAGCCCTCACCGGCGGTCGCAAGCAGCCAGGAGGTGGATGGAGGCTGCCCACTTGCTGCACAGCAGCCTGCGTGCAGCTTTCTTGTGGCCTGTGACAGACTGCATACAACCAGCGCCAACTGAGCAGACTGAAGTTGCAAACCCCTACCCACCCCCTCAGCTCCCAGCAATAGACTGCTCACAATGCTCTTCTTTCCACTATTTATTCACCAGGACTGTTCCAGCAGCCAATAGCCAAAGCCCGCTCCCTTCCCCACATCCCAAAGCAGCTAAATTACTTCTGAAAACTGAATGACATGCTTGGCAAAAGAATGCTCTACCGCGGGGCCCGCCTTACAACAAGGTTTACTTTGGCCTGCTCAAACATCAGACCCACATCCCCCCAACCCCCCCACCCCCCAACTTCTAGGAAAGCAGCATCCTCCGCCACGCGGTCCCTTTATGTGTTCATCGCACAGGAGAAAAACTGCCAAGCAACACAAGGAGGCTTCCTGTACTCAAGAAAACCCGCTTCCCTGAGGCCAGTTTACAGTGTGCTCATGAGAACACACATTCAGACCAAACACCAGTCCAGCTTGAAGAAGGCACCAGGAGTAAGTTGGGGTGGCATTTTTTAAAAGAAACAAACCCCCTCACATTTATTTAATTTATTCATTATGTTTAAAGCTAAATATTATCTGCAAAATTCACAGCTTGTCTGGAAGTCCTGATTTCTTAGACACGTGGGAAAATTTCTTCTGCTTTTTTGGTTATGATCAGGGAAGGATGAGTAGAAATATTCTTGAGGTGCGTTTAGTCATGGTTGGTCCACAGCTTGTTCAAAAATCTTCCATATTTGGCCCCAAAGTAAACATTTACTTAAACACTTAAGTAAACATTCATAGTCTCAGCTTTGAATATATGTATCAAGTATACCCCTCTGTTGAACTAATACGACCAATTTAAACAAAATTCAGGGTGGAGAGATGGCTCAGTGGGTAAGGGTGCCTCCTGCCCAAGAATGAAGACTTGAATTCTAATCTCCAGCATTCACATAGAAAGCTGGGTGTAGCTGTGCCCGTCTGTAACCCCGCCTTGTGGGGTTCAGAGATAGGCAGAGCCCAGGAACTGACTGGCCAGCAGCCTAGCAGAAACATGCCAGCTTCCTGCTTAGCAAGAGAGCATGCCTCACAGAAATAATGTGAAGAAGGCGGTGGTGGCACACGCCTTTAATCCCAGCACTCGGGAGGCAGGAGGCAGAGGCAGGCAGATCTCTGTGAGTTCAAGGCCAGCCTGGTCTGCAAAGTGAGTTCCAGGAAAAGCACAAAACTACACAGAGAAACCCTGTCTCGGAAAAAAAAAAAAGACCCCCCCCCCCAAAAAAAAAGACATAATATGAAAAGCTACATAGGAAGACATTTGATGTCCTCCTTAGCCTCTGCATCTTGTGTGCCTGCACACTCAAGGTATGCGGCACACACACACACACACACACACACACACACACACACACACACTATACCGGGTGGTTTTGAGTGTCAACTTGACACAAGTTGGAGTCATCAGAGGAAGGAGCCTCAGCTGAGGAAATGCCTCCTTGAGATCCAGCTGTAAGGAATTTTCTCATTTAGTGATCAACGGGGAAGACCCAGCCCATGGTGGCTGGTGCCATCCCTGGGCAGGTGGTTCTGGGTTCTATAAGAAGGCAGACCGAGCAAGCCAGGGGAAGCAAGCCAGTAAGCAGCTCCCCTCCATGGCCTCTGCATCAGCTCCTGCTTCCGGGATTCTGCCCTGTTTTGAGTTCCTGTCCTGACTTCCTTCAGTGATGAACAGCAATGCTGAAGTATAAGCCAAATAAACCCTTTCCTCCCCAGCTTGCTCTTTGGTCATGGCATTTCATCGTAGCAATAGGAACCCTAACACACACACACACACACACACACACACACACACACACACACACACACACACACACACCCTCTTGGATTAGTGACATTGGTGTGTTGATATTCCTCCCATCACTAGAAAAAGCAATTCTTTGTTTTGCTATGTGCTGTTCCATAACAAAAGCTGCTCTCATGAGCTTTGAGACAAATCTAGTTTGTTAAAACATGGAAGAAACAAAGAAAAATCATGTATGTGTCTTACCACTCAGGTTATTAACTTTCTATAAGGATTTCTGGGTCAATCTTACAGTTATCTCTTTAGATATTCCAATATGTGTGCTAAATGGATCTGGAACTTCATGTATTTAATTTTGTATCTCTTATTTTGAAAGAATTAATAGACTAGTCAATAAAACGGGATTGTGTTTTGCACCTTGTAATACACTAAGGAGAAAAAGCAATATTTTGTAGACAAGCTAATGAAAATTATACCTAAGATCATTCCAGCTTTTTTTTCCGTAATGAATCTATAGCATTAAAAGCTCACTTTCTTTTAAGAGATGTTAGAAAGTTCCAAAATACAGCCCCCTCCTCAAATTCACTTCTATTATACATAGCATAATATATATTTTAAAGTGAACATTGAGACCTGCCTAGTTGACAAGCTCAACAGATTTAACAGAAAAGCAAAACTCTAAACCATGTCAGCTGGTAATTAGAACAACCATATGTCACTGTTGTTATGTGGACACAATGCATCCCTTGCTTCAGTGGCCTGAAAAATGGACAAATTTTTAGTTAGTCTGTGGTAATTAAATTACTTTAAGTCAGTATTATCTAGGTAGTGCTTCAAACAAATTTTATGACTTCCACTTCCTACATATAGTCAATACTGTCTATGTGTAGTGCAGGTCCATATGTTCAACTCTAGCAATTACTACAATTATAAAATGCATCTGCTTTATTTCAGGGGGTTTCTCTAATAGCCTGATTTCACAGCTGATATGTAGAAGTTGAAATGTTGCATACATCCAAAGAAGCTTTAGATATGTACTGTTAATGCTGGGCAAGAATTAATAATGCATCCTGTTTTTTTTTTTTGTGGGGCCAGTGTGAAGTACCCAGTCAAGCCCCGTAGCCGGCACTGGATGATCTGGAAATGGCATCATCTCCCTGTTTATTCTGCCTTGGCTCTGCCCTGTGTCTCGGTCCTTCCATTTATCGGTGGCCCACTCTGGAGTCTCTGAGATCATGGAACACACTATGTCACTGATGAAAATTTCAGACAATCAACAAGAAAAAGAAATTAAAAAACAAATTGAATTAGTGTGTCTCTGACATTATGAGTTAACATAACCCCATAGGAGTCTTGGAACAAAAGAAAGGAAAGCGTTACATCCACCAAACAAGCCTTAAAGGCATCAGAGTACTGTCCGTGGTTTGTTTTTCTCAGCTAAAGTATCCAGACTGTTCACATTTTCCATTGTGTAGTTTGGTATCTTCAATAAATGTTGGCCACTGCAACAGTTCTCACATTTCACTTTTGGTTTTTTTTCTTTTAATTTTTTATTGAACATTTGTCCATATGCATTGTAAAAACAAATAGAAATGAACCATGGCAATAGCTAGAATATAAACCACAAACTTGAGTCAGCAGAGGTCTTTCTGGGTAAGCAGACATTCCATGTCTCTGTGTGTCAAGTTAGTCAATGATAAATGAAAGAGATCAGAACAGAATACAAATTAACCCCTCTTGAGTTCTATATATGTTTGCTCAGATTCTAGCCCCACAAGGAAACTCAATCTAGCTTTTGAAAGTACTTTGGTGTTTCAGAATGGTTTGACTTGATCAAGATCCCAGAAAATATGTGGTGCTGATGGGTGACAAGTTGTCAAGGGGTTGAGGAAAAAGGCTTTGCTTCTCAACTGAAGAGCAGAAGTCCTACCTGCTCTGTTTATTCTATGACTTCCTTATATTTATTCTTTGTTACTAGGGATGGCTGTTGATTGATTGATCGATTGATTTTTAATATATGTGTTTTACATTTAGACATGGACAAAATAAAAAGGCAATTCCCACTTCAAATCCCTGTAGTCTTTCATTCTTCCACTACACTGATTTCTAAATAAATATTAGTCAGCTCTACTCTCTCTCACAAAGTCTGACTATAGTCATTCAAATTTGAACATTAAATGTAGCAAGTGTTTTTTTGCCCAATACTAAGCTCTGTGAAGTGTACAAAGAATGTGATAAGGTCTCTGCTCGGAAAATTTCTTGTTTCATTCCAGGAAGTGTGTATACAAAGCCATCAAGCCATAGATATCATCCACGATGTAAACATTATTATATGATGGCTCACTGTAAGAGAGGAAGAGGAAAAACTGAAGACAAGAGATATGACATAGGAAGGTGCCAATCATTTTTAGAAAATGGCCCACGGTGTGATGGTTATTATTTGCAAAATTGAATATAATCTTGAGGCTTAGTAAAACTTCCCCTTGACACATTCATTCTCCCCTGCTCTTGACTCTCATCATAGCAGAAATAGGACTGCCTCACAAGACATTTTCAGTGTATCTGTAAAGGCTAGCTTATAGTATTTCTTATTGTCTATAAAGAGTTTTTGTTGCTGCCATCCAGACAGATCAGGCATTTTAAGTAAAATATTTATGATGGACCTAATCATGGTTCTATTTTGTTATTAAGCCAGGAAAATGAGACTGAAGGAACTGTATAAATTGAATTGCTTGAACAAAGCCTTTTTCTCTTTCCTTTGTAACATCTTTCTCAATTTCTGACATGAGCTTGCCAATTAAAAATACATTTTGACTGAGGTCTGAAAGTGATGTACCTCCCAGAGTTTTGGACCCAAAACTCAATGAAAAGGAACCACAGAGGCATGCAACCAACAGCCACCCAAATTTGAATAAATTAGAGCTGTTCTGTTTTGCCTTACTGGCAGCCAGAAAGCCACAGGCATTTCACCATCCCAAAGGATCTGGAGACCTGAGGGAGAGTAGAAAGAGCAAGCCCAGACTGCACATAGCTGTTGCTTTATATGTAGCTCATGCAATAGAAAGAGTACCCAGTTTCAATTCAACAGCAACCCTTGAAAAACCAATGCATTTCAAATAGAAATGCTCATTTTTAATATAACAAATACTTTAATAGAATCTTGAAAATTTCCTCCTAATTAAAAAAAAAAGAAAACCACAAATCTTTTTCGGTAGTAAGGGAGGCAGAGGCATAGGAAAATGCCTTATTTTTCTTCATAATTTTATACTTGAAAAATTCAATAAATGGATAGCTCTTAGGATAGAGCCCATTTGTGGATTTTATTTCACAAAAATGTAGTAAGAACTTCAAACACATCAGGACAATTCATTGGTCGTTGATCATACACAAGTAATAGACAGGGTGCTTAACTTATTACCTTTCCAAGTGCTTAACTACTTTCCTGCTTCCACATCAGCATGTCTATTAACAATGTCATTGTTCAGGCCTTGTTTAATCAGCCATATTGTTGAAGTATCATGGGTGTACCTTCTCTGCCATATTTAAGAGACACAGTGTCAAGGGTGTTCTGTGACATCACTGGGGTTTAAATATTCCTGTCCATCTGAAATTCATGTTGAAACAGAATCTTTGTCTTTGGCATTAAGAACTCTCTGCAAAGCAATGAATCCAAGAGGGCTACATCCAGACGAATAGTATCAATACTCTCATTAAAGAGGTGTCAGAGGGTTTCCTGGTCCCTCTGTCTCCTCTGCCATAGTGTGCATGCTTTCCACCTTTTACACTGTGAGGATGGGGTAGAAAAATGCTGTCTACATAACAGACCCTCACCAGACACTGAATCAACTGACGGTAGAAACAAATCTCTATTGCTTCTACATTATGATGCCTAACGTATTTTGTCACAGCATCAGAAAGAAACTGAGGCAAGTAGGTAGGAGCAGGTGATGTGAGGAAGTCTGAAGGACTGACCTCACACCCAGTCTGACTTCTAAGGGCTAGCGTGGAAGAGAGGTGAACTTGACCAGAATGTTCTGGCAGGAAGAAGAGAAAAGAAGTGTTCAGACAAAGGGGCAGCATTTGTGAAGAGACCGTGAATTAAGAGAACGAGTACAGCACAGTAGTCCCAAAGATGAGGACCAGGTGGGACCTGAGCAGTGGGTCACTCTTACATTACATTCTACCCTGAAGACAGAGAGGGAAAGAGGGCTATGGACAAATGGGACCATATTTGCACCACAGGAAGATCACTGCCTATGGTGGCATGAAGCTAGATGTAGAGAGATGGCATGTCAGAAGTCTAATCGAGAGAGTAGAGAAAAAACTCCAAAAGGTATTAAAGATGTGGAAAAGCTAAGTAGCCAGTCAGTTGCATGAAGACTGGAGGTAGTACAAAAAGAGGGACATCCCTAAAGATCTTAAATTGATCTAAGTCTGTATTCTGATATGTTTCTTTCTTGCATTGAGAGCTGCAAGAAAGTGTGATAACTATGTGTGGCCTCCACCCACTTTTTCTTTTCCTTATGATGTTTGGAATCAAACCCATGGCCTTGTGCATTCAGGGACAAAGGCTTTAGTGCCAAGATCGATCCCTAGCATATTTGACTACATTTCCATGTTAATGAAATCCCAGTAATCTTGGAGTTAGACAAGCATACATGTAGTTAGAGTTTTCCTGCCTGGCCCACGGTCAGGACAAATCTCTCTCACCCACCAGTCCCACAGCCGCTCAGACCCAACCAAGTAAAAACACAGAGACTTATATTACTTATAAATTGTATGGCCATGGCAAGCTTCTTGTTAACTGTTCTTATATCTTAAATTAACCCATTTCTATTAATCTATAAGTTGCCATGTGGCTTGTGGCTTACTAGTACCTTGTGGCCTCCCCGCCTCAGCCTTCCACTTCCCAGAATTCTCTTCTCTGCTTGTCCCACCTATACTTTATGCCTAGCTACTGGCCAATCAGCAGCTTTATTTATCAATCAATCATCCACAGCACATACAGTTTTCCAAGATAGTCTCATTTACTACTTTGCTCTGGTGTGGAAACTAACCATAACCTTCCTTGGTAATACTGAATCACATTGGCTTTTCTGTCCACATGGTCAATGAGTTAGAGCAATGTTCTGCTAGGATGTGAAACTTCTCAGAGTCTATGACCTCCAAGATGGTTTTGAAGGACTGGTAGGGTGTCTGGCTGAGGCAGCATCATGGGTAAATATGAGAAGCATATATATAAATGTAACATGCCAGAGAGCCTGCCAGTGGGTCAATGATGTCTTGTAGTCTCCCCCACAAATAAATGACTTTGGCTTTCTACCTTTAAAGACATGATGTTTGTCTAGTCTCAGAAAACTAGAAAATAAATATCAACCACGTGATGGTTCAGCAGGTAAAGCGTCCCATAAACAAGAGAACCTGAGTTTGTTTCCTAAATGTTTTTCATGAAAAAAGCCAGGCATGGTTGTGTGTAATTAAAATCTCAGTACTAGGGAGAAGACAGAGATTCACTGGGGTTCACTGGGTACCCAGCCTGGCCTACTTTGGGAGACCATGTCAAAAGTGAGAGACTCTGTCTCAACAAACAAGGTGGACAGTGGCTGAGGAATAATAATCATGATTGAACTCTGGTTTCCATATGCATGAGCACACATGTGCGCGTGCGTGTGCACACACACACACACACACACACACACGAGTGTCTGTGTAAATGTGTGTGTGTGTGTGTTTCGTGTGTGTGTGTGTGTGTGCGTGTGTGTGTGTGTGTGTGTGTGTGTGTGTGTGTGATTTTTATCCCTCTCTCCTAGTACTTATCCTCTGAGATTTGTGGAAATTTTACTTCTCTTTTTCTCTATAGCCACGTGCTCTCATCTCCAACTGGACTTGATATTTGCCAGCTAAAGGAACAATAATATAATAGCTAAGGCAAACCAGGCAGATTCTGAAACTCAGCAGTGACTTGTGCCTATGGAAAATCCGATTTGTACGTGTGTGACTTGTGCAAACTAATTTGTAATTGAACTCATATGACTTCACCAAGGTTTAACAAGACACTGTCAACACATTCAGGTTCCCGAGTTCAGCCCCTGTTACCTGTATGTCCTCCTCACAAGCCCCCTTTTCTCATTCATGACTTTGCTCATGTGGTTTTGCTTATTCCTTTTCTTGAGGTCCACTGAGTTTGACCACTGTCATCTGTGTGGCCATAGATTTGCAACTACCTCTGGGGGTAAGGTGGGCTCCTCAGTGGGTACTTATTGGAAGACAATGACTGGCCTGTCTCAGAGCCCGTCAGGATCCGTAGCAGTGATAAAGCTGACCTAATTTCTCCCCACTCATGATTGACTGTTGATAGGCCAAATTTTATGAATGCCCATTGCAGGTAGCCAAAGCTGCTGTGAGGTGGTGGCGACTTTGGCTGCATTATGCCCAGAAGACAGCATTCTATAGCCCTTCTCTGGCTCTTACATTCTTTGTATTCTCTCTTTCATGATGTTTCTGAGACTTAAAGAGAGTGGTATATTATGTCCTGTTTAGGGTTGAGAACTCAACTGCTACTTATAAAATGTATCTTTTTAGGGACTAATTTTGACTGTGCTATGTTTATTCTCAAAAGCCAGTACTCTGTGCCTCTCACCAACAAAATCACATCTGCAAGGTTTCTCTCGTCTCTGCATAACCCCACACCCTTCACTGCCTCTTCCTCCAGTTCCGGCATGTACTTGGTCTTCCACACATGCCACCAGGTTCCAGATAAATGCAGCCCTTGACCCATTTCTTTCAGATCTCTGCACAAGTGCCACCCCACCAAAGGGGAGTCTCTGACCATCTACTCATAGCCTCCTTTCTTTGCTGCCTTTCCGTCATGTGAATTTTTGCTTCATGGGATTTATTAGATAACATAGCATATATTTACTTGTCAAAATGTTTTAACTGTCTCTTCAACCCACATCTCTTTAAGATGAGAAGAATTTTGTGGTTCTGTTTGCTGCCTGGTTCACATTCGTTGGTACTTCTTGGTGTTTATTCTATATTTTATGCCAAAGGGGGAGTCAATAAGTACTTAACTTACCAATAAGTATTTGCATTTGTGAAAAGTAAACAAATATTTGCATCTATTTCTGGATGAATACAGGTAAGATGGTTTAAAAAGAGATAATAAATACAATTTATGTGAAAAGAAAAATTTAAATCAAAATAAGAATACAAGTAGAATTAACCTTGTTTCTAAAAAGCATGAGGACTTAAGTGAGAGGCTAAGAATGTAGTTCAGAAGTGTATGCTTGCCTACTGTGCAAGGCTCTCAGTTCAATCTACACACACGCACGCACGCACGCACGCACGCACGCACGCACAAACCTGATGGATAAGTTCTTGATTGATCACAAGTTATACAACATTTTAATGGGATTATTTCCTTCTGACAATGCTTTATTGAATTCATGGGGCTTTTCACACTGGCTTTGGAGTACATTCCTGTAGTGAATAAAGCTGCTGTGGAGCATGAAGATGCTAGAAGTTAGGGTGTGCTTGGACACCAGAGACTGGAATGTCTAGATTTTGCTGGAAGATGTAGCCATGACTCTTTCAGCTGCTTCTGGGATAAGCAAACACATAGATGATGGCCGAGAGAGACCAAAACAATTGCTGCCCAGCTTTGGATCTGTGCATTGGTTTTCTTAACTAAAAGTTATATACTTCATTTCTAGTAGCTTGGACATATTCTCTTTTTCCCTTTTCCCGATCTCTATCTGTTCTCACAAATGCGCCTACCCTCTCGTCAAACTCACAATCCTCTTTTGGAGGGCACCCTTCTGAGTGCTGGGGTGACTGGTGTGCACCACCCTTTCTGGTTACTTATAAACCCTTCTTAGGGAGTGTTACTCATCCACATGATTTGTTTTTGATGTCTTTTTTTTTTTTTTTTTTTTTTTTTTAGAAAGCTTCAATTGTACAAGAATATATTAAGTGCATATTGGGCAACTATTTCTGACATTTATCAGCAATGGACAACCTTGTTTTACAGCCTGCTCTTTACAGTACTGAGTCTAATTGGTAACAAGCATATTACTGATTTGGCGGTTTAACACCAAGTTTGTCAATTTTGAAAACTCCGTCAGCACAAGAGAGAAATCTTGCCAGTTTTGTTGACCACCTGGAAGATTACATCTAGAATGATGAATGAGTCTGCCATAGAGCTAATCTGCTGTGCTCAAGGACTGGCCCAGTTTCGGGAATCAGGAAGCACCAGAGAGACTCAAGGCATAGTGGGATGGTTTTCAGGACAATATCTCAGTACACTGTTCAAACAAACCCCCTACAGTCTGACATCTTTGTGGGAGTTAGGGGAACTCAGTCAGGAATTTCTTTTCTCCTCTAGAAAAGGCAACACAAATTTAGCCAATTTAAATTAATGGGTAAGAAATCTAGCTATTGACTGGATTGATTAAACTAGTGCCAGTAGCCTTTTTAGATTTAAGATAATTTTTTTTTCTGGCACCAGAGAACAGACTCAGGGCCTCACACATGTTAGGCAAAAGTTCTACCCCAGCTTCATCTCCAGCCCTGAGATAATTTTAAGATAAAAGTATTCACAGCAATTTTATAGGCTATATAATTCTTCCATTTCCTAAGGCCTCACAAAAGACTTTGCTTCTTCAATAAACTTCTAAGCACCTATGATATTTGCTATTTTATTTTTTGATAATTTTGGTGGATGCATATACCATGTCTTATCTGACAGGAATCTCCTTAGAATTATGCTTGTCTTCAGTTTTCCAGATACTAGGAAGCAAACAATGATAGCGGCCCAGAGACAGTATCGCATAAATAACACGACTTTCAAACACAGCCCTTAAAACTCTCATTTATAATAACCACACACAAGGTAAATGTTAATGTCTTGCCATAACATTCAAATCGTATTTTATTTTTGCATTTTTTATCATGTGCATGTGTATGTATGAATATTTTGCATGTTTTGTATGTGTGGGCCACTTGTGAGTGCATGCATATGGTTGATGTCTGGAATCATCTACAATGACTCTTCTACTTTATCCATTGAGGCAAGATCCTCTCAGTCAAAACCAGAGTAGACTCATATGTCTAGTCTTGATAACCAGCCTGTTCTGGGAGTCCCTCATCTCTGTCTTTGAGACTTGGGTTCAGGGGATCACCACACCTATTCAGCATTTACTTGGATTCTGGGGATTGGCACTTCCATTCTCATGCTTGGGAAACAAGTTCACCAGCCATCTTCCCTGGTCATGAACTTTAAATTTTGTTGAAATTTAAGTCTCCTATGAATCACCACATATGCAGTGTCAATTTGAAGGGCATGTTAGTAAAGACAGAGAAGGCATATAAGGCAGTGATAAAAATTAGGACAGCAGCTACAAATTTATCTATCCTCTCAAAAGTATAAATAACAAGGTGTAAAAGATCATGTAATTTTTTTAAGCAGAGAAGCAAATTAAGACACGAAAATAAATGTCTTTCTCCTCAACTCATTTTTTAATGGCTGTATGGAAGAGTGGGCAGTAGAAAAGAACATTAGATAATTATTAGCGTTGCACCAAGATTTGCTGGCTGCAATTCACACACCGTAGTGAGTGTCATATGGGACTAATCAGTTGTTTGCAAAGCACTTGAAACGCCTGTGTTTGGCTGCCACTTGTTCACTGCAATTTTCCTACCACATCCCCTCCTTTGTCCTCCCTGTAGTGGATGGATGGGCTGTTCAAGCACGGAGCCTCAGTTATCAGCCACATGCTGCGGAACTAAAGATCCCTCAGGAACCTGGGATAATTGGACATGTGTCAGCAGTAGCAACTCATTGCTGGAACCCCTAGGAGATACACAGCGTGCCCACGTTCACCACCTGCAGGAGCTGAGAGGTTTTTACTCCTGAACGCTGCTGCTGGGGAGAACCGGTCATGCCAGTTGTTATCTTCAGTCGCTTTCAACCAAGCCCTCCACCGCTACTTCCGTTTCCATTAGACGACTTCAAAACTTATTCTTGATTAAAATCCAAACATTGTTTTTCCCCATGATAGGAATCGCCCTTGTGTACTGTGTGTTTAGCTCTCTTAATTCCTGTGGTTCAGGAGCGATTTTAGAATTTAAACTTGTGTCCAATAAAAGTGGATGCTGCAAAAATAATCAGACAATGGGCATCTCTGAGTCTCCTGTCGCAGTCACTTACAAACGGCACCGGAGTGTTTGCCAAAGAGCAGGCACATGAGATATTTCTCACCTGCTACAGCATCTTGGTATGAACACCATCCTTTGCTACATTTTTTATGGAGGAGACTTTTATTTATGTGACTGCTGCTTAAGATTTCTGGGGGGTATACACCATCCCTCATACACAGAGTTTAGACTTGTATTCGGCTTTGACCCTCAGGAGTGTTGGGGCTGCACTGAACCATACCCTACTGCCTCACTGTGTGCTCATTTAAGATGGGCAACATTTGTTTCAGAGGGTCTTGCTGTGTGCTCTTAATCACCAAACAGCATGAGGCTAACCTGCTCAAAACAAATCCCCATGAACCCTGCGCTCCTCATCTAACCACAGGGTTAGTCTCAGGCAGGAGGTGAACACCGGCAAACTGTGTGTCTTCTGGGGGTTTCAACAACTATTTTTTTTTTTTGCTCTCAATTATATACTCAATTGAATATTGAGTATTGTTTCTCTCTGTAGCTCTGAAAGAGTTCCCTTCACTAAATAAACTCAACTATTTTAGCAAGATTGTCATATTTATTTCTATCCCCTTTAACTTACTATCAGTGAAAAGTAGACGTCTTTCTGCGATTACACCCATTTTGCAAGGGTAGTTTTGGTCACTTCCCATCAGCTTTTGCTCTAATTTCCTTGCTGTTTTGTGTGCATGTGTGTGTGTGTTCACACGCATGCATCTGTTCATGTGAGTGCAGATGTGTGTGCAGGCTGGTAAACAAGCCGGGGGGGGGGGGGGTACTTCCTCAGATGTCGTCCATCCCTCTTTTGTTCATTTTCTTCTGTTTTGAAGCAAGTTCTCACTGGCTTTGAAACTCACCAAGAACCTTAAGTGGGATTGCTCAGTGAACCCCAGGGAACAAGATCCTGCTGCCCCACACTGAGTTATAAACATGGGCTGCTATGCCTGACATTTTTGTGTGTGGGTTCTAAGGATCAACCTCAGTCCCCATGCTTATAAAGCAAACCCATTACTGACGGAGCCGTCTCCTAGCCCTTTGTCTGGTTCTTTATTAAGGCAATTGTTCATTACATCCAGAATATAATTGGAAAATTGTCACAATTATCTTTGCTGTTGTGGAAAAGTTGAAGAAATTGAAAACCCACTCTCTTTGGTTTTCTGTATGAAATATACAGCAAACCTTTAAAAAGGGAACATGAATCTCCTTAAAAGCTTAGCAAGAAAGGTTAAGCCTTGCATGACCTTCAGAGGGGAGCGGAAACCCCAGAAATTGTGAAAAACAGTTTTAGGTTAAATCAGAATAATGGTGGTCCTTATTCACATTATTCTGAAACTAGAGCAGAATCTAAATCATATTTACATTTTAACTCCCCCAAACCAGTGTTTTACCCTATTTTTGCAGCAAAGGCTCAGGAAACTTCAACCTTTTAAAACTACACCTGCCTATCAATTGGAAAATGCTTAAAAAACATGGTTAAAAACAAATTAAACCTCCCACATTTAATAAAGAATGTAACTGTGTTGCAACTTCCTTCCTCTTAGGAGAAAAAAGTGACACAAATGAGTAATTTTTAAAGGAGTATGAAAAAGAGGGATTCAATCTCCAGTTATGCACACAGAGAAACACACAGACACACACAGCAGAGAACGATTGTTCAAGTGATTTACATGAATTTCAGAAAATTAGTGTGTGTGTGTGTGTGTATGTGTGTGTGTGTGTGTGTGTGTGTGTGTGTGTGTGAGAGAGAGAGAGAGAGAGAGAGAGAGAGAAGGAAGTGTGGGGGCGGGGACTCATGCCACCATTCAGCATGGAGGTCAGAGGCCATCTTTATTGAATTGGTTCTTTCCTTCCACCTCTGATGGGTCTGGAGAATTGAACCCAGGTCAGCAGGCTCTCGTGTCAAGCACATCACTCACTGAGTCAGTTCAGTCTTCCTTTTGTATAAATCCTAACTCAAAAGCTTAATGTTTTATTGATTATCAAGACTTAAGCGTTTGACACGTTTTTGCATTTGATACATTTATTGCTTCTTTTCTCAGTTAGGTCTGTGAGGAAAGATACAAACAAAGCCCCTGACTTGAAAGATTTCCAGGCAAGTACAGACTTTCTGGACTGCTTTGAGAGTATATGGTGTCTTAGTTGTGTTTCTATTGCTATGAAGATACACCATGGCCAAAGCAGCTTATAACAGAAAACATTTAGTGGGGCTTGGCTTACAGCTTCAGATGGTTGGTCATTCTCATTTAAACCACCACGTCTGGAATTCCCAAGTCCCTCTCTCTCTTCTCCTGGGGGGAGAATTTGAGGCTGTGGTCCCCTTATATTCTCAGATGTATGCCTAAGGTTCAGTAATATTTCTTGGTTGGCACATAGCACCAACTTTTATTTTCAAAAGTTTGTAAAACTCAGGAGTAAATATTGATTTAAAATTTTCATTGCCATAGGCTACTTCATTTCCCCCTGACAGATTACAAACTACAAATTTCTAAGATGAATAGAATCAGAACCTGCTATATTGCTGAAGAGAGGGACCTAACATGTGGTCCTAAGCCAATGATTCTGGGGCCCAAATAATTGAGTTTACACATTTCATATTTAGGGAGAGCTTGTGGGTTCTAAGAATCATGATTATGGGTGTTCTATTAATGAATGTACTTTCTTAGCAGATTCTTACACTTTGTCAGGCTTTGAAGGGAAGTGGAAAAGCTTTCTCTCTCCCTCTCCCTCCCTCCCTCTCTCTCTCTCTCTCTCTCTCTCTCTCTCTGTGTGTGTGTGTGTGTGTGTGTGTTTGGTGGCTGTTGCTTTGAAAGGATAATAGGACCTTAGGATGATAAATAGGAATAATTCTTTGATGATAAAAATGGTGCCAATATAAAGAAGAACCAAAAAAAGGAGAACAAGCATATTTCAACTGCTTTCTATTGCCAAGTACAGTGGTCCTCATGATACATGTACAGTTGCACTTCATGCACACGACAACATAGTGAAGCAGTGGGGGCTATGATCCTCATCTAAAGATGGAGTATGCAGCTGGAAGGTTTCTCCAGCCACACCTGGGGCCCCACCCACCCTGTGGTCCCACAGCCACTTATAAAATAACCATTCCAAAGCTTAATATTATTTACAAACTGTATGGCTTATGGCAGCCTTCTTGATAGCTGATGTGGATATCGCTCTGTATAAATAAAATGCTGATTGGCCAGTATCCAGGCAGGAAGTATAGGCGGGACAAGCAGAGAAGAGAATTCTGGGAAATGGAAAGCTGAGGCAGGGAGACGCTGACAGTTGCCGCCATGACAAGAGAGATGTAAGGTACCGGTAGGCCACGAGCCATGTGGCAACTTATAGACTAATAGAAATGGGTTAATTTAAAATGTAAGAACTAGATAACAAGAAGTCTGCCATGGCCATACAGTTTATATATAAGTCTCTGTGTGTTTACTTGGTTGGGTCTGAGCAGCTGTGGGACTGGCGGCTGAGAGAGATTTGTCCTGACCGTGGGACAGGCAGGACTGGAGAAAACTTCAGCTACAGATAGCTAGCTCTTTCATCTTAAATTAACACATTTCTATCAATCTATGTTTTGCTACATGGCTGTGGCATTACCAGTCTGTGAGCATCTTGCTTCTTCTTCCATGGCTGCTGACATCTCTCTCTCCTCTCCTTTCTTCTCTCTATCTGCTTGAATTTCCCACCCACCTCTAAGCTTCCTTGCCATAGGCTAATGCAGCTTTATTTAAACCAATCAGAGCAGCACATATTCACAGCATTCAGAAAGACATCCCACAGCAGGGGTAAAAACCTCCCAAGTGGAGAACCTGACTTTCAACCCAGGGCTGGCTAGCTGAATCTAGAACAGCCCCTTCCAGTGGTTTTTAGTGACTCCTATAGAAGCTTTTAGTACATTATATGGGCCCAGGACATAACAGTTTTATGGGGGAAGTAACCATGTGTAACACAGCTGAATAGACACACATGACTTTCTGCACTCTTTACATGACATTTTTCAAAATTTATTTGGGGATAGGTGTGAATGTCCAACTTTTCCCCTAAAATATCTAACACAAAAGAATATTAAGTGTTGTAAGGCTGAAAAGCTCTTTGTGCATCCAGTATTCTTTCACTTATAGTTACCTGGAAACAGTCTCCCAGCCCTGTAATAATAGGTGTCTGACCTTTAGCAGGGACTCTTGGTCCTTGCCTTTCTAAGTGACAGGAAGATTCAGGCTAGACTAATTAATCATAGAAGGATCATTCCACATTGCTGTCATAAAAGACACACTCAGCACCCTTCTTTTCCTCATCACATTTCCATCATGTAAGTAAATGTTTATGAAGCAGCACAAAATTCAGGAAACTATTAGTAAATGCAGTAGGACTTGAGGGTATACAGCAAGGTGGAATTCACTGGGGGATGTGAGAGGTTGGCATGTACAGATGATGTCCTGTGTCACTCTGGAGTTTGAAAGGGGTTCCTTGATGTATTATAATAATTAGTTAATTGTTGGGATGTTTTGAAACCCCACTGGCTTTGATACATGGAAATGCTAGAAAAAATGATTTGAAGCCCATTTTCCTTGATGTTGATATTTTCAGAGATAAATGATCATAGTCTGTTTCAGTTGTCAGCCTGACACAACCTGAGCCTGGAAAGAGGGATTTTCAATTGAGGAATTGCCTCCATTAGATTGGCCTGCCAGCATGTCTGTGAAAAATTTCTTACTTGCTAATTGATGTAGAAGAACAGAGGCCAATGTGGTCAGTGCCATCCCTAGGTAGGTAGGCCTGGGCTATATATGAAAAGTATCTGAGCAGGCCAGGGAGATCAAGCAGGCAAGCAGTGTTCCTCCATGTGCTGTGGGATGTTTTTCCTGGATGCTGTGAATATATGTTGCTACCATCGGTTAATAAAGAAGCTGTTATGGCCTATGGCAAAGCAAAATAGAGCAAGGTGGAGAATCCAAGCAGAGAGACAAAGAGAAAAAGGAAAGTCAGAGGAGATGCTGAGTGCTGACAGGGGAGCAGGATGTAATGGAACACAGGTAATGCCACAAAGTCATGTGGCATAGATTAATAGAAATAGGTTGAAGTAAGTTGTAAGAGCTAGTTAATGATAAGCCTGAGCCATAGGTCAAACAGTTTGTAATTAATATAAGCCTCTGTGTGTTTACTTGGAACTGAGTGGCTGTGGCACACTGGAAAACTTCTGGGTACATCTATGGTCTTTGCTTCAGTTCCTACCTGGAGTTGCTGCCTTGGCTCTCCTCGATGATAGATTGTAGTCTGTAAACTGGCATAAATGCTTTCCTTCCCCAAGTTGCTTTTGATGTGGTGTTTATCACAGCAACACGAACAAACCAGAACATATACTTTGTAAAGTCATGGCAACCATTTGTATGTTGAAATTTAAAAAACAAAACAAAACAAAACAAAAAAACCTAAGCAAACTAAACTAGGCTATCAACTGGAAGAGTTGTCTCTTCTTCAGGATGACTACCATGAAAACATGCCAGCATGACTCTCCTCACAGGTTTTACACAGTCTTTCCCACTGTGTGCTGAGGTTTTTGGGGATGCCTCATCAAGGGTGCCAGCCCTCTTAGGGACCATAGCTAATATGATTCTAGGATTCTGAAAATCCAGAAAAATCTCCTTGATAGAGAGGAAATTGTGAACTTTGACAAAGCCAAACAGTAAACACAAAAACACTGCTTCAAGTCAGATGTGCATGATCTGTGTGAGCTGTGAAATCCTAGTGTGCATCACAGAATGTAGGGCATGGCTGTTTGGCTCTTTGTTCATTAACAAAGTGTGAGTAATGACAAATAAAACATTTATTGTTTATTGCAGATTGTCAAAGTGCTGCAATTAATTTGGCTTCTTATTACACTAATTAAAATGTATCACGTTCTTTGTACTTCCATGGGCCAGGCTGAACAATAATAAACATCAATCCACAGTGACCAAGAAACCAGTTCTAAGCCCCCATGTTGAGTCTGAAGTAATTATCACTGAGCTAATATTCATTTCAAGTCTGAAATACTGGAGCACACTGTAACTCATGCAGGCAGTAGAATGTCAAATAATGATAGCATGCTAGGAAAACCATTTCCACAATTACAGGGTTCAAGGTCTGGGCACACAGAGGAAAACTATCTTCCTTGCTGCTTGGAAGAAGAAGGTACCAGAAATACCTCATTCTTCCATGATTGTGATGGCAGCAAGGTCTGAGGCATCAACCTGCCTTCAGCTAATCCTCCTCACGCTTTAGCTTTATTATGCATATGCATTAGAATGTAAAGGTTTTCATTACGTTGGATGCTTTCTGACATACCCAGTTTGAGCTTATTCCAACCATCATGTTCTCCTTCATTCACTGCCAGACTTCTTACAAAGACACTTCTCTCTCTCTCTTTCTCATATATGTGTATGCCTGTGTGAGATAGCTATACTTATTAGTGATAGGATAGCTCTGTCTATATGTAACTATATACCTATATAACTACGAGCCATATCCACAGCTATCAACTCTTCACCAGTCACTGTTATTTTTGCAGCCTTGCTTCTGTCCTGACAATTACAAGGCAACAGTTCATTTGAAGGTCTCTAATCTCCTAACAGACCAGGGCCACAGGTCATCTCATGCTGTTCCTATCGCCCTCTCCACACATGCTTCTCTGGTGTTTGCTCTCCATTCATACTCCTTGATTTGTCTTTCATTTTGGCTCCCAAAGCATGGTACCCCTTGCTTCTCCCTCCTGGGGCTGTATTTGGCTTCTTATTGCTGCCTCTTCCTATCCTTCAAATACAGAGCTGTCTGACGGTCCTGTCCTTGGACTTCTTTTCTGCCATCTTCTTCGGAGAGTCTCATCTAGCTTTATAGACTTGGTTCTCACTTTGCTATCAATGGCATCCACATTTACAATGCCTGCTTTAACTTCCTATGGATTCCAGTTAGTTCCTGATAGGTCTGCTACATGGCTCACAAATATCCTAAAAACTCAGGGTTTTGAGTGGATAAGGAAAGTGTGGTACAGATACAAAAGGGAGTTTATTTTATTTATGATTTTCTTACTTTTTAGTGTGGTATGTGTGAGGTGTACATGTGTGTGTGTGTGTGTGTGTGTGTGTGTGTGTGTGTGTATGTATTTGTGGATATGTATACACATGTGGAGGTTAGAGGTCAATGTCTAGCATCTTTCGAATTGCTCTCCACCTTATATTTTGTAAATTAAGTTTTATTGGGATGCATTCATGCCCAGTCACATACATATTGTCACCAGCTGCTTCTGCACTACACAGGAAGACTGAGGTGCTGTGGCATATACTGCTAAGCCTGTTCTGAAGTTTTATCAGCAGCCATTAAGCCCTCTCAGATTGAACCCGAAGATCAGTGATTCCGCTAGGCTCACTCACCAAGAAGCTTCAGGGATCCACCTGTCTCAATCCACCTCCCCCCGAAATCACTGGGGCTACAGGCGGCCACCACCACACTCACTTTCGACACCAGAGCTGAGGATTCAAACACAGGGCCTGATGCTTGTGGAGCAGACATTTTACTGACTGAGCCTCCCCTCAGCTTCGTAGTGGCATTTTCCTCAGCCGTGAAGAAAAATGAAATCATGACATTTTCCGGGGAATGAATGGACCTGGAAATCATTACCTTCAGTGAAATTTCTTGAACCCAGAAAGGCAAATAATGTTTTTTTTTTTTTCTCATAAAGGTTCCTTGGTTTTAGTTTTTATAAATATGTGTTTGGGGTGGTGTGTGTGTGTGTGTGTGTGTGTGTGAGCGCACGCTCGTGCAAAAAGGAATATAGGCAATGCAACTAGAAAGGAGACCGTGAGAAGGGGAAAGATGTCTTCAGGATGGAATGAAGGGAAAACTGAGAGGGTACAACGATACGTGTGACAGGACAGAAGGAGGAAACACAGTAGAGGAAGACGGGACCAGCAGGAGGGAGCAGAGGGAGGGGACAGGGTGGAAGACGGTGTGTATGGAAATACCACGAGGAAACGCGTTGTTTTGTACGCCAGTTAAAAAGGAACTAACAAAAGAGAGTCCCAAAAGTTTTCAGTGAACTGCAAGTTGTTTATGTGTTTAGTGTGGCCACGCCCCGGCCCCAGCCATCTGCGAGCAAATCCTTGGATCTATTTCCTTCCCATGACTCCTTCCATCAGTGTGCTTCCGTGCCTCGTTATCGTGGTGCCCGCTGAAACACCGGGTGCAGCCCTGTCCCTTTGTCTCCACAACTGCCCCTTCACACCAAACTTGTCTCCAAGTGTTCACTCAGGGATCTTTCTGACCGAACAGTCTCTCTCTGGCCCCACGCACGTCACAGAAAAAAGTTCACGCTTTTTTCCATAATCCAGAAAAGCTCACACCGGTGTTAGTGCAATTGCTCCAAGCTTTGAAGACCACAGGCCCTACGTACAAGAACATAATTTTCTTTTTCTGAGAAGTTTAACTTCCGATTAAATTCTAGCCCTCCTGGAAGAAGCATTTAGATGTGTGCAGATGCGTGTGCCCTGAGCGACGGGGCGTAGGGCCCTTGCTGGGGTTGCCTCGGGGGCCATCTTTCTTCACTCCATGTGCCACTTCTGGGCGCTACTTGCTGGCTGCAGCTGCCTTCACCTCCTCAGAGGCTGCAAGAGTGGAAGAGAGAGAGGTATTTTCTGCTCCCGACCCCCAGCCCCGTGTGATCACGGTGACAGAAGGATCTAGATACAAGGGCAACGTCTTCTGATCCTCAGCATTGTACCGCCCCGCCCCCACTTCCCGCTTTTCCTCTTCTGTTATGAATTCCAGGAATTTTCTGTCTTGGGGGCAGATGCAGCAGACTGGCTCTCGGGAAAATTTTCAGTAGGGCAGAACCCAGGTTATTCACTCCACTTCATTTTCTCTTCTCTCTGTCTCTGTGTCTCTCTCTGTATATCTCCGTCTCTGTCTTTCTGTCTCTGTTTCCGTCTCTGTGTGAGTGGACATGTGTGTGGTACTATTAAATGTAGAATATGATGGCTCATTTTCAAAGGTGTTTTAAGCCAACTTAGGTCCAGCTTCAAATGAACAGAAAACTCTAGACTTGCTAATGCCTGCTAGGTTAGCTGTTCCCACTGCCTCTCTAAACTCTGTTAAGCTCTTCACTACATGCATGCTGCGCAATCACACACTACACACACACATACAAATTAAGATGAACATTTTTTGTTTGTTTGTTTTTCGAGACAGGGTTTCTCTGTGTAGCTTTGCACCTTCCTTGGAACTCACTCTGTAGCCCAGGCTGGCCTCAAACTCATAGAGATCCATCTTCCTCTGCCTCCCGAGTGCTGGGATTAAAGGAGTGAGCCACCACCACCCAGCCTAAGATAAACATATTTTTAATTTTAAAGACATAATGGATTTTCTGATGAGTGTAGCAGTACTGAGCATAGGGATCTGATGGGTGATGCAGGCAGACAGTTGTTCATCACTCATACATGTCCACCTTTCACCATTGGTGAAGAGGAAACATGTGGAACAGATGCACAGGCTCAAGAGTGTCAGAGATATGGCCAGTGTGAAATGAACAATGGGCATGGGGGGGGGAGTAGTTTCCTCCCATAGACATTTACTTGGCAGAGCCAGCCACACTTGGGGGAAAAATGTTTCCAAAAATATTCCTTTAGCATGAGGAATTGAGTTTACCTTAGATATTAGTTCAAAATTACTGTATCAGTGTCCAACAGTAATCACGTTTCATCTGTCATCTGAATAGAGTAATGACAAATTGTTGTATGACATTTGTACACTGTGTAGAGGTGTATTGCTGTGATTAGTGCAATAAAAAGCTGAATGGCCAATAGCTAGGAAGAGATTAGGTGGGACTTCCGGGGACAGAGAGGACTCTAGGAGGAAGGGAGAGGCCAGGAGACACAGAAAAGAAACAAGGGGGTACCAGATGGAAGAGAGGTAATGTCATGTGATAGAACATGGACTAATATAAATGGCTTAAGTTAAGTTATAAGCGCTAGTTAGGAACAAGCCTAAGCTATAGGCTGAGCTTTCATAACTAACGAGAAGTTTCCATGTCATTATTTGGGAGCTGGCTGTCGGGACAGAGAAAGACTCATGACAAGAAATACTATGCTAGTCAGGCTCCTTCCTAGACACACTGCCTACAGGAGATATTCATTGATTCATTGGCAATACTGATTTTTTTCATTGTCTACTATGTATCAGGAGATCTGTCAGTTACTAGGTGACAAGCGTGGTGCACTTCAAAGCTTATCTATTAGCTCATGTGATGAAATTTAACGTAACACCAAGTCTGAACTTTTGAATGAGGAACTGACTTCTGACATTAAGATTTTGGTCTTAAGAATTATAAAAAAAAATCATTTAAGGTTTTTTTAAGTGAAATATTAAAGAGGTTAAGAGGTCTGCAGACAAACTATTTCCCAATTTATCAAAACTGAGCAGGACAGCCAGTGCTGTTATGAGGTTGTCTATGTCGATAAGGAAGTATTCTGCCTGTAGGGAGAGGCTGAGCCAAGTATGGATTACAGGACCTGACCTCTTGTGAGTTTAAGAACACTAGACCCTTGAACCTAAAGGTTCTATTTAATAAGTTCCTTAATACCTGAACAGTTAACTTTTTATCCCAGATGCAAATACATGAAGGCGTCTTCACACTGTAGCAAAGCATCAGACCATGCTTCTGTTCCCTCCATTAAGTTTTCCAGCAGACTATGTGTTGGGATCCTTCCCAGTAATTTCGCAATTCTGAATGTGATCCCCACCTGCTGAGAATGTGATCCTCTCAGCTAAACACTGAAAATGGAGGGTGCCCGTTTCTATGTAGCCTGTGTTGCAGAGAACCCCCTTTTCCATAAAGAAATGGCTTCTGTGGCTAACTCCTCATGGTCCGTCCCTCTCCTACAGGGATGGAGAAGGCTCCCTACTCTATTTTTTCCATCTTCTTGGTTGCACCCTGATTTCATGAACTCCAAGTTAATCCTTCTTTTCTTCCCAAGTATAAACAGGCTGACTTCAAACAGATTACAACAGGTCACAAGGTTCAATGGGCAGAGTAATGATCATCTAGATTACATTTCTAGGTCTGATGGGGTAGACAGATGTGAGGCTCGCTTCACCAGCACTCACTGTTAATCAGCAAGGCTGGTGTCTCCCAGCCTGGTTGCCTCTCCTTGCTTCCCACTGACTGTACCAAAGGCAGCTTTCTTCTCTCACACAGTGTCCATCCCTAAAGGACATGAAAGTCAAATGTGGCTGCTACTCAAACATGAGACGCACGCTTTTTATCTCTGGGAACTATCTGACTCCACTTGAAGTTCCCTGTCCCGAGTCCAACAGTTGTCACTGATGCTCAAAACCTGTTAAGGCTTAGGAGTTTTCATATTAAAGAACTCTCCTTTGCATTGATTTCTAGTGATATCTAGCAAAATTCTGTTGCCAACTGCATATTTTCAATTGTCTCTTGATTCTTTTTTAAAGCATTTAAAAATAATTTATTTATTTTTATCTTATGTGCATTGGTGTTTTTCCTGCCTGCATGTCTGTGTGAGGGTGTTGGATCCCCTGGAACAGGAGCTACAGACAGGTGTGAGCGGCTATGAGGGTGTTGGGAATTGAACCTAAGTCCTCTGGAAGAGCTGCCAGTGCTCTTAACCACTGAGCCATCTCTCCAGCTCCCGTTTCTCAATTTTTTAATGAAGAAATAAAAACCATGGAATTATTCTGACAAAGGAACTAAAATAACTTTACTAATTAAAATTAAAAAGGAAAGCAACCTTTGGGCACTGACAGACATGTTGTCCTGAGGAGCTTGTGCATCCTAGCATTTATAATTTGAATATGTGTGTCAGTTTCTTATCAAAGAAAACAACAGCATTTCTCCTGATACAACACAATGTTAGGATGCAATTAAAGCTAAAGCGTTGCAAAAGAATGAACTGAAACCGTTGATCAATATGCCCAATACATAGGAGAACATGATGTAATACCTCTTATATGTAAAATATCTCATAACTTACAAGAAGCTTTTGTGTGAAGTTTCATTTTATTTTCTAATAACAACCCAGTGAAATAGGTCTGGACCATGCATCATCTCTATTTTGCATATCTTAGCAATTTTCTGAGAAGTTAAGTGGCATTTTCAGTGTTACTGAGATGAAAAGTGAGAGAGCCAGCACAGATCCAGGCTTCGTGACAGCACATCCGGTTTATATATATGATACATACATAATATATGTGTGTGTATATGACAATATTTTGCAAAATATGGTCTTCTGAGGCAGTGCAATAGTAGTTTTTTTAAAACTATTTGCTCAAAGAGGCCCAATTGGCAGAGCTTATAAGTAAATTGTATTTACTTAAATTAGCCTTCTAAAATGAGCAGAATCAGATGCACTGAACTTATTCAATAAGAGAGAGGTTGATTATCAAAATGGCCACATTCATTATACTATTTCCAAAATCTTTGCTAGCTGTAAATATTATGAAGTTTACAAAATCCACAGATATATGAAATCATATTTTGGGTTGATGCAGAAACTAGAAAGCTAGGAACTCAATGGAATATGAATGATATAAATAAAAAACAGAATCAAAAGAAATGGTTGACTATCACAAATTCTTATTTTACAATATTTTAAAAGACTTTTTCTGAATTATTGTAGGTTAACTAACTCCCATACACAAAAGAGAAAGAAAGGAAGGAGAGAAGGAATTTAAGAGAGGGAGGGAGAGAGGGGAAATAAGGAAAAACTTAGAAACCAGTTTAGACCTTATGGGAAGGTGACATGGGACATGAGCACACTGTGAACCTCATTGAGAGATTTCCAAGGTTCGGAGACAGACTGATGACTGGGGAATTAAAGTATTGACATTAATTCTAAGAAAACCTTTTTAACAACACAAAAGTAGTCATATGCTTATTAAACACTGAATCATTCTTCCATGATTAAATACTAAAAGAGAACAAAGATTGTTTGAAAATATCTATTCAATATAATGATCTCAAACATAAATCTACTTCACTAGTGAATATATTTTATTTTCATTTCTAATCAATTTGATTTTTTAAAAAATTATGTTTATGTTTGTATGTCTGAGTGTATGTGTATGTATGTTTGTGTTCAGAAGCCTGACGAGGTCAGAGAGAGTGTAGGACCCCCTGTTGCTGGAGTTACAGGCAGTTGTGAGCTGCCATGTGGGTGCTGGAATAGAACCTGGGTCCTCTGCAAAAGCTACATGTTTAACCTATGATCCACCTCTCAATTCCAGGCTTCTTTAATTTTCAAAGTCTGAGTAGACAAAATGTAGCTGTTCCTTAAAAGAGTTTTTTTCAAAACTAGACATAAACATCAAAACAAACAAAATCAAGAAATCCTACTACTGAATATTTCAGTAATCCTAAATCCAACACATTGGCTGGCAGGTCTTGTTCTTCACATTTGGTGAACTTTTCATCTCTGCTTTTGTTCATTTTTTGTTTTAATATACTTAAATTATATTTGACAAAAGCAAATAAAGCTAAACTAGTAATTTGTGTCATAGAAACAATCATTTGAATACTCAGTGTGACATTTTGGTTATGAAAATTATGGATGTCTTTGAAATTTTTGAAAACTTCAAGGAAAAAAAACCAGAAGAATATCTTTATTGTTTGGAATCACATTGGAATATCTGGACAATGTTGAGATAGGTAATGAATAGGAACACATTGTATTATAAGGTTTACAGTCAAGTTATGGTAAGAACCACAGCAAAGACTGTGTCCATTTTCCATTATATAACACATACCTGGGCTAATCAAGTCATACAGACGAAAAGTATATATATAGCTTTGGAGGTTTCAGTTGGTGGTTGGTTGGCCCTGTTGTTTTGGACTTACGATGGTCTTACGTGGCTGGAACATGTAACAGTACAAACCTGCCTAGCACACAGCCAAGGGATGACAAAGAAGAGGAAAGACCAGAGCCCCATACTCCCCTTCAAGGGCATGGCTCACACAAGCTAAAACCTCCCATAAGGCTCCATCTTCTAATGGTCACATCACTTCTCAGTAGGGCCAAGCTATGACCTAGCTTTGTTAGCATTCAGGTCTTTGAGGGATACTGCAAAGTCTAGCTACAGCAGGTGTTTCATTTGCTTTCTGGAACAGTACTTGTCTGGTAATAGTAACTAAAAACTAAACTTTCAGATGCAGAGACAGGGCTTTATGAGGGGCTAAGAAATAGCCTTTCCTAACATCAGAAAAACGGAGCACAGAACTGGTGTCAGAAGGGAATGCATGTGAGCGACATGAACCTAAAAGCATTATATATATAATATAATATATCATATACCATATAATATAACATTACACAATACGTTGTTATGCAATATATTATGTAATATATGTCACTACAGAATGCTAATGATGTGTTCAGATTATATAATACGATCATATTATATAATCATGTTATACATTACATAAATTTTAGGCATATATTAATATAGTATTATATCAATATAATATTATATTAACAAATATAATATCACACTAATTAATAGATTAATTAAATATTATTACTTAAATATTGATCACTCTATTGATTAAATAAATATATTAATGAACATATAATATATTAATATAATAAGTATAAAGATATAATATATAACATAATATTAACATATGTTATATAACATTAACTATTATATGAATAACAAATGCATGCATATTATATAAATGACATATAATCATATTATATAAACACATACTACTACTAATTATATTATACTATATATTACACACACACATATGCAGAAGCAGAAACTTTCTAGACATGTAAAGAACTGGCCCCAAGGTCTAACTGAACCAGCACATGAGTTGGGCCACTGATCTGTTTCAAGAAGTCTCCATAGAGATGTCAATGCATGTCCCAGGTTGAGAATCAACAGCATAAGGAAGAGCAGACAATGAAGAAGGAGAGCGAAGGCAGCCAAGGACAGCAGGGGCAGCTCTGGACCCAGTGGCCCTGTTCTTTAGAGGAAGGGATTCATAAACCTCTCCAATGTGCATGAGCAGTCAGAAACACTTAAAAGGCTAGATGGTGTCGAAGTTGTGAACCCCAGAGGATGCTAGAGAGTTACCGAGTAGTCAATTGTAGTGTAATCCTCAAATCCTTTGTGGCATACAGTCCCTTTAAACCCCAGGCCAGGTGGCCAGGAATGGGCAGGCTCTACAGTGTCTAGAAAAGGACATGCTCAAAGGGTTTTACTGGCCATTGAATCAGACTTGGGATATTATGAGCTTTTATGAATCCTTGACACTTATAAACATCCAAACAGTAAAGGGAAGAGAATTTGAGATCAGGAACATACTTCCAGCTTATCATGTATTTCAAGTTTGTTTTTTAAAGTTTCAATGAGATTCTAGAAGTTGTTTTGTCCCATTAACCTTGCAATGCCTGAATTCTTTAATATTGCTACAGTGGTCAAAAGAGGGGTCTAGTCATTCTCCTTTGGGATCTTAGGGTTGGGAATGGATTTGTTTATGCTGGAGTGGTAGCTGTCTTCTTTTGGGAGACTTAATGAAATAGCAGGATTAAACACATTTGTTATTATCCATTATTTAATAATTATTAGCTTGAAGGAATTCTTTCCTATAAAGCCAGGAATTTCTGTTACCTCTGTCTAATAAGTTGTACAAGGACATGGGACCTAAACTTGGTCAACTGGACACGTTGTCTCAACATTTTCAGTCTGGAGCAATGGCGCACTGTTTGAAGGGGCAGATTAGAATTCAGTCACAGCTCTGTGCCCAGCAGCAGTGGCAGAAACATCAGCCTGTGGGGTCTGGCAAAGGGACCGTGTCCAGGGTTACCATAGTCAGTGGCATCTAGAGTATGTGGCTCCATGATGTGACACAGTTAATCCTCTTACTCTCTTTAATTCTGTCGATTTCCAAGTTCTTTCACCTTCCCTCAACAGTTCAAATCCTGCGAGTTATCAGACAGGCTCTGAGTATCCCCTTTTGCTTGGGTTAGCGAGAACTGATTTTTTATTCCCTGGGCTCAAGAACTTTGGCTAGTAAAGTAAGGATAATGGAAGGATTTAGGCAGTGGGAATGAGATTCAAATAATAGGTATTTATTTAGCCTATAATAGAGTTGAAGGTGTGCTTCTTAAAAAGAAGAGGTGGATGGAGCCCAGTAGAAGAAAGGGGACTGAAGTATGTATCTCATTAAGAATTTTCAGACTGAAAGTCCTCAGACTGGAAAAGGTGACCCAGAGGACTCTGTTCTGTTCTTTGACTTCCATCACCATCCCTCTGTTTTGTTGTTGTTTGTTTTGTTTTTATTTTTGTAGTTGAGTCTTGTCACACATAGCATTTGTGAAGGATTAACTTCTCACCATGTCTAGACTTGAACTTCATTGGCTTAAATTAAACAACAGCAAACACTAACTCCAACCACAGATAATGAGTTGCCCACAAACTGTATAAGAACATCTAGGAATGTGATAGAAGGTCATGGAGCCTTGTATGACCACAGCCTTGTGCAGATATTAGGATGTGCATCTGCCCAGAGACTCCTGCACCAGACCCAAGGGAGAGAGACAACCAGAAAGCATAGGAGTGAGCTGGAAAAGAAAGAGGGCATACAATTTAAGCACATGGGGACAGTAATAGCACTCAACTTTTCCATTTATGCTAGTTAGTGAATCCTTCATCTTAAAAACCAATTTAAAAGGGACTTCCAACGTTCTTAGTATAAATTATTCTGACCATTACCTCTCTTCTCAACTTCCATTCCTGTCCACACACAGAGATTTAGATTATTATTGTTCATGTGGGTGAGTTGGATAACATCAAAAGACACAAACTAATGGCCTCCGGGTTGAATCTGATCTTAGAATTTTATTTCTTTGTTTGTTTGCCATGTGGAGTGTTCCTTTTTAAGGCTTAGTTACCAACATATAATCCTGGAGAGATCTTCCATTAAAATCCAAATCTTTGGTTTCTTTGGAAGAATTGGATCTGACACCACTAAGCCAGCATTCCAAAAATGGCCACATTTGCCCAGAGTGGGCAACTTCACTCTCAAGAGGGCAGGCACTGCTTTTGCAACAGGGCTTTGCACCCCCTTGCCTCAAACTTGGCCTGATTCTGTCATTCACGTTAATCCACCTCTGCATGGATCAGTGTTTGCAGCTCTTTGCAGTTCGCCAGACCTGTTTATAGGCCTTTCAACGTATAAAGAAGCTGCAAACCTCGAGAGGAAGAGAAGCTAATGCATGCATATTCTACAGAGCAGTTAGTGGGAAATTATTGGGGCAGAACATGATTTGATAATGAAGATATCCACAGCTTTGCTAACACATTTTGTGTGTGGCTGAATATGTTTCCTCACTTGCCTTCATGAGTAAAGTTCTACAGCACTTAAAGATCAGCCTTTTGTCTATCAGTTAACATCATGAGGGTCAACACCAGACAGAGTTGGTCTTACATCCAGGTCTGCCCTTGTTTACTGTGATGACTGTGCCCTCCCACATGGTTATCATATGTATTAAAGTGATTAAGATGTGGCAAGAATGATATTTGGCACATAGGAATTCATCGTGTTAGATTGTCTACTATGTAAGGTTATTCCAATACTAATTTTCATTGAGGAAATATAATTTTATGTCTTCAATAACTGCTACTATGATGTCCCACATACCAACCTGTCTCCTTTCTTAATGGGCTTGGCTTTTTAACTGCAATCAAAGTCCTATATCATCATTCTTTAGTCATTTCTATTTATTAAAATAGGCTTACTTTCATCTTATGTTGGATCTAAAGCCCTCCTCAGGCAGATTAGAGTTGTTGCTCCATAGCTTATGGTGGGTGGAGACATACATTGTTCAATAGGATGGGAATACCTTTCCCATTAGAGTGAAACCTACATAATCAGGGTGTTGTATCTGAAAAGCGTATAGTCAAAGTCCCAACTCTGCTTACTTTAAATTAGGGAGCTTAAGTGGTCATATGTCAGAAATGGGAAGATGGAGAGACAAATAACGAGCAGGATCTATGAATATTCACTGCTACCTTAAGAGATGGTGGGATTATGTGGCAGCTCGTAGGAGCAGTGAATAGAGTTGCCTTGGCTCACAGCCAACAATGACATAAGAACCTTAGCTTCACAGCTGAAGGGACCGAATTCAGTCTCCACCTTGGGTGAGCTTGGGAGTAGATGCTTCTTCAGGACCTCTAGAATTCAGCCTGGCCAACATATTGATCTCAGCTTGTAAGACCCAAGGAGAGAACTTGGTCAAATTGCCTTCATGCTTCTTAGTTACAAAACTTTGAACTAGTAAATCAATGATGTTTTAAGGGGTGAAGTCTGGGGTGAATTGGAATGGAAAAATAAGCACTGAAGGTTTGAAGATGACCACACCAGTCTTTCTCATATATTGTCTCTCAATTTTCCCCCTTTATCTAACGTGGAAAGAAGGGTAAGGGGAGATAAGTCTTTTGTCCAGGCTCATCACTGTTGGTCTAGCTCATGATTTGTACTTGATGTACATGGGAGTAGCTGCTTAGGATATTGGAATCTCAGTCACCTTGTCTGGCCCATCCTGATTTGCAGTTTTCCCACTTTGCCTGTGTGTTGGGGGACATTTTATCACACTGTGTGAAGATGTGTCACTGTTTTACCTTGCCTGCCTAAGGCACCTGATTGGTTTAAAAAAGAGCCGGACACCCAACAGCTAGGCAAGAGAGACTAGGTGGGACTTCCAGGTAGAGATAGGAACCCTGGGAGGAAGAGAGATGGATTCGCCAGCCAGATACATAGGGCATTATGGAGGAGAGGGAACAGCCATGTGGCAGAAAGTAGATGAATATAAACAGGATAATATGAGTTATAAGGGCTAGTTGGGAATGAGCCTAAGCTAAGGCTAAGCTTTCATAATTGATAATAAGTCTCCACATCATTATTTGGGGATTGGCGGTCCAAGAAAGTTTGACAAGAAAGTCCAGCTACACCTCTGTACAGTACCACGTTTCTTAGGCTTTCTAGAGCTCTGAATGTGTGTTCTGTGGTTTGGACAGATAACATCTCTAGTTCCTGAAACTTCAGGGATGATCTTTAGAACTTCCTAGGCTGGGGGATTTCTAGTAATTTCTCGGCAAGCTTCTTCTCCCTTTCTCTAAGTTCCAGACCATTCCTCAAGCCCTGTGACTAGGCAGGCATCCACCAAGATGGCAGCCTCTCTCTCTTGAAGTTATCACCAGACTGCCCAGGTGATTACTTCAGGGAGAAGAAACCGGGTCCATTTCTTTCCCCAAGGAAGTAGAGGGAAGCTCTCAGTGAGAAGTATTCCTCAGTGGTTGTCTTCTCTGCCCCTTTAAGTATCTTTAAGCTGCTGAGTACACAGAAAAGTCCAAGGCAAGGAAAGAAAAAAAAAGTCTTCTAATTCAGATGACCTACACCAAAATAACTTTAAAATAGAATGCATTTGAATTGGTCTATATAATTTAACTTTAAAAAAAATCTCATTCCAGGAGTTGTAGTAGATAAAAGAGATTAAAGACCTAGATTTTGACCTAAGAAAACGAGTACTTATGTGCTCATGTGTGTATACTAGAGACAGTTGTGGAGTACACACAGGGGCTGGTGGTGGGGAGACTCAGCGACAGAGTGTTAGCTGTGTGTTGCTACCTCGGGTGCTACAGCAAGAGACCTATCATTATCTTACCGTCCGGCCCCACACTGAGCTGGCAGGTAAGGAATGGACTGAAACAGAATTCGGATGAGGCTGCTGGTGTTTCAGAAAACACAAAAGGTAGGCTCACTAAAGAAAAACAGTTTAAACAAAGCATTTGAAGGATAATACATGTATGTTCTCTCAAATCCCTTCTTGGGGTGAGGGATCCATGCATTTCTATTTTTTGAAGTAGAAAAACAGACTGAGACAAAGGGAATTTTCACTTCGCTTTGATTTCTCCCAATTGGGATTTCATTGAAAATGGATGGATATCCTTCCACTTGCAAATCCCTCTTGCCCAAATTCTTGGAAAATCTGAATTTTCCAAATCAGAAGGATAAACTGTACACATGCCTTTTTCTCCTTTTGAATGTGAAATTTAGAATTTATACCATTTTTATTATACACGATAAAAAGCAAAATTTTTATTCTGTGGGTCTGAAAAAGCAACTTTTGAAGTCAGATGTATTTATCAACATACTCATTAGAGGCATTTTTCCCCCTCCAGTTTGGAGAGAACTTGAAAACCAATACCAGTATGGTTTAGATAGTCATAATTGTTTACACATGTCTCAGTAACAAAATATATTTGGGGGGTGGCACTTTACTTTTAGGATTTGAGACAGCTGGAAATTATTATCATTATGGTTTAAAATGTTCCAACTGGATAATGGTGTTAAAAAGAATATAACATTCCAGAATGCTTCCTCCTAGCACGGAACACAGATAATTTTGTTAGATTGAGTGTTGAGTTATTTACATACAGATTGGCTGGTCTAATACATGTGAACGAGTCTGAAGAAATAGGTTCCTTAATGTAGCATCACAAGGAAAATGCCTATCCCTCTTGGTTAGCAGTACTATTATTGTTGTACAGAAAGCTTTAGTGGCCCGTTTAGATAGTATTTCTCCTATTGCGGTGGCAAAATCTAATTAAATCTTTAAGAAGTAGGACAACTTCTTTAATCATAAGTATATTAAATACCTTAGAGAAATACAAAAATTCTTTTCATATTTGCTTCTCAAAAAAGAAAAGAAGAAAGAAAAAGATGATTAATAAGGGATTGTGTGGCTCCCTCAACCTGTTTCTTCTAAGCAGTTAGGCTATGTTAAGAGCCAAGAGGGAGCAAGGTTCAAAGGAAATTCATCTCACACTTGTGCTCTGGCTAAGAAAGAGGGTGAGAGGCTGTTCATGTGGCCAGTTGGCAAGGAGGGCAGCATGCCAGGCCAAGGAGTCTGTGATCACAGATGGACTTAGCATGGGAGAGAGATGCCAGAGTCCCAGGCGGGGCAGGCTATTTTGGGGGCTTTGCACGAATCATTTGTTTTCATTTGTTGCCAGTTTTGACAAAGAGAAATAGTTACTTAGCTCCACCCTATCAAAATGAAAGCCATCAACAGCACCAGGAATTGGTATAGTAATTATATCTTATATGTTGATCCCATGGCCTGTAATTATTTATTTAACCGATCACCTATTAGGGGCTTACACATTACCAAGGTAGGTCTCATCTTTGGAGACAGCATCTCAGGATGTTTTTTGTTTTTTTTTAAAGTCTTGATTTATAACTCCTCTAACTATCCTGCATTCTTCTCATGAAAATCTTATCATTTTTATATTTTGTGATACCAAAATATTCTCACTAATTCTTAGCAAATAGGGGCATGGAATAGCTCGTCCTTCGGTACAATGGTGCCATGGGTGGAGTGTCACAGTGGCTGCCCGCCACTTGCTGATTGGATCTGAGCCTTGCTCCATGGGACGGAATCCATGCCTTTTTCTGTGAACTCAGTCAAAGAGCACGTGGCTGAGGAGATCATAAGCCCCAGCCTGGAATATACTGCTGTTGTTTTGCTAAATGACTAAGCCACATTGTCAAATGGCCTTCTCAGCACACGTATTTATCTCCATGGATCAGTGGTACACTCAGCCTTCATCAGAGGGATTTTTTTCTGCCACAGGCAGTGATTAATGCAGAAACCAAGACCTGGCCAAAATGCAGAGACTCGATGACGATGGGGAGCTCAGCCCTAAGTGGGAGAGTGGTATTGCCTGCTCCAGGGCTCAGGTAACATCCCTGAAGAGGAGGCAGAAAGAACGTGAGAGCCGCAGGATGAAGGAAGGTGGAGCAAATTTCTCCTGGCCAGGGCCCAACTGCTGCACTCATGAACTCCCCACAGCCGTGGCTGTCAGCACAAGACCTGCTGCACAGACTGGGCCCATGAGCGTTTCATCATGGATGTGGGAAGGGCACTTTAGGGACTGCTGACAATTACCAGTTGTTGGGAAAGGACAGACCATTTTGCTCAGCAGGATAGCCACTGGTAAGTTGTCCTTGCTCCAGTACATGGACTCCCATCCTCACCTGGTCGAGATATTCTGATTAAACTCAGTAAGACACAAAAAATTAATACCTGAAAGTAGGAGGGGCCTGAGAACAGGGGTTCCAGATGGAGAGAGATGTGAGAAGGTAATGGGGCAGAGTAAAAATGACTGGGATTCATTATATCAGTGTATGAATCTGCTAAACAATTTTAAATTAAAGAGCAGGGACTCCTTTTAGTTAAGGGAAGTAGTTATCCAGTTTGTAATATGTCACTGTCCTGTCAATTTAGAATGACTAGTTCTGCACTAGGTACTTTCTGGAGGGTACAGAGCTGGCCCAGCAAGCCCTGGGATACGATTGGCTTCAACTGTCTCTCCATGTAAGGCACAACTCCACACTGCCAGGAGGCTCGGCAGTTACACGTGCATTCTCCTCCTCCTCTGGCACAGATGAAGAGAGACCACTGGTCAATTGGATGAACATTGAGTCAGCTATTGAGGCTTCCTTTCTCATCAGTGATCTCCTCACAAAGAAGCTTAGTGAGGCATCAGAATACCACACTTAGCAAGCTGTGACTTCAGAGCCCTGGTCTTATTCCTCACTTATTCCAATTAATACTTCCAGCCACTCAAGGCCATCTTCTGTGTGTAGTGGTTACAGGTCTCCCTGGCAGAGCCCATCCGCAAGACCCTGTCCCGTGATCTTTCCATGGCGTTAAGAATACACGTTCAGTGTGTTATGTCCTACCTGATTTAAAATTTCCTTTTGTAAGGCCAGCAAGATGGCTTAGGGCAATGATTATCGACCTTCCTAATGCTGTGACCCTTTAAAACAATTCCTCCTGTTTTGGTGAGCCCCCAACCATAAAATTATTTTCGTTGCTACTTCATAACTGTAATTTTGCTACTGTTTGAATTGTAATTTAAATATCTGTTATGCAGGACATCTGACATGAGACCCCTGTGAAAGGCCCATTTGACTCCAAAGGGGTTGTGACCCCCATGTTGAGAACCACTGGCTTAGAATATGAATGTGTTTGCCACTAAGCCTGAGTCTGATCCCTAGGACTGACAAGATTGAAGGCGTAAAATGGCACAACAAAGTCCTCTCTCTCTCTCTCTCTCTCTCTCTCTCTCTCTCTCTCTCTCTCTCTCTCTCTCTCTCAATGTAATAAAAATTAAAATGATCTTTTATAGAAAAAAAATAATTAACTCTTTGTCCAAAGTCTTTTGAAAACTTGTGTCTGTTTTAGTGATCTTATTTAAGAATGCCATATTGTGGCCAATAAAATAGCTTTGAAGTAGTTCTGGGACCAGATTCCTAGTTCAAAGTAGACTTCTTCCTTAAGAGCTAGGCGATATCAACAAGTTTTCTGAGCCTTCATTTCTGTACCTGTGGAAAAATTATGAAATTGCATACCTTGTGTTTGAAATTTGAGTTCATGAACTTTGGGCAGCTAAAACAGAACCCAGCACATAATAAGTATGAAATAAGATTGAAATAAGCACTATAGACACCCTTCAGGGCTACACTCACCTAGTCCTGGAAGATATGTTCACATTTGAGAAATACCCTCCAAAATCACTTAGAACAAATTCTGATTTTTAAAATGCAGGAGAGAACCATATAGTGTAGGCTGAAATTATGATGTGAAAATGTTCCCTCATTTCTTACTAGTTACGAAGCAGTTTAGGTACTTGTGCAATAACACCTTAAAATGATGGTCCATACAAAGGAAATAGGATTTTATGATGGCTGTGTCTTGTGGCTAATGGTAGCATGGTTATCTTCCACTGCTTACTTATGAAATGGTGCTGAGACCATGGATCCCAACACAGTATACTCTACCAGATAATGTCTGTGAAGCTTGTTTCTGAGTTCAGTAAAGAAATCCCTCTCAGTAAACTGCTTGCAGAATCAAACTCAGATCTCAATGCTCGCCTGCCAAGCACTTTACCAAAGAAGCCATTGCCTCAGCCCAAAATGATTGCTTGCTCTCTCCCTCTCTTTGACAGGGTTTCGTCTAGGTCAGGCTGCCCTAGAACTTCCGATTCTCCTGCTCCAGCCCCCAAGTGCTAGATTACAGGTATGCACTGTAATCATGGGCCGTTTTCCTATGACCTGCTGGGGACTGAGCCTGGGGCTTTGCACATGGTAAGCAAGCTCTCTACCAACCCCAACCGAGCTACATTTTTTAACATGTAAATCTGAGTATAAGCAAGTTGAACACTTTCAATATTTACTAGACATCTTTTTTTTTTATAAAAAAAAAACACTTTGCCTTTTTTTATTAAGCTAAAGACTTATTTTTGCCTATATTTTTAAAAATGTATTTAAATATATGAGCTCTTTCTATGCTGAGACATAGCTCCAAGATCTCCAAATATTAACCCAGTTTTTCCTTAAGACATTTCTTTAGGACTGATGTTTCTATCACAACATGCAAGTGAGGAAAGTATCTAGATTTTCCCACAAGCAGTAAGTGGTGACTCAGCTCTAGACAGCACACATAGTATTTTGATAACAATATGTGAAGCAGGCAGTGGTGGCACACACCCCAGCACTCGGGAGGCAGAGGCAGAGGAAGAGGCAGGTGGATCGCTGTGAGTTTAAGGCCAGCCTGGTCTACAGCTTGAGTGCCAAGACAGCTAGGGCTGTTACACAGAGAAACCCTATCTTGAAAAACCAAAAAAAAAAAAAAAAAAAGAAGGACAAAAACAACAAAAGCAATATTTAAGATGGATTATTTCACTTGATAGGATTCCTCTCTCCCTTGAAGCTTCAACACCTCTGAAACTCGGATCTTTTAATTTCACCAGGAACTTCAGGTCAAGAATCCTACATGCAATATTATTTTTCCGAATTATTAAACTACTCAAATGGTTATATTATCTTTTCTACATTGTTAAACAGCAAGGTCCAAGCAGAGGGCTACTGCATAAAAACGAACAAACAAACATAGAGTCCAGGAGCAATGTTTTCAACTTAGTGCTACCTAAGAAAAGGGGTAAGAGTGAAAAAGAAAAGGAGACCTGTTAGTAGGACTTTTCAAAGAAAGTAAAAGTGGAATGCTGGCACAAGCCTTTGATCTCAGCACTTGGGAGGTAGAGGCAGGCAGATCTCTGAGTTCTCTGATCTATATAGTGAGTTCCAGGCCAGGTAGGGCTGCATAGTAAGACCCTGTTTCCAAAAAAAGAAAGACAGAAAGGGGAGAGGCCAGGAGGGAGGGAATGAGAGAGGAAAGGAGAAGGGAGGGGAGGAGGGAGGGAGGGAGGGAGGGAGGGAGGGAGGGAGGGAGGAAAGAATCTTGATTCTGTTTTTTCAGAACACAAACCAAACCAGCCTAGGACCCCACAGTTAGTGAAGTCACCTGCAAGATAGACTCCATTCTCTACTCTTTTTCAATCAACGCACACCCTTGGAAGGAAACGGCACAGTTAAATGCATGTGGAAATTTTCTCGGCATTACCTAATTGAAACATTGGCCAAGTGTTCTTTGAACAAAAATTGAATTATTCATTGTAGTCTGCTGGAAGAAAGCACATCTGTGTCTCTTGCTAATGACAATATAAATGGCCTTAATGATAGATGATAAGTTAGTGTGTGTTTTCAGAACACCATCAGCTCATACATACTTTGTGAGTCTGTGAGAGGAAGCAATGGCTATGTAGATCCTTACAGGTGATTGCCTCTCCAGCAAGCATTGCAGTTAGTAGCATTTTGCTTTGAAAAACATAGCATCATTAAAGGTCCACACAGGATTCCAAAGCACCATGTTGTGACAAAGTGCACTGGCTGGTCTTGTGTGTCATCTTTGACACAAGCTGGAGTCATCACAGAGGAAGGAGCCTCAGTTGAGGGAATGCCTTCATGAGATCCAGCTGCAAGGCATTGTCCCAATCAGTGACCAATGGAGGAGGGCCCAGCCCATTGTGGATAGTGCCATCCCTGACCTGGTGGTCCTGGGTTCTATTAGAAAGCAGGCTGAGCAAGCCAGAGGAAACAAGTCAGTAAGCAGCACCCCTCCATGGCCTCTGCATCAGCTCCTGCCTCCAGGTTCCTGCCCTGTTTAAGTTCCTGGCCTGACTTCCTTCATTGGTGAACATCAATGTGGAAGTATAATAAACTCTTTCCTCCCCAACTTGTTTTTTGACCATGGTGTTTAGTAACAGCAATAGAAACCCTAACTATTTTTATATTCAAGCCAGAAATTGAAACAATTATATGTAAATAGTTCACTTTCTGAATAAAGTAGGCATTCAATAAATTGAATGTTAGTAACACATATTTACATAAGAGATGATAATATCCTTATTATATTTGTCACTTGCGACTATTCTGCTTTAGATTTTGACTTTTTAGGACAGAGAAATTGATCGAGGAGTTTTCATAATTCTGAAATAGCATAATGCCTTGGGAATGAATGCCATTTCTTGAGTTGGAGGTTCAAAACTTTCACCAGGTACTCCAAGGCATGCCTTGTGTGCTCCTGACAGTGAAGGACCACTGGCCCAGAGGCATCCTTTGCTTTCCCTTGTCCTGTGGAAAGCCAAACTGTGCGGCTTACCATGGCTCTTTCCAGTAAGTCATGTTCTACTGTTGGTTTGGTCTCTTTCCTGGTGAAAACCTTTGGCAGAGTTCCTTTGTACTTTAGAAACAGAAAAGGCTGTGGAAAATGTGAGATAAAAATGCTGGGGACCCTTCTAAGCAATTAAATCTGGCACAAAGTGGGAGCTGGGATTTGAAGTTATTAAAGAGACCTTCATGTATACTTCATGTATCCTTCAAAGTTTCGAATGCCATATTTGAAATCTGGTTACTCCAGAGTGTTTTTAGAGACAGAAATGGAAACAACAACAAAAAGAGCAATCCTTCCCTCAAGGTCCTTTCTATTTCCCCTCCAGCTTAGAAACCAGAGCACAAGTTCTCAGACTGCTAGAGCAAACCCTTCAAGCAAACCGAGGAAATAAAATAGAAATTTTCATTCTAGATGCAACTGTCATGCCCAGATTTTTCTGACTGATACACTCCTCTCAGGATGGAGAGGGAGGCTTATGACACTCGAGAGGTAGACAAGATGTCTTCCAGAAAAGCAGCAACTTGGGACATTCTTGAAGGCCCCTCCTTGCTTTATGAGAAGAGTGAGCACCTGCTGTGTGAGGGGACTTTGAGCTGCCCAGAGGAGATTTGGAGGACTTGTGGAGCTGCCTGCAGGTTGTGCAGAGAGCTCCCAGGTTGCAGCTTTCTGAGATGTTGCCCCTGGTTCAGATGGGCTTCTTGGTGATGCACCTGCTTTTGAGTCATCCCTGCTCCTGGTAGTAACCCCACTAGAAACTCATTGGTTCCCCATGTTGGACTTGGTTGCCATCATTACTTTGGTCTGTTGTGGGATCACTGTCTAGAGTGAGAGACGTGTGTGTTGTGTGTTCCCAGGAAGAGCCTCTCACACATCACATTGGAAGTAAGGGAGATCCACTTTCTTCCACATGGCACTGGACCTCCTAGGCTAACAGAGAAACAAGTTTATTCCTAATAATGGAAGCAGATGTGGCTCAGGAAGACACATAGAACAGATGTGGCAAGCAAAAGGTTTGATTTAAATCCTAATTCGTCTGACCATATGTTGTGCATTGGGTGAGTGACATCACTCTTTCACCAACACTGAATGGTCATTTAAGTGCTAAGCAGATTGTGAATTAAAGGGTACCCCTCCTATTATCACATGCTTCTGAAGAAACTGAACTCCATGCAAAGAAGGCCATGACTTTAATATATATAAATGCCTCCTGCCTACGAAGAAGTCCTTCACACTCAAAATGCCAGGTGACATACTGCATATGGAAAGAATTCTGTCCTTCCCTTAGTACTATGTGGGATTTTGAAGGAAGTTCATAAAAGAGTAGTCATTCTACAGATGTAAGCGTGCAAACCCAGCAAGGATAAGTGTTTAAGCCAAGAGTTTTTCGAGACAGGGTTTCTCTTTGCGTCTTTCCTGGATCTCGCTCTGCAGACCAGGCTGGCCTTGAACTCACCAAGATCCACCTGCCTCTGCCTCCCTAGTGCTGGGATTAAAGGCGTGCACCACCACTGCCCAGCAAGCCAAGAGTTCTTAATAAAGCCTGAGTCATCAATAATGAAATGGGTTCAGTCACCACAGGTCCTTCACAGTGAAGTGAATGAATAGGACTCACTCTCTGTTAGGCACACAGTCTAGGGCACACAATACTTTCCCAGCCTAGGATGACATTCGAACATCTGAGCCTACTAGAGCAGGCTGTACTAAGTTGTGATGATACTAACTAGTGTGCTAAATTAATTTGAAAACTTCGCTTACTTTTTGACTCTGGCGGCAGGAAGGGCAGAGGGCACTCACCACAATACACATGGAGAGGTCAGAGGACGACTTACAGAAGTCAGTTGGTGCTCTCCTTCCTTCATGTGGTCCCGGGGCTCAAACTCAAGTGGGCAGGCTTGGCAGCAAGTGCTCAACTGCTGAGCCGTATCACTGGCCCCTAAGTGAATTTCCCACAAGGTAGTTTCAAGGCATGGAGGATTTGACAGGATGGAAACCCACTGGAAGTTGACGAGAACGTGTAGCAAAAGCCCACTCTTGCCACTGATTACACAGAAAGCCTGGACCAGGTTTCTAACCACTTCTAAAGTCTTGGCTTCTCAGTATATTTTTCTAAAAAGGCGGAAGAAAGATATTTTTTTTTTTAAATTTACCCTTGTCCAGGTTACAGGTGAATAAAACAGGATGGCGAGGTGCTTGGCTAAGTCTTGGCGCACAATGAAGTTCTAGGGACGCTGCATTAGGGCTTCTGCCGCTGCCTCTTCTGCACTCGCTGACTTTCCTCCAGCACACAGTGTGTGAGAAGAGCACAGGGCGGAGCAGGGGCTTTGAACTCACTAACAGTTGAGAGTGTGCCACAGTAGCACAGCTGCAAGCCATCGTGGGGAAACTGGTAGACTGAAGTAGGTAAGATAACTAGTGGATAATCACTCAGTCAACTAACTGGCGTTTTGTAAGTAATTGTTGAGAAATACACCCCTAATCTCTTATTGTAATTTTTTGCTAAGACATTAGACAAACATCTCTATGAGTTACTTTATAGTATATTTCTCTGCGGTTCTAGGAGGGTGCAAAAATAAATGAGAGAATTATAAAGCATTTCTAAATGCTGAATTGGAGTCATTTGTATAGAATTTAGTAACATGGCATCTAAGTGGCTAAATTTCTTTTTATAAAGCAGCACATGCCAGTTAATGAAATGCATAGCTAAATGCTGAATGGTTTTACAAATACTATTTTCTCTTTCCTCAGTATTTCCCTCTTTGTGTATAATAATCCACTTTAAGATAAAAATGGTTCTAGCCAATACATCCATGGAACATGGTCCTCTAGGCTTCTGCTGTATGACCTTCCTGAAGACCTTATTTATGACTCTCTCCCAACACAGTGCTTTGGGGGCAAAATGTACCTCAACTACACAAATCAATTTCTGTGGAGTTATTGTTATCCATGTCAAAACTTTGATTTGGAAAGAGGTAGTAAAAGAAATACTTTTCCATGTGTATTTCAATTTCCTTAGAACATAAATATATTTTATTATTTCCTAAACATGACATTTTCCAGCCACAGTAACAGTTTATTTATTACCTTCTAAACCTTTTTTTCTTAGCAGTGAAGCCTTACACATTTATGGATAAATCTAAATGCAGTAACAATCTAAGTGTGTTGGTCACATGATGGTTTTAGGTTTCATTAAGAAACCTGTTTTTTATAATTGAATGCACATTTGTGATTGTAGTAATTACACTAGGCAGAAAAGATGACTAGTTAGTGAGCAGAACTAGAAGTAATTAAAATGTAAGGATGATGAAATATGAGAATGAATCTCCAGCAGACATTATTTAAGGAATACCTGTAAGCCATTCACTCTCATTTAACATAGTGCTACACAGGGAAGAAAGCATATGGCTTTAAGTATTATGCTTTTCATTGGTATTGATTCCACCCCAAAGGAGACATTGGCAATCTCTGGGGACATATATTGTCACCACTTCAGAAGGAGTCTACAATAATGTTCAGAGATAGCTTTCTTGCAAATTGTCCATGTCCAAATGTCAGTGGTGCTGGGGTTGAAATAGGTGGCCCAGTTTAATTATTTATATTAATTATATAAAAATCTCCCTCCTTACCTACAACGACTAAAACCACTTTGGGACAGCTATATACAATTTCTATTGTCATAACCATAATTGAAATGAAGTTATTAAATAATTTCAAATAGTTTATTATGGTCAATTATATATTTAGTAATGCTTGGACATACAAAGGACACAAAATGGCTTACAATTCAAAGATCATATTCACCAAAATACCATGGTAACTGGCTTTTAACTGACTAGTATACTTTGTAGGTCTGCTATCTCTTCCCTGCTAATCTTCTGGTGAAACAGTAAAGTGAATAGTTGATTCCCAGAAGGAAGAGAACAAGGGGAAGAGAAGTGAGTGGTTTGATGGTACCCAAATTGAATTATCCTGCTTTAGTTATTTGAAAGTGAGTTACTTTCTGTATTTGCTATGAACTGAATGACTCCCAAAGTTTATGTGTTAAAACAACCCCACTGCAAAGTATTGGGAGGTGGGACCTTTTAGGATAGGATTATGTCATGAAGGCTGTGCCTTAGTCCTTATGAAAGGACTGGGCCCCGTGGAAGGGTTGATATCTTATCAACAGCCGAGGCCCTTGTCTTGCTCCTTGGCTCCTCCCCACATGGAACACAGCCTGTGTCCTTTCCCCTCTACTACCGTGGGGGTATCCAGAGGCCTTGACAGAGTTCCAAAGGCGTGATTTTGAGATTCTCAGCCTCCAGAACTGTGAGAAATAAACTTCTATTCTTTATAAATTACTAACTACAGGCGTTTGGTTATAGCAACATGAATGGATTAAGACACTAATTTTAAACTGAACCATAGAGACCATAAACCAAAATCTAATTTGAAATGCAAGGAGTAGTTGAAATTTCCCCTTTTTACTGAAAAATAAAATGTGATCAATGTTTAATTTTTTCCCTTTTAAGCTTGCATGTATCAGTTTGGGGACTGATATTAAACAGTTTATCTGATAATTTGAAAATAATGTGCTGTGGACTTTAATCCTAACAACACAATAGCAGAAAAGGGGGTGGGTGGGTGGGTGGGTGGAAGAGCAAACATTTTAGGTTTTGTGACATATATCTGCCTTGTTATTAGTTTAAGTCAGATTCTTAAGAACCTAAGAGTTGGTGATTAGGAACCAATCCCTCTCACTTTCTACGCATCTGAACCTTTGTGATTTTATCAGCTCTGAAGCCTAAAGATGATTATGACCCTAAGCAGTAATCTTCATAGTCAATTTTGCTGGATTGTTTGGATTAATTTGCAAAGTGGTACCCCTGGGATTGTTTATGAGGGCTTTTCAAAAGAGGTTTAACTTGGAAGAGAAGACAGAAATCTTAAATGTGGGTGGCACCATTCCAAGCTGAACAGAAGGAGAAGCTGAGTATTACCTCGCCCAGACTTGATGCAGGGGGAGGAGCTTGGTCCTGCCTCAACTTGATGTGCCATGCATTGTTGACACCCATGGGAGGCCTTATCCACTTCTGAATGGAGAGGGAGGAGGAGTGAATGGGGGGTGGTCAGGTGGGAGGTGGAGGTGGGGGTGGGGGTAGGGAGGGAGAGGAGGGAGAGGAGGAAATGGGAGGAGAAAAGGAAGGGGAAACTGCGGTCGAGGTGTAAAATAAACACAAATCTGTAACTATATATATATATATATATATTTATTATTATATTAAAGGAGAAGCTGAGCACCAGCGTTCATCACTGGCTCCTGACTCTAAAGGAAACATGACCAGCCACCTCATGCTCCTGCCTCCATACCTTCCGGGCCATGCTGGTGTACCCTCAAACTGTAAGCCAGAGTGAACTCTCTCTCTTCTCTGAGTTGCTTTTGGTCATGCATTTTTGTAACAGCAGTGAAAAAATTAACCAGCACAGAGGGCTTCTGGGTAGAATTGGAGGTGGAGCCTCTGTGACAGAGACTGACCCTGACCTCCTGCAGGACACATGGCAGCTCAGGCCTAGCTAAGACTTGAAAGTAAGCTGCCAAACAACCATCTGGCTTGGGAAAGAAAGCTGGGGGATGGGAGGAGGGAGGAGATGGGGTTTGTGGATAGTGTGTGGAGTGAGTAGAAAATTTCTTAATAAAAAAAATGAAAAAAAAAGAAAGTAAGCTGCATTATTTGCCACACTTTTCTGCTCACTCATTCAAGAATTTTTGTAAATGAAACATTAAAATACTATTAAACATTTTCCATGTTATGAAATATAGTACTTACTGAAGTAAGAACTGTGGTCCTTACTGAAGGACCACACATAGACTTTCAAGTAAGAAGTCCTGGAAAGGATTCATAAATGACTGAAATAGTTTCCTGCAGTCGTCTGTGAGATTCATCCCACAAGAATTTTCTAATATTTTTCTTCATGTTATAGTAATAAGTATAATCCATTCTCTTTGGCAATTGCATGGTAATTAACTTGTTTCTGATCAATATGGTACTTGATAAGTGAGATATGTCTTGGAAAATAATCATACAAACTTCCCATCTCACATTGTTTTTCTTATTTTACTGAACTAAAATTTATATGAAAACTTGCCCAACTATTTCATATGTATTTTCTATATTACACAGATAGTATATAGTAAAATTATATAAGTTTTAAGTGCATAGTTTTCATATATCTATATATCACTTGTTCATATAAGTAGCCACCACCCAGATTAAGATATAAGACATTTCCTCAAAGAGTCCCTTCATGAATATGGGCATTGATAGCTTCCAGATAACAACTGTTTTGGTCTCTATAATCATGTTAATTTTACCTGCTTTTAAATGTCTTTTAAACAGACACAATGTGTCTTTATATGTCTGGCTTCTCTCTGATGGAACAAACTGGGGTTAATAAAGAAAATATTGGAAGGGGAAACCATGACCAAAATATATTGTATGAAATAAAATTTAAATGAAAGAAATAAATTAAAAATAACAAAGGTTTTTACATATGTGTAAGTGCAGGCATTAGAGAGGAGACAGGGAGTATCAGGGAAGGACAGTGCCATATGCACTAAAACAGATGTGGGCTTCGGAAGAGTCACCTGGTTTCCCTTTTATTTACAAAAATGGATTGATAACTTTCAATTGTTTTCTTTGCTTTATAATACTCTTTACAACAATGTAGAATTCCCTATGATTTTATGAGAATTCCTGAGGTTCAGATTTACATTTCCTTAGGAAGAAAATCTATGAAATGAATAACCTTACGAAGTGGTATTGAGCTCTTGGTAACAGATGAGTAAGAAGGGAAGGACGGTAGTGTCTGGCTGCTAAATGAATAAATGAACAATTGTGGGGTTCTTTCCATCCACGAAGGCCCGGAAGGTCATCATCCTGTTTGATGCTCTCTACTGCAAAGCTCTTGATAACGAGCACATCCTTTTGACATTGTATGAGTATATTTGTGATTATACTTTCTGAATGAATTAGGAAATACATGCTCAGAGTTCTAGCTCCTACTTGTCTGTCATCATCTGTTTGCATGGTATGAGATGATGTAGATGGTTATGTATGTACTATACTCCTTTAAGGAAAAGAAACTGTAAGGAAAAGCTGACAAAAAGACAAAGTCAGAGGGTAATAGAAACCCTCCTCCCTAACCAGTAAGGCTACAAAATGGAATGTGTTTCTCAAAGGAGAAGCCACAGCCTTGAGAAGTGATTAAGGTCTGAGACATAAATGAGAAATACATCTATGCCAAGCAAATTTCATTTCGTAAGTTTTCCTCTAATTTTTTTTTTTTTTTTTTTTTTTTTTTTTTTTTTTTTTACAATAAATTCCATTGGATCCAGTTTAAAGTTTCAAAAGGAGATCTAGGGACAAATCCAAGAAAAACAAGAAAGTTTAAATGGGCTATGCAAAACCAAATCCATAGCTGCCATTGCTCAACAATGTTAACCAGTAACCATGATGAACCCCTGAGCCCAGTGAGCACAGAGTGTGGCCACCACACGGGAAAGAAACCCCAGAAGGTGGGGCTTCAGATACCTGCCCTGGGCTCCGACTGCTGCAGCTATCATGGCTTAGAGAAGCGCCATACTGCAATGTGTGCAACAAGGACACTTGGCACTTCTCACCGGATTAACTAATCATTCCCAATTCAACACAAGTGTAAACGCACAGTTAACTCACTTGTACAAAACCGCATGCTGTGAAATCCTCAAAGAAGGGCAGACTTGGGCGGTCTTCTCTATAGATGGTGAGTTTATATGTGGTTACTGTGTCACCCTCTGCTGGAGATTCATCCACCACGAACATGGAAATTCTGTTCATTCCTAATCCCAGAGGATAGTTGGCAAAGCTGAGGGCAGACAGTGGAAGAAGATGGAGTGTGAGAGATGGAAGAGTTTTAATATGGATGGAGACAATTATTCAGGCCAAACAGATTCAGACACCAGTATATATTATGATTATGATTATGATGATGATGATGATGATTGTTACTTGCCTAAAACATGTAAGAACTGCATAATTTCATAAGAAAAATGAAATATGAAAAATCTTCCTTTCCTTCTTCCTTGCTCTACCAGGAATCATCTTTCAGGACAAGTCATGACTAGAGGGAAAGAAACCTAATATTTATTAACCACTTGTCAGGGTTGGGAATTACTTCTAATACAATAGCTCTATACAAAACCCAATGGTCCTTATTATAAACATAGAGACTCTCTTTTGTTTGTTTGTTTTTCGAGGCAAGGTTTCTGTGTGTAGCCCTGGCTATCCTGAAATTCACTCTATATACCAGTCTGGCCTCAAACTCAGAGATCCACCTGCCTCTGCCTCCCAAGAGACATGCCTGGGATTAAAGGTGTGTACCATAAATGCCCAGCAATATAGAGAGTCTTAAAATAACTGGTAGTCAAATTACCTCGTTACATGGTAGAGTCAGGGTAGAACCCAAATCAGAGTAACATGAATCCTCTTTTCCTTTCTCTATCTTATTTCATTCTTTTCTTTTTTCCTTTCTTCCCTTCCTCCCTCTTCCTGCTTTCTACCCTTTTTTTGACAGATAGTCTCAAACTCCAACTGAGTATATAACCCAAGGTTTCCTGTATGCGAGGCAAGCACTCTACTAATGAAGGGGTATTAATGTTACTATTTTACTGAGCTCAAATCCTCCTTTCTTTACACTGAACTGGACTGTCATCATGCCAAGCACATTCTTTCCCAAAGTAGTGGTTTTCAACCTTCCTAATGCTGCAACACTTTAATACAGGTCCTCATGTTGTGAAGACCCCCAACCAAACATTATTTACATTGCTACTTCACAACTGTGGCTTTGCTACTGTGAATTGTAATGTAAGTATCTGTGTTTTCCAATGGTCTTAGGTGACCCCGGTGAAAGGGTTATTCAATTCCCTAAGGGGGTTGAGACCCACACACAGGTTGAAAACCTCTGCCCTACGACATTGACTTGTATCTTCCTCTTTATGGACACTATATGTGACGAGGTTCCGGTTCTGTTCAAATTTTTGAACAAAAGAGTTGGAGTCTTTTAAAAACAGCTATAGAAAATAACAACAAATAAAGAAAAAAGTAAACAAATCAACCCTGCAAGATGAGCAAAGTCAGGAGTACTGCACCCACAGATTTTCACCAGGCTGGAAACATTGACTTAGGGTAAAGGGGGGATCGATATTTTTAAGCATCAGCTCCAACAATCTGGAAACAAGACGATGAGATGAAGCGGAGTTGTTGATGGCTCCCCCTTGTATTTTATATATCAAGGCCCTCTCTTGTTACAGTATTATTACAAAGATGAACTCGAGGTTTTTGTTTGCTTGTTTGTTTTTTGTAGATTGGTAGAGAACCTGTGTGTGTTTTCTAAGCACGTGAAGCCTGAAAGAGCAAGATTTCACAGCACCGTGCTTTCTGAACCACCGTCAAAGGTGGGATCAGACACCTGCTTTCTGGTGCGCAGTTAAGTCAGCCGGCACGCTTCCCATACCTCGGTCCTGCCCGCTCTTGCAAGTGCACCTTGCACTGGCACTTCGAAGTCTCTGCTCGAATCCTCACTGTTAGCACATCAAAGGGCACTTCACAGTAATAATCCTTGATCTTCGGATTAAAGTCGGGATTTAGCTCCAAATGGGGATGGGTGGAGATCTTGATACGGCAGAGTGTGTCTTCCTCTGTTACCAAGACAGAAAGAAGGACAAAGGCAACTGTGAACTGCATCTAGATTTAAATCTGCATGTGGTTAAGGAGTTCTCCCCTCCCACTCCTAAGCACAGTTTCAGCAGTCAGTGGCTATCCACTCGGCACCTAGGCACTATTGACTTGTGGCATCAACTTGAGTTCCAGTTTATCAAACATGAGGGCACTCCCTCAGGCCAGCTGTTCACTGTAGGTGGTGTGATACACACGATATTTTCCCTCAGTCCTTGAAATGATTAGGGCACAGAAGGTGGGGGAAATGTCTTTCCTGTGGGTTGATAACGTCCTCATGAGATATATGACATCCTGACTAACTATGAAAATGGAACAATGGCTCCATGGGACAGTGGCAGAAGGGAACCAGCAGGTAATCAGGAAACTTTCTTAATGAAAAATGTCATTAAACTGCCAACTGTTGATCTAAGAGTAGTAAGGCAGAGCAAAGAATGTGAACTTTGGTATCATACCAAACACGTAGTTCAAAATATTCACAAAGCATCCTGAAATCCCTTCCCAAGCCGCCTCATCAGGGGAAAGTGTCAGAAAGTAATAGAAGGAAATGCCATATCTGTTTAAACCTGTTCTCGAGCCTACGATGACTCCGTGCCATTGACTATAAATTTCCCACTACAGCAACTCGTTTTACAGCAAACACTATCTTGGTGCAAGAAAGAAAAACAGCTTGAGTGGTGTGCACACAGAGAGGCCACTGTTAAGTTAGACCTAACATTAATATTTGGGATGGACAAGGACCCAGGAGCCTATCAACATAGTTTTCAAAGAAGTATCTACAAGTATTTTATCTATTCTTTACAATGGTCAGCAAAACTCCAGCAAATGTAGGTATAAAAACGCTCCTGAAATCAGCAAAGTGGAAAATCCTACGTAGCATAGCAAGCCAAGGTACAACAGCTCAATGCCAGAAGGTATGGAACTGAAGTCGGCAAAAAGACATTGTTCTGGTCACTGCTGCCCTTCTCCTTTTCTGTAGCTCCCATAATGGTTTCTCTAAAATCAAATCTGACAGTTTGTTTACAATTTATAGTAGTAGTTTCTCACCATTTCTAGAGTTAAGCTAAAGAAGAGGAAATGCATTCCACAAGTCCCCCTTGTTTTGCTATCCATTACTTCTGCTATTATGTCCTGGATGGACTTTGTACTCCACTAACACCAAAATTCTGATATGCCTTTGAGGGAAACAGAGAAGCATCACCCAAGGAGGGGACAGAAAACCATCATCCAGCTGTGGCACTCTAGCTCTGAGAACCAGGCCTCCACAAAGCTGCCTGCGGCTTCTAAACATGAAAGTTAATATATGCAGCTCTGTCTCGTATTCTGTGGTTTTCCCTGCCAGTGGGAGGAAAACAGTTAATCAAGTATAAATTAAGAGCACAATAGTGTTGTGGGATATGTGTAGACTGTGTGAAGATATATTACTGTGATTGTTTTAATAAAGAGCTGAATGGTCAATAGCGAGGCAGGGGGTATAGGCAGGGCTTCCGGACAGAGAAAAAGGAAATAGGAGATAATTGAGGCACAGGAGACACAGAACAAGTCAGAGGTACGAAATGAAAGGAAGGTAAAAAGCCATGTGGTAGAATGTAGATTTAAAATATGGGTTAATTTAAGATACAAGAGCTGGTTAGGAACAAGTCTAACTATATAAGCTATAGTCTGAGCTTTCATAATTAACATAAGTCTCCATGTCATTATTTGGGAGCTGGCTTGGCTGGCGGGACAGAGAAAGACTCGTCACAGGATAGTATCATAAATGTGGTGTCATTTCATTCTACAGAAAAGTAACCAACAAATCAATTTTGTTGAATCTCAAAGTGATTTGAGTAAACTGCTTAATTTTACTTGACATTTGAAAAGAACAAGCCAACCAAAGATTTTTATCTGGCTGATATATATATATATATATATATATATATATATATATATATATATGTAGATTTCAACTATAATTTTAATAATCAATCTCAATATGATTCATAAGAATATAAGTATAGGGTATTATAACTCATGCTGAAAATAATGATTGCTTTTAATTCAAATTCAACAGTTTCTTAATAATGTGTTAATTTTTAAAATCAGAGTCCCACCCACCCCATCCACAAGCCTCTGTTCAAAGCATAGAGAGAAGCATAGTGAAAACAGGAGGTTAGCAGTCATGGGATTTGATCCAAATGAACACTCTGACCCCAGCATAACGCATAACACTAAACAAACTAGAGCAGTGATCTGTACTCTTTAGGGAAGCCTGAGCTGCCCAGGCACGGAGGGAGTATAAATAGACTTTTGTGCTCAGAACCACTTGAATGAATAATAAAGAAGCAGATTGTTTTATCAACATGAATCATAGAAGATGTATTTTGACTTAATAGGCTTTCTTTTTCTTTTTATATACTTCATTTATTTCTTTTTGACACATGGTTTTCCCATATAGCCCACTGTGGCCTTGAACTTATGATCTTCCGGCTTTGGCCTCCCAGCACTGGGATTACAAGCATGCGCCACTTCTATTAACTAAGAATATAGTTTTATAACAATTCAGTGAGAATTAATTTCCTTTCGGTTTATACTATTTACAGTTCTTTTTATATTTCACAGCGTAGTCACAGTTTTCAAAGGGGGCTTGTACTTCTTATAAATTGAACCTCACCTCCACAAGAAGTTAAATAAATGTGCAATTTCTTTCTTAAGCAAGATTTTAGCAAGACACCACCACCACCACCACCACCACCACTGAACTTTCCACTTCTGGGTTGGGTGCTATGTCCTGGACCCTTACTTGAAAGCTAATTTAGCTCTGACATCATTGCAACTGAATTAAGGCTCCTGCCTGTAAACACCTGGTGTGTCCTTGGCATCTTTCCCAGTCCAGTCCTGACACGTCTCGGGCCTGCTTACCTTAGATCTACGGAGAACCCAGCAGGAGGGATGGTGGTGGCAGGGTGCTTACCCTGTTTGGCAAGCATCATGGGAAAGCTGTTTGAAGTTTTGGTGGTTTTTAACGGATTTTCTTTTAACCATAGGATTTTACTGCTCTCTTGATGGATCGTCATAATTCATATTGAACACAGGAAAAGCTTATTCTTTTAAAGATAACCCCACCTGAGCAGGAGCATCACCCAGCATATTTTTAAGTCTTATATCAAACCATAAATGCAGGGAGATTAATTGTAAAGATCCAGGTAGGATGAATTTTTAATCAGTGGAAAAAAAAAAAAAACCGACAAGAACCGAGTTGAAGAGATTTCCTGACAACATGCCCCTCATCTACATCACATCACATCACCTGGGAACCGATAGCCATGAGTTCATCCAGTGCAGAATACAGAACCCCAAACAGATGACATGGCTTTTCCACGTTGTGGTTAGCCCTGAGCCTAGCCCAGGATAGAATCTCAAGAACGATTACTATTGCAAATCTCCTAGTTTTCCCACTGAGCTTTTTCTTTTTAAAACCATACCCAGAGCAGCAGTGAGCCAGGAGAAAGGAGAACCAGAACCAGGTCTTGTAGGTGTGAGGGACTGGTGACCCCGGGGGTGGGGGGTGGGGGGTGGAGTTGCACCAACTCTCTTTTGCCTGGTAAGTACAGCAATGCTCGAAAAGCTTTCTGTCTTTAACTGAATGCACTGTTGACTTCATAAAGGCTAATACTACGCAATCTAGCATCATGCTTGATGTGATTATTAGAAAAGGATGAATAAACAACAGTATTTAGAAGGCAAACAAGTTAGATTATATTAAATTGTAAGACTTTTGTTTATAATAAATTAAGCCTAAGTTTATACATTCCATTTTTCAATTTTTGTGTGTTAGAGGAATTTATTTTGGAAGACAGGTCCTCTCCTTCCTTCCTTCCTTCCTTCCTCCCTCCCTCCCTCCCTTCCCTCCCTCCCTCCCTCCCTCCCTCCCTCCCTCCCTCCCTCCCTCCCTCCTTCCTTCCTTCCTTCCTTTCTTTTTTTTTTCAGGACAGGGTTTCTCTGTGTAGCCCTAGCTGTCTCAGAACTTACTCTGTAGAACAGGCTGGCCTAGAGCTCAAACATCTGCCTGCCTTTGCCTCTGAGTGTGTGATTAAAGGCATGAGCCACCACTGCCCAGAAGACAAATTTTCTAAAAGCACATTTTAGCGAAAAGTGTAAGTAGATTGGTAGGTGCAAATTATTTGGAGGTATACACTGTAAAAAATAAGCCTACAATGGAAATTTCTTAATTCTTTGCATGATATATGATATTAAGAAAATTCCGGAGGTAAGAGACTTGGCTTAGTGGTTAAGAGTACCACACCCGCCGCTTTCCCAGAGGACCTAGATTCAATTCCTAGTGCCACATGGTCACATTTTAAACTTCAGTTCCAGGAGTTATAAAAAAAAGGGGGGGATCCAACCCCCTCTTCTGGTCTCCTCAAGCCCCATCACTCATGGGATGCACAGACATACATGCAGGCAAAACACAATACATGTAAAACAAATGATAATAATTTTTTAAAAGAAAAGAACTTCAGGAGCTTAGGACCAATCTGAAGGTCATAACCCACCTCAATCATTTAATACCCCTGTGACCTTGAAAGTCAACTGGACTTACTCAAAAGATGTGTTTAGAAGACCACTGTTACTATATTAAACCAGATGAACAAAGTGATTTTTAATTTAGATTTTACATAAACTCAAATTGCATATATATTTTATTATGTAGAATTAAAATTCATGATATTTTAAGAAGATAAACTGAAAATTGAGTTTGAAATTCTCAGCTGTTATGAAGAGAATTCTACTCAGTTCTCTCCATTATAGCAATAGCCTAGGAGGAAAACAAATTACTTCAGAATGGTGAGATTTCTAAAGAGGATGTATAAGCCAAATTCTATTTCTAATGTAAAGCCTTAAGATTCCTTGGGCCCCTAAAAATGAATCTGGAAGTCACTGACCTAAAATAACATATATAAGTATAATATTTTAAACTATAAATCAGAGTATCTAAAAATGAAATGTTTTATTCATGCAGAAGTGACAGATATTAACTTAACCAGAAATAAAACTTCTCAAAAATCTACTTTAGCAGCCTAAAGGCATCTGAATATGATAAAAATGTTTCTATTTTTTCAAAGTTGGGTTGTGTCTAACTATGGGCTGTACTATGGGAACACTTCAATCTCAACTCACCATTACTGCAATGTATATCTTTATTTTCATACAAAACTCGTGGAACTGCATCTAAAATAAAAAAAATTAAATTTAAAAACAAAACTGTGAATTTAATGTAAAAATCCTCTCCCTCCCTCTCTTTCTCCCCTTTCTCTCTCTGTCTCTTCTCTCCTCCCTCTCTTTGTCTTTTGCTCTGAATCTGGAGCTTACTGATGAGCTAGACTAGCCAATCAGTAAGACCCAAGGGTCTGCCTGTCTCTATCCCCTACTTCCACGTGCTGGAGACTCACACCATCACACCAGAGTTCCGTATAGTGCTAGGAATGGGAAGCACACACTCATATACAAAGCAAGCACTTCACTGAGCTGTCTCTCGACTCCTCACCAGTGAGCATCTCTAAGCAAAGCTGGCAAACATTCCACTGTCGGATTCAAAGCTCTAACAAGTGATGACTTCTAGTGGCAGAACGTTGGAGGAACAAATGAGTGGTCTGGATGTCATCTTTATCCTAAGTAAACTATTACATCTCTTCTAGTTCTGGGATCCTATGCTATAGTTTCCTAAATTGTTGGAATGAAGATATTCTAACCAGTTGGTTACTCTGTATGTTCCAAGTTTCTGGATAACTAAACATCCAACTGAAAAAAATTCTAATAAATATTTATGGACAAATGAATGCATAAAATATGTAGATTGCTTTAAAATATTCATTAAAAAAGAAAAAAAGTGGTGGCAGAAGAGAGCAGTCCATGCTTAATCATCATCCATTTATTTCTAGGCCTACTGATTCGTTTTGTTGAATCTGCGGTTCTCAAACTATCGTCCTTCAAACTCACTGTTGGGCCTTAAACCACAGTGCTGGTTAGAAGATTCAGTGCAGCATCACTGAGAAACACAGTATTGAACTAAATCCTGGTTGTAACAGCCTTTCTTCAGTTAAAAGGAATAGCTAGATATACTGATGATTATTTCTTGCATTTTTTCTTCTTGAAATATTATCTTCTTGTATGTCAAAACATTAAATATTCCTTAAAAATGAGACTATGAAGAAAAAGAGGTAAAGTCAGGGGAATAAAGATCACCACCCAGCTTCTTGAGGGTCCTCCTGCCAGTAGGGCAGCTGTTACATTCAACCACACAGCCTGAACATCTTTCATGGCAAAGGTTTTTTTCTAGCTATTTATAGAATTTTATTTCAGGACTATAGGTTCACAGATGCTTTCCGTCTACTCTTACAGCAATAATGGTGGATTCTCATGTTTTCATCTATTACTTGTTTATTTATTTTTATAATTTGCTGAAAACTGTATTATAAATAGGTACTAAACTTTTTTCAGAGGCTACATTACTGTTTATTAAAATGCTTAAATTTTTAAATGTTCACAATATTCTTAATTATTTTCTTAAAAATAGCAGTAGAATTTCTAGTCTATAAGGGTGAATTTTATTTAACTAGATAATCTATTTTTGTGCACTAAGGATTAAGCCTAGAGCCTCAGCATATCAAGCACGTGTGTGCTAAGGCCCCAAGAGTAACTTTTAAAGCTTACTTTCTATGCTATCAAGTAGCCCCTTAACATGTACTCTAGTTCAAACGCTTACCATCAGAATGAGAATACTCATTTCCCCTCACTCCTTCCCTATCTTTAAGAAGAACATCTAGCCTGGCGGTGGTGGCGCATGCCTTTAATCCCAGCACTCGGGAGGCAGAGGCAGGCGGATCTCTGTGAGTTCGAGGCCAGCCTGGGCTACCAAGTGAGTTCCAGGAAAGGCGCAAAGCTACACAGAGAAACCCTGTCTCGAAAAACCAAAAAAAAAAAAAAAAAGAAGAAGAAGAAGAACATCTAATTTTGAGGAGAAAGTATCACTTTCTTGCTTAATTTTCATTTTTGATTGCTAACAAAGTTAAACATTTTAAATATATTTTGAAGCCAGATAGTAATTTTCTTTATACTATACTATGTGGGACTATGTGCTTTTTACCTTTTTTCCTTTTGATTGCTTCTGACGATTCTTGTGGTTTCTGAATGGTCTCATTTCTTTTGGAAGAATTCCTGTAAATACAATGCCAAGCAAGTCCAAATCAACAAGGCGAACACACGGTCTTTTGTCCCAGGTGGGCACAGTTATTTCGGTGAAGACAAGAAACACTGTCTGGATTTCAGTTCTCCAAGCTGATAGATAGCATTAGTGTCTATAGTTGAAAAAAAACTAGTATAAACGAAACAAAACAAACAACAACAAAAACAGTCACTCTCTAGTTGGAAGCTGAGCAACCTCAGATAGCCTAGATCCAACAGAGATGGTTTTAAAACGCACATTCTCACTGCCTAACAATCCACAGCTTTGATGCCAAGAGCCTTGGGCGTCTTGAGACACAGCCTGAGAATGTACACAAAATTGGAGAAACCAACATGGTATACGAAACAATCGACATTGCCAAAGCATGTGTCCTTACACTTCCCGATAACCAACAGAGAACGGCCAAGGTTGCTTACATCTTGGCATGGTGGCTTCGTTTTCTAGGTTGTACAAGTAACCATTTAAGTCCTTCGAACTGGGCCTAAAACAACCTAAACTGCAGTCAGGTCTGGATAATGGAGAACACAGGTCACTGTGGTCCTGACATGACTTTCCTGTGTTGATACGATGTGGTGCTGCCTTAAAATGGGGATGACAGTATTTGCTCTACAGAGGGACACTGTGAAAATCAAATAAAAATGCCAGTGCCAGACACTGTGCTGAGTAATGCAGCACAAAGGTCAGGAAGGCATCTTCAGGCCCGTGAAAGTATCATTGTCATCATCATCATCATCATCATCATCATCATCAGGCAGAATGTCTAAAAGAACCTACGCATTAAACAGTTTGCTAATTGCTGATTAGCATTTCTATCATTGCCAATGCTGAAAGTTAGGATAATTTTACTTCTAAAAGTCAGCTTTCTTTGGGTATGCACACACACACACACACACACACACACAAAAAAAAAAAAAAAAAAAAAAAAAAAAAAAACTGGAGGCAAAAATGTAGTGGTTCCTTTCAAGGAATGGAATAAGAGGTAAATCATGCTTTATAAAAGATAGGAAGTTTTTGATGGTGGTGAGATTATTTGTTGTTTATTTTTATGTTTGTCATGTTGGGGATTCAATCCAGGACTTCCTGCACAGTGGTGATCACTCTACTAATGAGATAAGTTTAGCTGAAGTCCAAATTAAAAAAAAAAATCTAAGAATTTCTCATGAACAAGAACTTCCAGGAGAGTCGCTCAAAAGATACAGCCCTGAAATTCATATGAACTGAATTATGGAAGCATGATTGTCTTAATGGAGTGAACACTTGTATACGAGAGCATCATGCAGTTATTTCTTGGATATTTTTGTGACTAAATTATTTTTAAATTGGTGTGCATTTTCTAAGAAAACATTTGCACAAAGTAAGGCACATATACCACTTCCTTTCCAGGAAAGTGAAAATTAACAGACGGTTGTAGGGTTTTCACACCACTTAGATTGGGGTGTCTGGATTCTGAGCCTTGGAGCTCACACATAAATGTTACCTATCACTGCTGACACGCTGGCTTTTATCTTCTCTTAACCTGTTACCATGCTACAAGCAAATGACCTTCATTTCAAAGGAAAGATGAAATCATTAGATCCCAAGTGTACATGTATACAAAACCACCTTGCTGTGGCCATTTTGAAGAAGAAAACTTGGTGGCCTCCCTGCCTCTATAGTATCCTGGATAAACGTGCAGAGACATTGGTGAGACAGTCAGTAGGTCAATATTTGTATTAGCCGAACTCTTTTTTTTTTTTTTTGACAAACATAAAATTATTTATTTCTGACACTTTAACAATGGTTCTCTGACTCGTTTTCTTTTTTTTCCATTTTTCTTTATTAAGAAATTTTCTACTCACTACACATACTATTCACAGATTCTCCCTCCTCCATCCTCCCACCCCCACCCCTCTTTCCCAAGCCACACCACATCCCCACATCCCCCAAATCAAGGTCTCCCATGGGGAGTCAGCAGAGCCCAGCACACTGAGCCTAGGCAGGTCCAAGCTCCTTCCCACTGCACCAAGGCTGTGCAAGGCATCACACACCACAGGCATTGGATTCCCAGAAGCCTGCCCATAGATCAGGGACAGATCCCGATCCCCCTGCCTGGGTGGCCCTCAAACAGTTCGAGCTAAACAACCGTCTTCCGTATCCAGAGTAGCCGAAAGTCTTAAGCTACTGATTTGTCTTAGAATCTTCTTTTCCTTCATCTGGGAAATGTGCAAGAGATATGATCCTTCTTGCAATAAAGCATAAATGATCACGAAATATACACACTCACTGGTAAAGTGGAAGATAATGTGAATTGAATACTTAAAAAAACACTTCTGGGAGCATTATGTCATTTGACTTTTGATAGATACAAAAATTTATTTCTGTCAGTATTAACACTAAAAAGTTTTTTGAACATGAATGGCTTTCCTTATAGAAAGGAAAGAAAGTGCTACCCTCACCACAGATACTAAGATGACCTTCGAGTTCCATAGAACTTGAAAGGAAAGATAAACTGCCCTTTATCACCTATTTGCACTATAGTGTGACATACACAAAACTTTCTCATGTAATCCTCCTAGAATTTTAATAAGTGGTAGACAACCTATGCCATATTTACAGGTAAAGAAATTAAGTCTTAGAGGGCTTAGAACTTTGCGTGCTATAACTAATAAAGTTTAATGTTGGGATTTTTTATCCACCTTTGCATGATTCAGAATAGTTCCCGTCCTTTATAATTCTATTCAATGGAGACCAATCTTGCATTCATTTAAGGCAAGAGTACCCAGTCTTCCGATTTTAACTAGTGGATTGCTGAACCTGGTCATATATGAGGAGCTGGAGAAAACTCTGCCAGGGAACAAATAGTCTAAAGCTTACAAATCTCTTGGGAACTCACCGAACGTTACAAACAATACAAATAAGCTCCTTGGGAAATCTCGTCTGTTCTTTGCCTATCTATACTGATGTATGGGGTAGTCTTGGATTAGTTGAGTGAGAGCAAAGGATAAAAAGTGGCTTTATGCTGTAGCATTTAAAACAGTTTTCAAGCACATAAGGGAAAACTTCATTTGGACTTACTGAGGGAATAAAGCCAAGCTTATAAAGATTTTGCAATTAAAGTGAATGTTAATGCTAGGAGATGTTCTAAGATGTACTCGGATGTATGGTTATTTGTATTTTTAATTACAAATGAGTTTCTTAGAGTCACTATCTCCTGAAGCCAAAGGAACTGAAGGACAAGTGAACAGAGCTATTCCCAACAGTGACTGTGGAAGACATAAATGAATGTCATGTCCCTTGCTCTTTCATCTCCCTGGGAGGCTTAGGTCTAATTCTGTTTTCCTGGCAGTAGAAAAGTCAAATGCTCTCTTAATTCTATCCATATTAAAGAACAGACAAAACTTTAAGTGCCTCCCCTTTGCCAGCTACCAGAGGCATTAATACCTCACCTGCCTGCTCCTTCAACCTCTCCTAAGAGTGGAAGTGGATGGCAAAACACTCTCTAAAAGCAAAACAAACACAGTAGAGTATAGATTTATAAAATTAGCTGAGTTTTGCTCAGAATAAAGTCATGCCTCTATAACCTGCCCCCCAATAATATGCCTGATGTATCTATCTCCAAGTTGATGGATGGTTCATAACACAAACCCCATCGAATCTTCTAGATGCTTCACTAATGAAAAGGTATGAATCACAAAATGAAAGGAGACAGAAATGCTTAATTTTAAACATTACTTTATAATGGAGTCGTATCTTAGTTTGAAAATGGTTGGATGTATTTTTTGTTACTGCATCTGATGATCATCAGAACCATTATGGTTTCAATGTTTTAAAGTCATTTATTTTCCAGACCATGAATTTTTGGGCATACTTCTTTTGTGTTGTTCACTTTAATGTAGGCAAGCCTTTTGAAATCAATCTTTTCAGCTTAAGAATTTTTGGACTGCACAATTCAAATTTGTGGCTCTCTTACCATTCCAGTGGATGTAGCTGTTCCTTTTTATTCATGGGCCAAAATTGTTCAAATACATTTAAAAGAGACCAGTATTGGGACATGACGGAGCCAAGAGTTGACATATCATAAAATTCACGCATCACAGATTGAATCCCAGGAAGAGTAGATGGGAAGAGCTGAGAAGAAATGTTCAAAGAAAACATTAGCAGAAGAAAAACAATTAGTTGAAAGTTTGAAAGTAAGTTGAAATGTAGTATTATGAATACTATTTTATATTTAGTCAGATATTGTTTTGTTGAGCAGTTATTTATTTAAAAACTCAACGTTTTTAAATATTGGGAGGATAACTCAGTTCAATGAAAGTGTGAGGACCTGAGTCTCATGCCCAGAAAAGCCAAGCATGAACTCCTACAGAATCCAGCATGGGAGGCAGAGATGGATAAATCCCCTGGGCTCATTGACTGGCCAGCCCAGGCTACTTGGTGAGTCCTGGGCCAATAGAGAGTGTCTCAGAAAACAAGGCAGATGCCACATGGAGAATGACAGCTAAGGTTGTCTGTGGACCACCACACATATTTCTGTACACGTGTTCTTGTATGTACACACACATAGGTACAAACAAACACAATCTACTGGTCAGTATAGATTTATTTAACTTTAATAGTTGGTACTGTTTTCAAGGCAAATGTTGCTTTTTAAGACATTATGAAAGTTACTGATGATCATATTTATGAATGGAGTCATTTTCCCCTTCCTCAATGAGTATACAGAGATCTTTCCTTCCAACCTACGGGGAGCGAGGTAACAGAGGAAGAAAGGCCGGGGGGAAGAGAAGTCCTTTTGCCCTGCAAGTGAATTATGCCATGGTGAGAACTATTAATCTCACAAAAAAGAGGAAATTGGTTATCTTGTTTCTACTCTGAGAGGCAGGAAATTGAAGGTGGCCCTTGTTTCTTTCCTCTCTCATCCCAACAGAGGCTGTCTACATTCACAGCGTTTTGAGTGACGAATTCCTGACAGGCAAGTGGTTCCTAAAACGTTGAGATAAACTGTCATTTATTACATGCAAACCAATTAAAATGATAAATATGCTGATTAAATTACGCTGGAGTCCTAAGCTTGCTTTCAGTCCTGTGTAATATGGGGCTAAATTGTATCAAAAAGTTTCAGTCATTCATTGGTTAACTTGGTGAACTGGTTATAACTCATATAAGTAACTTATATATATATAGGTTGAAAAAAACCGACAAGGAATATTTCAGCCTTGTATCAGATTAATAACTCATCAATTAGTTTTAAATACCATTTTAAAATAGTTTTATATGAACAAACATTAAGTAAAAATATAAACTCATCATAGTCTATATTAGTGGCAGAAATAAAATACATTGGGCACAAACACTCATATATAATCAATTATGCTTTGATATTGGCCAATAAACTGATAAAGACACCAAAAATTCCAGGGAGGAAAAAAAATGCCCCTTTGCAACCTGAAACCAGTAAGAGCTGCTAAGAGCATTCACATACACATACTTGCAATATTGCTACCATCAATTAAGATGGGGGAGTGTGTGTGGGGGACTGGGAAGAGTGGAGGGAGGGGAAACTGTGGGTGGGATGTAATGTATGAGAGATTAATAAATTAAAAAAAAGATTTAGGCTGTTTTTAAAGGTTTTATTATATTCAAATATATTTAATTTTTCTCAAATCAAAAGAATAATAAAAAGTAATAAATATTGGTTACATGTTCAGGCCTCAAAACTAAAAGAGAAATTTCTTTAAAAAAAATCAACATCTTCCCTAGAGAACTGTCCCACCCTAGCAGCTACTATGATGTCATATCCTTTACCTCTGTTAAGTCACATATTATTAGCAAATGCTCATAGCAAAGCCTATGCATCTTCTCAAAAGGACAAAAGCCTACAAAACAGTCTGTGTTGTAAAGAAATGGCTGTGTGTTACTTGAAGGAAAAGTCAGGCAACTTATAGCTAATTTCTTAATGTTACAATCTCAGTCACTAAGTGGAAAGAAATATCACTTTTGTTTTACCAGTTGGAATTCTCCCAGACTCCCAAGTTCCTTTACAAAGGTCCTAATTGAGTGAATTTCCTCTAAAGACAGGCACTTATTTAACTCCTTGTGATAGTTTCCATCCTAGAAAGGAAAAAAGCCTTAAGTAATCATGAAACAGTCAAGCCATCTTTCCCCTAGTAACCCCCACCTAACAAATCAATCAAACTCTATAACAGCTAAACTTATTAAAGCTGTAGAATTCATAGAGATGATATGTTGTCTCAATAACATCCAAACACAAAAAAAGTTTCATAGTTGACAAGATTGGCTGTCTTCACTCACCCAGTGGTACCTTGGTAGTGAGGCCAGGGAGATGAGCACAAGAGAGGAGGATGTGTGTGACCATGGTTTGGGAATGCAAGATTCTCCTTGGGCCCTCAGAGCAATAGAGGTGAAAAAAATGAAAGAGTATCTGGACACGAACCCCACTGTGGAATTCTGCCATTGGAGAGTTTCACAGGCCGGCCACTTACCACTCCAGGTTTTTCCACATTCATTTGTGTCCTAGAGCATCTCTGAGATCAAGAGTGATGCTCTGACAAGGTGTGTGTGACAGACACCATTAGAGCCTTTGTGAAATCTTTTACATACTCCTCCAAATTCATCAAATATGAGTTTCAAAATAGAAAGACATTTGGGGAATAATATTATGGTAACTGGCACTGATTTTTTAGTGTATAAGAACACTGTGCTCGCCTGCCATAAAAAACAAACAATACATGCAAACAATAGAAACAACCAACCCAGCACCATTCTGAAGCACTCCACCCTGATTGCGAGCCTCTAGCCAAATGTTAACGGACACGAATATTCAAGCAAATTAATGTTTTAATTCAGTTTCCCTGAAGTCATCCTGGAGTACTCTGTAATTCTAGACTACCTTCAAAGACTCTTTGTAAAGTTCTAAAGTACATAAACACATGTATCATTGAAAATATCTACATCTGTTTCTTAATAATTAGGAACTTTTTCACTTCATTCTCATCACAATCCTTCACACGCATACTTAGTCAATATAAAATGATGGTGGTCCTCAAGTCAGAATATAGAAGCACAAGATAATCGACAACAATTATTAATTAATTTCAAATAAAGTATTAACATTTTAAATTGCACAATAAAAATAACTAGTGGCTGAGAAACCACTGTCCATATACACGTATGAACTCACCTCAAATACGCTGGCTCTGTAAAGCTTCTGCACTATCTCAGAAAATACAGAAAGGGAAGATGTGTTGGAGAAGAGGAAGTTGAAAGTATCCTTTAAGAGGATTTTTTCTGTATTTTGGTCCTCCAAATTGAACTTCTCATCATCTTGAAATTTCAAATGCTCATGTACCTTTGAAGGAAGAGAAGTAGAGGAGACCTTACAGGGAAATGAATTCTAAGGCATGATTTATTTCAGGTTAGATTGTAGACCAGAGCTGACATCTAGTGGTCTTCCAGAGGCTAACAGTTTCATAAACGTGTAATGCTTCTTAGGAAGATGCCATTCTTTCAATGTAGAGGAGCATGAACTATTTCAAAGTCGCATTAGCTTATCTTGAAACTCTTTATATCTCACAAATATTTGTTCATGAAAGATAATACATAACATTTTTTCAAAACTACAAATTTTTAAAAGTTTAATTTCAGCTATTAGGCATCAAAAAGGCAAATGGCCATTAAAAATTTCATAAAGGTTCTAAATTTTATAGATAAATCTTAAACATGCAATATTTCTGTAATTGTATTCTCTATATCATAGTTTAGAAAAAAAAACTAAACTCCAGTGGAGTTGAACTCTGATTACCCATAAGTCTGTTCCCCTTTCCTTCCTACCCTAGAGCGCAATAGACAGCTTTTTATAAAATAGCTGAACCACTGTTTTTGTCTTCTAACCATTGAAGAATATTTTAGATAAAAAACTATGCTGAGGAAAGTGATCTAAAAGAGTTTTAACTCAAAACAAACTAAAAACCACCCACATTTACATATACATATCAGAAAACATTTCAAAAATTCACATGACATTTTATGCTTTTAAATTAAAATAGAAAAACAATGTGTTTATTTGTATTACTAGCCTAGGGCCTAGTGCATTCCAGGCAAGAATTCTTCCAGTGGTCAGTCTCTCTTGTTCCTATGGCTTTTTAAATGACCAATTGAAAAAGAACGACAGAACTATCTCTTCATGATGCCATGAGAGTCCCCCAGGTCATCTCCTGTTTGCTGTTATCGATATGCCCTGCGTCCTGCTTTTTCCCATGAACATATACTTGACTAATTAATGTCTTTGTTCATGAATTCAGGGGAACTATGGAAAACTCCATGTTTGTCCTAGTATGTCTCGTGGTGATTAGAATTCACTAATTCCCTAGGAGCCACGGGCATATTAGCCTGGAAGGACTGTAATGGAAGGTGTTACTAATCAACTGGTAACCGTGAATGAAAATACACACCCTACCCCCACCCTAAATACACATGCTTCATCCTACATACTCACCTGGAGCACTACAGGATTTCCCAAATCTCCATAACCAATATCAAAAGTTAAAAGCTGAAAACACTGTCTACATCTGGAAGGAAAAACACAAAGTAACAGGACAACATATTCTTTTTGCTACACTCACTCTGCTATCTGGTATTACGTTATTTATAATTGATACAATTAAATTTCCATAATTTAAAGGCCAATGGCATGGATAATAGAAAATTACATGAAACGGAGTGTTGGACTTGAGTCTCTTTTGTTCATTAGAGAAAGTTCAAAAATGCCTCTATTCTCCATGGCACACCACAGTAACCAATGATGTTATTCCATGAGAACCTTAATATGGGGAGAAATGTCCAGGTCCTCTATTCTTAACACTAATGCATGCAGAAGGTATAAGAATGAGCTCAAATCACCGAGCACCTCTCCCGTTTTTTGGCAAACTTGACCAATTATCCTAGAACAAAGGCAACAAGCTGTTGTCAAGCTGAGCTAGGAGAGTAGAGGTGACAGAATTTTGTTAAAAGTTTTTCCTATTTCAGTGTTTTGAAGTCATTGGGAAATTTTAGAATAAATGTATTATGTACAGGTAAAGCTATACATGGTCAATACTTAGTATATTTGATGAAAATACTTGAAAGGAAGCTACAAATTCAAAATTATCTTTAGGATCCAAGAACAGGCTTGTAGTCCCAGCACTAGGAAGTAGAGGCAGGAGGATGATAAGTTCCAGGCTAGTCTAGGCTGCACAGTAAGACTGCTGAAAAGATCATAGTAGTAGCAATAATAGTAATAACAATAAATAGTTAAAACCCTGTGTTCTATTTCTTGTCACACCATTTGAATACAAACAAATGGCATGTAAGGAACTCTGAAGTTTTAGAATTTATAAATTAGGCCATACATGTTTAGAAGATCATATTATCACGTACTGACAAAAACATTTCCATGTTCTATTTACTTCCGGCGACTAAGTTTTTTCACTAGTAAATTTTAGAATCTCTCTCTCTCTCTCTCTCTCTGTGTGTGTGTGTGTGTGTGTGTGTGTGTGTGTGTGTGTGTGTGTGTATGTCTGTTCTGTCTCTCTCTCACCTATGGATGGTCTTTGGTCCCAGAGTAGATGCTTTACTGAACACCTCAGCCACCAGCAGGAGCTTGCTAATTGCTTCTTTCATGCTATCCAGTGCCTGCAGGGGTGAACTTGTCCTCAGGAATGTTTCAAAAAACATCTGCAGCTAGGAAAAAACAAAAGATTGACAGAACAAAATATATTTTCATCTGCCTATTGTTTCCAACATGAGTAATCTGAAGGTTATGTCTCCCTGTCCACTTCAATAAACAGAACAAAACTTTAAGTAGAAAAATTTGAGAATCTAAGATTTAAATATTTTTAATTCAAGTCACAAGGAAAAAGAAATGTTCACATACCTTGCATTTAAATTTTTTATTTTATTTTATTATTTATATATTTTTTAGTTTCTCCAGACAGGGTTTCTCTGTGTAACCACCATAGCTGTCCTGGAACTCATGCTATGGACCAGGCTGGCCTCGAACTCATGGAGATCTGCCTGCCTCTGCCTCCTGAGAGCTGGGATCAAAGGTGTGCACCACCATCGCTCAGTCCATGCAATCTTAACATTAATCTTAACTTAACATTCTTTATTCATTTCACTTTTCTTGTAGTATGGAACCACAGGAAGGACAGTGCCCTGACATGGTGAGGGTTGCAGTCGGAGCCCCCTGGCTTGAGTTCTGATTCTCTCAGTAAGGGACCTGCACTCGCCATTCACTTCTCTGAATCTCCGCTTTCTTACTTGCACCATGGGTTAGTACCCGCTAACAAGAGAGTTGTGCACCCAGCACAGAAAAAAATTATTTGAAAGCCAGTAGAAAGTATGAAATTTAAATATTTGGTTTCTAATTATTAATTTTCTGCATGTATCAATAAAAATATCTTTTCAAAGCTGTTTTTCTTCATCTCATTTTTCTCTGGGAGACCTAGACAACCAGAAAAGAATCTAAGAGAATCACAGGCTTGTAATAACATTTTAATATAAGATTTCCTGTGATGAAAAAGATGAGATGGTATTAAGTAAGAGAAGTATATGTCTTCCTGTGGACAATACTGTTAGCTTCACAAGCAGCTATTCTTATTTACTTAAATATTAAAAACCATAAGACAAAACTACCTTTTGAAGATGCTTAGCATTAAATTTCAAGTCAATATTTAAAAAAAAATATAAACCAAATCTTATTGATTCACAGACTTTCTCTAGGTAAACTTAGCCTTTCAAAGATAAAGAACAAAAAATATTTTTTGAAAAAACATGCAGCAGATATTTGATTAATGCTTTTGGAAGAATAGGCTAAACCTATCAAAATGCAAAAAGTCACACATTGAAGACGTCTGTTGTGATGATAACGAAGGACAAATATTGGCAGAAATCATCTATGGAAAATGGTAACCGTATCTTTAAAATGTGCCAGTGAAATTCTCCCAACATAAACAAGTATTGAGTCCATAAACTTTTATAAGCCAAAACCAGAAACCTAATGAGACCAGACATTAAGACCCTAAGAACATATCATCAACATCTGGCAATTGAGCTATTTTTCCATTTTACTAAGGAAAATGAATGTAGTAATTGTATAATTAAAAGAAAACAAATTAATGCTAACAGTAAAAATGTTAACACCCTTGAGTCAAAATAGAATAACACCGTGTGTTTCTAAATAAAAGCAACATAAATCTTACTCAACTCACCATATTAATAGGAAGAGTTGCTAATGACATTCATGCATTCTTTCCACATTAATGTCACCTGAATGTCACAGAGCTTATGGTTGATGATATAATAATGTTGAAAAGTTCTGCCTAGCATATATGATGTACAAGACTGAGTGTCAAATTATACCCTCCATAGAGAAGAGCAAATTAGTATTTGGGGCTTGTATTTATTTATTCCCCTAATGTGCAAATGGTTATTTCTTAAGTTATAACAGGAATAGTAAGCATTGAACACAAAGTCTATTCAATTAATTCATTTCTGCTTTCGGTGAGCTCTCTACTCTGTGGGAAGCCTACATTCTGTGGCTTGGGGACACATTTCACAGCACTGTGGTAACACTCCAAAAAGTATCAGGCTCAACTCTGGTTCTGTGCCACACTGTGACACTTTGTAACAATTCCTACTCTGTAGACTTATTTAACTTACTCAGCCCAGTGTCAACAAACATCACAAGTGAGAAATAAAAGGAGGGTCGAGCAAGTGCTGAATGTGTATGTGCACATATGTCATCAACCTGCCTTAAGTCTCCCAAAGAGAGTACAACACATTTATCATTCCCCATAACTGAATCACTCAGACTAAATAAGAGATTCATTCCTATTTCTGTTTATACTGTAAATGACTGTGCTAATTATATTTCCTTGGTCAAATTATCTGAGATCTGTGCATCTCAGTGTACTCAGATGCACAACGAACAACAGAGTGTACTTGATGACCTCATCAGAATGTATCAAATTAGAAACAATTTGCTGTTAATTAAATCCAAAGGTATCCGTACTTGAAAAAAACATTTCACTTGGGAGATATTTTATGTCACCCGCAAATATCGAGAGGAGCAATGTTACATTTCTGCTCAGTTGAAACATGGAGACACAATCTAAATATTAAGCAGACTCGATTCCTCTGTCTTTGTACAATTACTGCTAATGCTGGTTTTTTTTTTTTTTTTTGTGTGTGTGTGTGTGTGTGTGCGTGCTAGGTGTTGCCCTTGTGCGTATTAGGTAAGTTCTTTGTAACAGTGCTACATCCTATCCCCAGTAAACATCGTTAAAGTTAAATAAATAGGACAGGGTAGCTTGCCAAGGAAATCAGGGCCTTGGATAAAAACTCAACACTTTTAAAGCTAGATGTGATGGTGCTCGTCTTGATCCCAAGACTCATGTGGTACAAACAGGCAGATCACAGAGTGAAGGATGTGTGAGCTAGGTGGTCAGTTTATGGTCAGTTTAGGCTGGCTATACAGTGAGACCCCGTCTCCAAAAATCCCAAACAAAAACTAAGCAAGCAACAGCAACAGAATGCTTAAAGCCTTTCATGCCATTACACTCTTTACAGACTACCTGTTTTCCTGTCAATGCAATTATAAAACCCAAATTTAGTGATAAGTAAATTTGTATGGAAAATGGCCTCGTACGATCATAGTTATAAAGATGGGCAGCTTAAACATCACTGTTCCTTTGTACTTAAAAATTCAAAAAATAATCAGTGAGATGTGTTAGCATTTACAACGTAAATCCATTTAAGCAACTGAGATACAAATAAGTGAAACAAAACTATATATTGAAAATGGAAGTGTGGAGAGCAGGCAAGCTAGATCTGCTCCTCACCAACTGCAGCACTCCAGAAAGCTAGCCCTGAAGATGTAGGTGTGGGAGAACATGCCTGAGGGCATGTGAGCAGGAGAACTGGCCCTTCTTGCTGCTTGCTGCATTTGGTGAACTAGCCAGAGCAGTGCTGGAGAGCTCAGCCTCCTGGTGAGATTGAGGGAGAGTTAGTGGGCTGACCCATGCAGTTACAATCCATACTCAGTTACCCCTTTCTCTGTGGGAGGTCCCTTTCACTTTTCCCCCAGAGTATTCTTGAGGAGGGAGAAGCAAGAAATATTTAGATAGAAGGATAGAGGGGAGAAAAATAGAAACACAGGATAGCCTCGGGAGGACCTGGATCATTATCCACCAGCCCCTTCTGTCTCTTTGAAAGGGTCTTTTATAGAAATGCCAAGGGGTGGAGCAAAAGACTTCCCCCTAGCACAGCCAAATACAGACCCTTTCCTATCACCTGGTAACCACACACGTGGTCAGGTCAAACATCCCCTAATGCAGCCCTGCTCGGTAAAGCAAGCTCAGATCTCACTAGGAAACCTTTGTGGGCCTCCACAGACTCAGATCCAAGGCTATATCTATGAAATGCTGGAGCACGTGAAGTGGCTGGTCCTGCAGACCCATAGTGGCAGGATTGCCACCACACAGGGCAACAATAAGATATCCAAAAGGAGTCCCAGTGAAGACCCAGTATTGATAGTGTAGCAGAAACTGGAAGACTCTAACCAGACCAGTGACTTATTGCAATGAAAATCTGCAAGTAAAGATGTATGGATTAAGGGCTATACTGTGAGAGTCACTGCGTCACTACAGCTTCCACAATGAATTTTTTTTTCTTTAAATTTTCTTTTCTTTTATTTTGGGGGAGGGTTGCAAGGGCAGAGGGTGGATATGAGGGGCCTGGGAGATGAATGACATTGGGATGCATGATGTGAAATACACAAAGACTCAATAAAAAAGTTATGGGGAAAAAAAGAAAGAAAATGGAAAGGTGGGGAAGCTGAGAAGGAACCAAAATATTTGGAGGGAAGTTTCAACTATTAATTTGATACCTTAAAAATACTTCCAAAGTGTACTAATTATTCACCTCATTTGCATACCTCATAGCCATTTCAATATTTCTATTCTCTCATGAGAGACTGGACAAATTATTCTAGATTGATTGATTGGTTCTCAATGAACACATGTTGATTAATAAATTCTATGTTAAACTTGATGATTTTTTTGTGTGCTCTTCACATTAGACTGGGATATTTTAGGCCAAGAATTACCATATTTACCTTTGACATCCTGGTACCTGAGGCGAGATCAGTGTTTAGTAAAGTTGTTGAATGAGGAATCTTAGATATGACCTTATAGATGCCTCAGAAACTTTCACTGAAGGAATTTGTTTACTAGAGCATCTAGATAATGCAGTTTTAAAACAATGCATTGGCCTAGGGCTATAGTTCATTGGCAGAGCATAAGACCTTAGGCTTAGTGCCATACTCCAGACACACAAGCTACACAATATTAATTTCTTGCCTACATCTCACGAGAGTGAAAGGATATACATTTTTCCCTACTGACTTTTAATAACATCTTTGAAATACAGAAGCTTATGACTGTTTGAGAGGATTTTTGAGATAAGGAAATTCAATCCCAGAGCTAGAGAAAAAGATGGAAGATTAACCAATATTAGCTTTTCTTAAAGTAATGTCCTTGGCTAACTAAAAACTTTGGCAGAACACTAATATATTTTTGAACCTGGGCACATGTGCCACAGCATTGTACTTTACTAAAGTTCCCCACGATTTCCTTTAGTGTTACTGTGAATAAGAGAGAGAGAGAGAGAGAGAGAGAGAGAGAGAGAGAGAGAGAGAGAGAGATTTTGTCTTCTCTGATTGAAGAGTACTAGGAAATTTAAATATGAGTATTTGCATTAAATATATGGAAAGATGGTCAATACTGTCAATTACTGGAGAAATACATACTAAAACTACAGCAAGGCAAGCCCTCATAGCCACTTAGGATGATTATTATCTGATAATTATCTTAAAAACATACATAGTAATAGATATGAGGAAAGATGTGAAGGTATTATGATATTCAAACTCTGTAACTGAAATGTAAAGAGTTGATTTCTCAAAAGCCAAAAATAACAGATTTATCATTTGCCCCAGAAATTCTGGGAGGTCTATCAGAAGACTTGAAAGTCAGATCACAGAGAGATATCTGTACTCATGCTCATAGCTCCAACAGTTTTCCCCAGTGGTGGAGACAGCAGGTAGACTTTGACAAATGAAGGGATCAGAAAAAGTTCTCTCTAGAGACACAGGTGTTGCCCCGCCTTAAGTGGGAAAGAAATTTTGTAACACACTACAAAGCTGATGAACCTTGATGACATTGTATGAGAAAGAATTCAGTTACATAAACCACAGATGCTCTCACTATGAGGTATCTAAAGGAGTCAAATGCATAGGAAGAGAAAGGTGCTTCACAGAGGATGAGGGGAAAGGGGAATGGGAGGTTGTTATTTATTCAGTGGTGCTCAAAGCACTGGAGATCGGTTGTGCAATGATATACCTATTGTTAACACTAGTAGACTGGACATATAGAATGGTTAATAATAATATGTCTTGTTACTATGCAAATTAACACAGTTGAAAAGAAATTCAAGTCCCTGGCATTTTCTAGCCCCTCTCTTGACAACAGTGAGGCTTTAACACTTGCTAATTTGTGTCAGCAAGGTCCAAAAGAATGCTGCTTGGCTTTCATGGTCAGGACTTACCAAAACAAAATGAAACCAAACAAAAAAGAATTCTTCCCTTGCTCTATTGACTCTTTCCTGCAAACAGTGCAAACACCACCTGGCTCTATCTTAGGTCCTCATGGTCTCCTTATCTCTGAGCAGGCTTATCCTGGGCTTTGTTGTTATTTGACCAAGGTGTGAAATAGTACACAGAAAGCTCCAGTGTTGGAAAGAATGATCCAGAAGAGAAAACAAATGAGGTAACATGAGGCTTAAGGCCAAGGGTCTCAGATGTCTGTCAACACTCAGAAGGAAAACAAAACAAAACAAAACAAAACTCTTAAGGTTCTCACTCAACTTACCCACTCATTGAGTTAAGGACACTCAATTAAAATATACAGAAGCCATTCTGACAGGCATAAGGTGGTATCTCAGAGTTGTTTTGATTTGCATTTCCCTGATGATTAGGGATGCTGAGCAATTCCTTAAATGTCTTTCAGCCATTTGAGTTTCCTCTGTTGAGAATTCTCTGTTTAGTTCTATAGCCCATTTCTTAATTGGACTGTTGGTTGTTTTGATGTCTAATTTTTGAGTTCCTAAGATCAAAAACACTGAGGACACTTTATGCTGGAGAGGATGTGGAACTCGGGGAACTCTCCTCCACTGCTGGTGGGAATGCAAGCTTGTACAACCACTTTGGAAATCAATATGGTGCTTTCTTAGAAAATTGGGACTCAATCTCCCTCAAGATCCAGCTATACCACTCTTGGGCATATACCCAAGAAATGCTCAATCATACCACAAGAGTACTTGCTCAGCTATGTTTATATCAGCATTGTTTGTAATAGCCAAAACCTGGAAACAACCTAGATGCCCTTCAACTGAAGAATGGATAAATAAATTGTGGCACATATACACAATGGAATACTACTCAGCAGAGAAAAACAATGACATCATGAGGTTTGCAAGCAAATGGATGGATCTAGATAAAATCATCCTGAGTGAGGTAACCCAAACTCAGAAAGACAAATATGGTATGTACTCACTCATAGGAGGATACTAGATGTGGAACAAGGATGACTGGACTGCTACTCACATCACCAGTGAAGCTACCTGGAAAACAGGACCCCAAGAAAGACACGGGGATCACCCAATGACGGAGAAATGGATGAGATCTACATGAACAGCCTGGACATGAGTGGGAGCAATGAACGGTGAGGGTCGAGGGAAAGAGAGTGGGAGATCCCGCCTGGATCAAGAACAGAGATGGAGAACAAGGAATAGGAGACCATGGTGAATGAAGACCACATGAGAAAAGGAAGAAACAAAGTGCTAAAGAGGCCCACAGAAATCCACAAAGATACCCCCACAAAAGACTGCTGGCAATGGCTGAGAGACAGCCAGGACTGACCTACTCTGGTGATGGGATGGCCAAACACCCTAATAGTCGTGCCAGAAACCCCATCCAAGGACTGAGGAATCTGGATGCAGACATCCATGGCTAGGCCCCGGGTGGGGCGTTGGGAGTCTAATTATCGAGAAAGAGGAGGGTTTATATGAGCGAGAATTGTTGAAACCAAGGTTGGATAAAGCACAGGGACAAATAGCCAAACGAATGGAAACACATGAACTATGAACCAAAGGCTGAGGGGCCCCCAACTGGATCAGGCCCTCTGAATAGGTGAGACAGTTGATTGGCTTGATCTGTTTGGGAGGCATCTAGGCAGTGGTACCAGGTCCTGATCTCGCTGCATGAGATAGCTGTTTGAAACCTGGGACTTATACAGGGACGTTTGGCTCAATCTGGGAGGAGGGCACTGGACCTGCCTGGACTGAGTCTGTCAGGTCGATCTCAGTCCTCGGGGGTGGCCTTGATCTGGAGGTGTTGGGAAAGGAGGGTGGGCTGGGGGGGAGGGGAGGGAGGCAGGAAGGGGGAGAACAAGGAAATCTGTGGCTGTTATGTAGAACTGAATAGTATTGTAAAATAAAATTTTAAAAAAAGAAAATATATATACAGAAGCCAAGCTTCCTGGCTCTTAGTCCAAATTAAAGTGGGAATAAAGATGCATTTGACATACTTTTAATGTAGCTGGAATTTAAGTTTATTGTTCTTGGTGGATGATTATTCTGGCCTTTTGAGACTCAGCAGGGATCTCTGAATTTAATCTAACCAGATTGTTTTGCAGACTCCTGAAAATGTATCTAAAGTAATACAAATATTTTAGAATTTTACAATGTTTACAAATCTTTTGATTGTTCTATAACTCTCAACTAAAATATGCCATATATTGAAACTTCTAAAATTTCAGTGATCATACATAAGCTATAAGGACAAAAATGAAAACAAAAAACCCATTTATATTTTTCAAAGAGTTCTGATGCAGTTATTGGCCATACACAATTGCTTAGGACAAGAGAAGTATATTATAAATCTCAAATAATTTCTGTTCTAAAGAGTAAAATCAAGCTGGGCGGTGGTGGCACACGCCTTTAGTCCCAGCACTCGGGAGGCAGAGCCAGGCAGATATCTGTGAGTTCGAGGCCAGCCTGGGCTACCAAGTGAGTTCCAGGAAAGGCGCAAAGCTACACAGAGAAACCCTGTCTCGAAAAACCAAAAAAAAAAAAAAAAAAAAAAAAAAAAGAGTAAAATCATACCGAAAATACACCTTTCAGATGGGTATATTTATTTTTATTGAAATAACTCATATGTCCATATGAAAACACATTTCTTAGTATTAAAATGATATAAACTCAGCATCAGTACTAATAATATTTTAATAGAAATATGGATGAAATTTGATCACATAAATACATAGATATATAAAGAAGACTTTACTTACAGCAACATGACTCAATACTTTGAATTCCCCACAAAGTATATTAAAAAGAATCATGTGCTGGGTATGGTGGTGTATGCCTTTAGTCTCTGTATTCAGGAGGGAAGGACAGGAGGATCTCTGTGAGTTCACGACCAGCCTTGTCTACATAACATGTTATAGCATGTTTCAGGTCAGCTAGATCTACACAGTGAGACTGTGCCTCAAAAAAAAAAAAAAAAAAAGGAGGAGGAGGAGAAAAAAACAAAACAATATAAAACAACAAAAAAGAACTACATAGTGATTTAGCATGAGATATGAGATTATTATTAAAATAAATAATTGAAAGTAGTTTCTGTTGTCGTATTTAATTTTTTTTTGTAGGGGTAGGAGTAAAGGTTAATATTCATGGTCAGCTTGACAGGCTCTAGACTCACCAAAAACTCATTCCATCTGGCATGTCTGTGAGCGTTTTCTACATTAGGTTAGTAGAGGTGAGGAGATCCATTTTAACTGTCAGACCAAATAAAAATAAGCAAGTAGGCCTAGCACCAGTAGCCACTGCTCTTTGTTTTCTGACTGTGAGACTATGACCTGCCATCTCCTTCCTATTCCTGCCACCAGACCCTCTCTGGCATGATGGACCTCGTCCTCTGGAATTGTGAGCTCAACATGCTTCCTTAAGTTGCTTTTGGCAGGAATTTTGATGAACCAATAAAACCAGAACCTAATATAGGGTGTGTGAGTGTGTGAATATTTTTCACTATAGAACAATCATCATCAAAATACTAGGGCCAGGTAAATGCTAGGTTTTTTTTTTTTCTCTTAAAGATTGGGAAAGTGCCTATGCCAGGAATAGCAACTTGACTCAGAGATACCTTCTTAGCAAGATCAAGCTTTTAGCATCTTAGAAGCACGTGTACTAGGAATGTACTAGGAATCATTGGAAGCTGTCCATATGGCTGTGGAACCCTTGAGGAGGAGCCTTTATGTGTCCCCAAGGGCAGCTGATATACAGCTTGAAGATAACAACTTTGGATGTGGCTAGCCTAGAGGTAAGTATCTGCTCCATGCCATAGGTCAGGCCAAGAAACAAAGAGCAAGTTAGGCTTCTGTACCCCAAAAGAAGTCCTCTTTACATGTTGAAGAGACAAGAGTGCAAAATACAATATTTCAGAATAGAATTTAAGATGAAGAAGAGTAAAAAGGCTTTGAGAAAGGAAGACAAGTGACAACTAGAGATGTAGGCCATGATTAATTTTTCTTCAATGTATTATTTGAACATTATTCTACACAGCATTCACCACCATGCACTAACCTTAGCCGCGCAGACTACGGGGCCGAGACTGTGCATTTTACATTCCTCATTCTGCTTGTATTCCTAGACTAGAAGTACTCAGAGAAGGGTGCTTACTATCCAGATGTATAGAAGAGGAAACTTGAGGTTGAGAATTCAAGTCATGAGCTGAAAGCCCCAAGGGTCGTGTTATCAACCAACACCATGTTACAGCAGCAAGGCTACTTACTGGGCTGCAAAGCTCATGTGTGACTTCCGTTCTCATACCGTACTCCCCTTAGTGATGTGGGCAGACCCTGAAATGCATGCGGATGATTATCTGCATTTTCACTTCCCGGAGAAATAGATGGCTTGAAACTATCATACTTTTCAAGCACATGCCTTTACAACCACATTTCTAAAGTATCAGTTCAACTATTTGAGTAATGCATATACCCTAATCACCTTTTGGGAAAAAGAAAACTTTTTAGCAACTTAAATTGCCTGGATCAAGGGGAAAAATTTCTTGTTAAACCAAATGATTTAAGGATATAAAAATTCTCATTGTTTGTTTTAGTTTGTTGAAAAATGGCTTACTTTTAGGTAAACTGTGGAAAAACTGAATTAGGTTAACTTAAATTAGGATACTTTTTGCACATTCTTTGGCATTAAATCAAAAGCTTAAATACTAGAATAAGCTCTATGCTTCCAGGGACATGAATAATGTTATTCATTCGTACTTTTTAATAACCTGAAGCTTTGATGCACATACTAAGCTTAGAATATCAGAATACAGCTTCTGTGTGATTGAAGCAGTTTCACAGTTAAACATCTTGAATTCTCCCACAAGAATGTGAGAGAACTGGAGAGAAGCGGAATACAGGACTACAAAGGGCCGTGAAAAGCATAAAAATTTAACTATTTGCTTTGAATGGCAAAACTGTGATTGCATTATATTCAACCTTCTCAGAGAACTGCTAGGTTTTCTTTATTATCCCTTCCAGACTTTCTCTGTGGGAAATAAAGGAGCAGGGAGATTTCACAGTAAAGAGCAAAAGCTAAAGTTATAAAGGTTTTATCACTGAACTCTCTATGTATAGACCTACTTATTCTCTTTACATAAATGCCATTGTTCAAGCAGGTCACAATTCTCTCCACTGACATTAAAATAGAACCCTTCTTTAAGCCTCAGGAAGACCCAACAGCTCATCTGCAAACTTTTCATCTTTTATTATTACACATTGATACTTAATATATGTTAATAGATACTATTTGTGACAAGCAGTATTAAAAATTGCAAATAGGATACATTAGGATTCCTATTTCAAAGTGAGGGGAAGTGTTCCTGTACCTGCTGTGCAAGTATTCATGTAAGTCTAAATCAAGATCATTAGTGCCCACTTAAAAGATGGATATGAGATGCATTTCTGTGACTCCAGCACTAGGGGGCAGAGACAGGCAGATCCCTGAAACCCACTGGCCAATCAGCCTAAATGAATCAGTGAGCACCAAGTTCAAATGAGAAAATATGTCTCAAAAACTAAAGAGGAAAATCAATCCAAGAAGACCTGTGGCCTCCACTTACATGTGCATACATGGGTACCTACATGCACATACACACAAATAAGTTTATACGAGACACACACACACACACACACACACACACACACACAAGATTACTATCTCATATGTCCATAAAGTGTAAGGAAATAAAAAGAAAACTATTTGTATATTTTGGATATATAATGCAGATGATCTCATTTAGATCTTATCAAGTCTCATGCTCAAGCACAGGAGAAAGAAAAACATTCATTATAAATCATATACATATATATGGGCTCTGTAGGCTGGAAAGATGACTGAGTGGTTAAGAGAGGTCACTACCTTTGCAGAGGACCCAAGTTCAGTCTCAGCACCCACACCATGTGATTCACAACTATCTGTAGCTCCAGATCCAGGGAAATTGTTCTCTCTCTCTCTCTCTCTCTCTCTCTCTCTCTCTCTCTCTCTCTCTCACACACACACACACACACACACACACACACACACAATTTAAAATAATAAAAATAAAAGATAATGGGTTCTGGTGGTACAGCAAAGAGAATGATATATCAATAACCTTAACTCAAGTGCTGCAGTGTTAACATGGCGAATCTACATTAGCTTCATTACAATCCTCTGCTATGTTCTTAGTCAGCTCCTATGCCAGTTACAACTCTTACATAAACAAAATTCAGTATTTTACATACACTATTTTAAATGAACATTTAGGGTGTTATTTTTTTTCAACATCTGAAAGCTAACAGTTAAATATCTGGTCAAATGCAATGCTATCTAGCCCAAATGGATGTTTTCTTAGTGTGTGCTGAGGTTTGACTACTGATTCTCTGACAACATGTATTGTCTTTTCCATGGCTACTGAGTCATCTCTATGAAATTGAACTTGAACCACATTTTCCTCAGCTCACAGGGGAGAGGAACCTTTAGCAATTACAGTACAGCCTTTTATCCTCAGTACTACAAAGTGCATTTTTTAAAATGTGAAAACAAAGCAGTAATAGCTAAACATTTTTAAGCTTTTTTTAAATCCATAAAACTAAGTGGCTAGTCCATTGCCAATCTTGTGACAGCCAGTCAAGGCCTTCTGTTTGTATATGGTTGAACTAACCGGAAGTCTAAGCCATCTGACTTACAGACACCTCTCCCTGTGTACACTGGTTTCACTGTAGTGAGAGCAACAACACAAGAACATTTGAAAAGAAATCTCAGAGAAGAAGAATTCTGCTTCTCGATTTTTTTTTTTGTTTGTAAAATCTGAAAGCTGCTACACCCACACTTATTTTACTGAAATGTTTTAAATCAGCCTTCCTGTAAGGACTTGGTAAGCATGCAACTTGTGTGAGGCACGGACTTGAGCATGGCATGCCTGCCTCAGGCGTTGACATACTTCCCGAAGGGACTATAAATGGTTGCTCAGTACCTCAAGTTGCCAAGGGGTAATTAAGACATTCTAGTCACTAGAGACCGGATCCTAATCCTAACTGACATTTATTAGCAGGCTCCTCTCCACAGAATCATGAATCTTCATTTCCTCCTCCTTAGAGTAGGTATAAACACACACCCCCCTTCCCAAGCATGTCAGAAGTGTCTGATGGAACAATTTAAGTGAACACTTTCAGAACTATAGAAAGTGGCAACTGTGTTACATTTTACATTCCCCCGAGGCTCAAGCTTTTTGGGTTTTGATCCTTAAAATATTTTATCTGGTCTAGAAATGCTGTACATCATTTTTCCTCGCTCCCACTTACTCTCTCCATACTTCTTTCCTTAGTTTTCTGTTGCTGTAACAAAATACCTGAGAACGTTACCGAAAAGAAGAAAAATTGCTTCATGGTTTCAGCCCCTGGTTTTTGAGCCATTGTGAAATGCACCATGATGAGAAGCCTGGGGTGGAGTAAACCTGTTCACCTTATCGTGCTATAGAAGCAGCAAGGGGGCGGGACTTGGAACAAGAGCTCACCCCAAGCGCATGCCCCAGGTGCTCTGCTTTACTAGGCTTTCCTTCCTTCCTACTCCTTCTTCCAATGAGGCTGAAATGTCATCCATTCTGAAGTCTGCCCGACTTTCCCCCGGCTGAACAATTTGCCACTATTCTTCACTATGCGAGTGTCTCTGAGTCATTTATTGCATTCTGTCCTATATTACAGTTATTTATAAATCCATATTTCTCTGCCACTGCAGATAGCGTTTCTCTTAGGAGTCCTTTTCCATGGTGCAGGCATAAATTAGTCATTCTTTGAACAGTTTTGGAAAATAAGTGAGTTGAATTAGCCATGGGAGATTATGGAAATATTCAATGCCTTTTCTTTCAGTTGTTTTTGACTTCATGATCAAATGTAAACATCTCATGCAAGCCTGAAGAATTGGATTAGATGTATTCACTCCCCACCAATGTTGCTGAGGAAATTGTGTTTCTGTTTCTTTCAAGGTGAAGGTATGCAACCACTAGAAAAGCAGCCTTTTCTAATAGAAAAGCCATCAGAAAAAAATACCCATTCCCTCTTCTCTCATGGTTTCTTGTGTCTGATTTAAATATTTCCCTATTCTCATATTTGGGTTTTATTTTGTCAATCCTGAAGATAAAAGGCCCTGTTGTGAAGACACAAAACTCCTCACTTCCTATGACTTCTGTGACAAATACCTGATATATTGGTGACATGGCATAAGAAAATGGACTTCCTTACAGTTCTGGAGGCAAAAAAAAAAACTTGCAACCGAGGTGTCCCAGGGCCATGTTTCATGCTAAGGCTCAAGGAGACAATTCCTTTCCTTCATCTTCCAGTTTCTGGTGCTTGTTGACATTCTTTTGAGTACAAAGTTCTAATGTCTTGTTCAATTTCATGACCTTTCCCTCTGTGAGTCGGTTCCTTCTGTAGCAGTTAGTCCTTCTGACTTTGTCCTGTGAGGTCATCTTCCACTGGAGCTGTGAAATCCAGGATGGTCTCATCTTGATGGTTGGAATGATCATGGCCCCAGTAGGCTCATAGATTTCCATTCCTGGTCTGTAGTTGGTGGAACTGTGTTGCAGGATATTTGACCACACGGTGAACCCCAAGATTGCATTATTTACTGGAAAAATCTGCTTCTAGTTTTGTGGTTCAGCTCCAGTACACACCTTTAATCCAAGAATTTTCTGCTAGAATATTATAAACAGGTTGAATAAAGTCAACCATAGGTCAAGAGGTGGAGCAAACAACCAGTTGACAGGAGGCAAACAAGAACAGAAAAGTAAAAATAAAAAATAAAAACAGGTGAGTAAGAGGAAGTCAGGGGGACGGATAGAGAGATGCACAGGAAGTAGAAGGGAGAGACATTGAGTTTGAGTTTTTGGTTTGAGACAGTGTAGGAAAAGAGGTTTGGGGGAGCATCAGCTGAGAAGGAAGGCCAGTTGGGTGCTTTCTCTGCCTCTCTCAGTTAGCAGGCTTTCACCCCAGGGTCTGGCTCGCAAGTCTTTATTGGTAAAATTGAACGACTGATATTTTGTCAAAAACAACAGAACTGTTTTGGAAACGGTTAGGAGATGTGGCCTTGTAGGAGGTATATCACTGGCTTTGAGGTCGCATAATTCCATTCCATCCTCAACCCCCACCCCCACCCCCACATGTGGAGAAGATTAAGCTCTCAGCTACTACTCCAGTGCCGTGTCTACATACTTGGTGCTGTGCTCCCCACCATGATGGTTATGGGCTCACTCTCTGTAACGGTAAGCAAGCCCCCAACTAAGGCTCTCTTTTATAAGCAGCCTTGGTCATCGTGTACCCTCATAGCAATAGAACAATAACTAAGACATCAGCTTCATACATCTCCTAAGATACTTGTCTAAGTGATGTCAAATCTGTGGGTGTGAAGAGTTGGGGCATGGTCTATCTTTGAGGATGCGTGTGTTGAAGAGTAGTACACACTCAATCTGCCAGAAAAATCCAAATCTTAAAAAGAACTTGACCTTGAAGGAATATTCTCTTGCTATTTGTGGTGGGAGATATAGAACAAAGTCATCCTCATGACCCTGACAGCCAGGTCTGTGAATGAGTCCAGGCTACACTATCCAACCAAGCAGCCAAAAGCTCACCACAGAGATCAGTGGCCAAGCCACAGTCAAGAAAAGCAGTGAATGGAAGAGAAAGCCAGTTGTGTGATAGATAGATCAGCTTCTGTGAGAGTGGGAACCTGTCCCCTCCCCACTTCGTCATTCACAGTTCTCCACAAAGTTTCTTTAGATATATTTGTTTTACCACATTTTTATGATAGCACAACAAAGCAGTGAGTTTCCTGTAACATGAATTGTTAAATGGTCATTTAATAAAAAAAACCTGGAGCCAGATATTGGGATAAATGCTGAAAAATCAGAGAGACAAAGGAACAAGCCATGTGTTACCTCTAGGACTCCTCAGCCTGAAAAAGCCTCTAGCTGAAAGGGACATTTTTGCTGAAAAGCCTTTAGTTCCTGTTTCCTCACGCCTTATATACATTTCTCTGCCTTGCCATATTACTTCCTGAGATTAAAGGCGTGTGTGCTTCCCAAGCAAAGGCATGAGATCTCAAGTGCTGGGATTAAAGGTGTGTGCCACCATTGTCTGACTCTGTTTCCCTCCTAGACTGAGTCAATCTCATGTAGTCCAGGGTAGCTTTGAACTCACAGTGATTGAGACAGATCTCTGTCTCACAAGTGCTAGGACTAAAGGTGTGTGCCACCACTGCCTGGCCTCTATGTTTAATTGAATGGCTTGTTCTGTTTTCTGATCTTTGGGCATATTTTATTAGGGTATACAATATATCACCACAGTTTCATTATGGAATTCTGTAAATATTTTTTCCTTATTTGTTTCCTGTAGCATGAATCTTTAAAGTTCTTATTAATAAAATCAAACCTGAGGCCAAGTATTGGGGTGAACACTGGAAGATCAGAGAGACAGAGCAAGCCACAGCTAAACTCACCTCGCCAACTTCTCAGCTGATCTTGTTTCCTCAGACTGGAAGCCTCTGTGTCCTCATATCCGAATGGCTCTCAGCTGAACTGTGCTGCTCAAAACCTAAAAGCTTAACCAGCCAAATGCTTCTAGTTTCTGGCCTTCACGCCTTATATACCTTTCTGCTTTCAGCCATCACTCCCTGGGATTAAAGGCGTGAGTCACCATGCTCGGCTGTATCCTTGAACACATGGATTTCTGCCTCTGGAATGCTAGGATTAAAGGCACGAGTGTCACCATTTTCTAGCCTTTGTATCTAGTGGCTGTTCTGTCTCTGGCCTCAGATAAGTTTATTAGGGTGCACAATATTTCGGGGAACACAATACCACCACAGTTTCCCTCTCCCACTATCCCCCTTTGTGCCCTGGCTCTGCAGAGGCACATTCATGTTTAACCACTGCCCTATTCACAATAGCTAAGAAACATAACCAGCCTAGATGACCACCAACAGATGGATGGAAGAGGAACATGGTCCAAGTACACAATAGATTTTTTTCAACTGTGAAGAAAAATAAAAAAACATGACACTTGCAGGGAAATGAACAGAATTAGAAATCATTATATTAAGAAAAAAATAAGCCAAATTCAAAAAGACAAAAGCTACATGTTCTCTTATATACTGACACTAGATTTCAATGTGTATCTGGGGGTGTAGCATAGGTAATGAGACCACAAGAGAGAAAGAAGAGATTGTAGGGAGGTCACAGAACACTCACACCCCTATTTCATCTGATGCCTCCTCCATTTGGTTTCTCAGTAAATACATGTCATTATAGCTCAAATGATTGTGAGGAGTCCTCCTCAAGCACGCCCCCTTTCGTCCTCTTTCTCATCCTAACACCAATTCTTGTTTCTACCTCTGAAATGTGTCCTTACCTCTCCTTTGGGCCACCCTCTCCTCCACTTGCTCTAAGCTCCCAGCATCCCATCCGACTGGCCTGTGAGTGGTTTACTCAGCATCCCGAGTAGTCTGTTCTGCACGCAGCAGCAGCGTGGGTTAAAGAGGTGCAAGTGTGCCAGTCCCTGGGCACTGAATCGCCAGGAAGGGGGAGGGGCTGAAGCTTCCCGTGACTGGGAGACCTGTGTGACTCCATTCTGGCCTTTTCCTCTGGCCTCCTCTCTGCAGCGTCCAGTCCAGTTGCTCTCTCAGAGCTTGTAGTGTTCTGGGAATATGCAAACTCCCTCCTACCTGGAGACTTTACTGGGAGTGTCTTACCCCCAAATCTTAAAAGACACTTGTTTTCAACAGTCCATATGCCACTTAGGAAGATCTCTTTACCTCTCATATAGTGAATAATGCAATTATTATTTACTCCTCATCTGTCCATTTCATTCTTAGCATTACCAAAAAAAAACCCTATAGTGACATTTATTTGTTTAAGTATAATTATTTTCAAATTTCTGTCTATCAATATGTACAAGAATAAACTCCACAAAAGCAGTGGCTTTATTCTTTGCTACCGGAACCTTACATAATGTGTAGCCCACAGGAGATGCCAGTAAAAATCTCAGAAGGGATTTTTTTTTAATCTCACTGAACCTATATGAAAACTATTATTATTTTATACATCTTTAAACTGTTAATGGGACTGAAATACTTCCCTGTGGCCACACGTATCCTAAAGGTAGTGTTCTACCTTACATCCCTTCGCGGTTCTGTAGAGACAGCACTTTAAGATGTCTTCCTATCCTGCATACCCAACCCTACAGCTTTCATACTGCTGATACATTTTTCTCCCCTTTGAGCCAGACTGCAATCAAATATTTGTTTATCATTCATTCTGAAAGGAGTCATCACTGGCCTATTTATACAGTAAGTCACATTTCTTTTTACCTTCACAGTAAAGTAAGATGAAATTGTTTCTTTAGCATAATGTTTTTCTTTTGTGACTTCTGCGTTTAGATAATGATTGGCTCTGTGACTTGAATGTAAAAATCTTCCTAGGGATGAACCAAGTAGCCAGACACCTAGAGGACTCCCCCTACCTTTCAAATCTACCTGGAAAAAGATCCGAGGATGAACTGTTGTATTAGAAATTTCTATCAAAGCATCAGTTTGGAAGTGACCTTCAGGAGGGACTCTGCAATGCCTGGGATTGATGGATTCTGGAAGACAAGACACCAAGTGTCGGGACACTGAGTAGAGGGGAACCGTGCGCAAGTGCACACTTGTGGCTAGGGTACCAGGGCTCCCTTCCGTTTGCAGTCTCTTTTCCCAGCATTGAAGGATGTGCTTCCCAGAGTGCATTAGAACTGAAGGCACAGGCTTGGGGACAGAGAGAGAGGACATCTGTGTGATACTACTAAGGGTAGAGTGAGGTGTACGCGTCCAGGTGGTGTCCTTACACACTGAGGTCTAGAGAGAGAGAATTAGCAAGGCAAGGGAGCGTGCCTTTGTGCTGTCATGGTACAGAACGCAGCTCTGACCGTGCATGCAGAATTCTGAGAGACAATTCATCTCTGCCTTCAGTGCTAAGAGAAACAAAAGACATTGTTCGGTTCTAGATCGCAGTATTAGCTCATTTAAATAAGTCAAAGGCATTCAGGTTAACAGGGCATAATGCAGCCAACAGAAGTAGCACAAAAGGACAGAAGTAACAGTCTCACATGCTGGGTCTAAAAGTCAGTACCAGCTCCATAGTGATTTACAAAAGCTTTGTGTGCGTTCTTAAGTGGAGAAAGAATATCCAATGACTGGCAAATTCTGAAATCATCCCAAATAATTTTGTGGCCTAGGCAACTTAAATTGCACTGATGAATTAGCATCATTCAGTATCTATGCTTAACAACATTCCTACCACAATAACTACAAACAATAGAATAATTCCTTAACAATAAATATGTGCGATACAATGAAAGAAAAAGACCAAACTTTCTGCCTAAGCGCTGATGACTTTTATTTTATTTTATATTTTATATACCTCCCGTATAATACATCCCACCCACAGCTTCCCCTCCCCTCACTCCTCCAAGCCCTCCCCGACCACCAGATCCAGTCCTCCTCCTTTTCAACTTTTAATCTCTTCCTTTCTATATTAGACAGCTCAGCCTATTTATGCAGCACCAGAAGACACCACTTGGGGGCAATATAGCAATTTTTTTTTTCTGTCTCCTGTAACTATGCCAGTATCCTTGGTGACAAAAGATAACTGTGTCTTCCAAATTTGAAACCACGTTTTAATATAGGGAAGGGAAACAGCTGTATTTCATTTTAAGCTTACAATGCATAAATCACTCAAGACAAATGCAAGTCAGATTTTCTCCTGAAGGGAACAAAAGTCTGGCTTCTTCGAGCAGTTTTACCTACTTGGCACAGTTGAAGGTATTTTATATTTAGGATTTGTCACAGCCTGTGAGACAGATATCAAGGAATAAAGGAAATCATTAATAGAAATGTTAAAAAAAAAAAGACAAACGCATACTAAGCTTCAAATGTACTAATGAAAACATATTTTTTTTTCTGTCCCATAAGTTAAAATGCAAAGCTGATTTGTTTTCCTCTCTGAGTGAGTACATTTTCTGTAATGAGCATTAAAATAATCAGCTTGGGCGGGTGGACCGCCGTTGTTTTCACTGGTGCTTTGCATCCACGCATCCTTTGTGAAGTATTTCTTTCTTTTTACTACTAGGGAATCTTTTTTCACAGTTTGATGGATGGCATCCCTATTCCAAACCATTTCTCTTCTGGTGCCGACTACATTTGAACTGCTGCATCAAGGACTAAGGTTTGCTTCCTGTTTCAGTGAAGAGTAAAGAAGAACCTCTTCTTTTCGGGATTTCAAATGTGTTTAGCAAGTACAGTCTCTGTTTTGCTTTTTGCACCTCCTTCTTCAGCGATGTCAGCTGATTTTTTTTAATGTCTTAATCTATTTCCCATCGGCAGCCGCTGTTTAACATTAGTGCAGTGACAGGAAGCTGAGGTCATCTTCGCTGTCAAACTGCAGGGATGCGCATTTGTAATTACATGTCTAAACTTTCCAGGGGCCAACCGAGACGTGGGAAAGGTCAGGAAGCTTGCAGAGCGCTGGGTAATCCCTGGGTCCATCACCGGAAGATCCACCTTAGCAGTTCTTACTCAGTGGATGGAAATGAAGAGAGCATGGCAGCTCTTCCGTCTCTGAGCATCTTTCCGGATTGGCTAGTTTGGTTTTGACATGGACGGGTGACTGGAAAGAGTTGGGAAGGGGAAGTAGTAATGAGAGGCTGACCAAGGCACCAAGTTGTGGGAAGCAACAGGGACCTTGGGTGAGCCGCAGCACTGTGGCCACAGACGCCCCACAGTGACTTCTGTTTAAAAGGTGAGAGGACAAGACTCTGAGCCAAGTGTGGTGACTCACATCTGCCTTCAGCCCTTGCACTTGGAGGAAATGCAGGAAAACTGTCTCAGGGTCCAGGCCATAGGGCCCTGACTCAAAGAGCAAAGCGAAGTTTCAACGCAGGTTTTGAATATTTTCATCGTAAAAACTGTGACTGTTTGAGAAGATGGTTTTGTTTAATCTTCTTTAGCCATTATATAATATCCACATACATAGGAGCATTGCGATACCCTGGGAATATGCGCACTTCTCACATTTTTCATCAGTTAAAAATAAATTTAAGATAACAATTAATGACATTATAAGATTTTTTCAGAAATCAAGATGATGTTGTCCTCTATAAATGCCTAAAATTCTCTGGAGCACTCTTAGATTATGGGTTTTTTTTTTTTTGTTGTTGTTTTTATGCCAGGGCTGGCTTATTTTATACATGTGTGGCCATGGAAACACAACAGAAATCCCAATGACCTTACTATGCTAGAAAGGGGAAAGAGCTACACAGATCAGTGGTTTAAGAGCCTCTGAGAAGTCCACAGGCTCCAGTATGGAGGAACAGCACCTGCTGCTTGTCCCCTCTTCTCCTGGGCCTTTCCCTCACCCCGCGACCACATTAGCTCAGGTTTGGTACAGCAGAGGTGAGCAGAGAGGGTGTGCAAGAGTGAGGTGCACAGACCTTGGCCCAAGGTACTGCAATGGAGCTCCTTTTCCACCTCCCAAACACCCTGAAGGAGTTCTCCTGTCTCCCCCGACTTCACATGGAAACCCCTGCATGTTAGCTCACCCCCATATTTTGAAATAAGGTTAACACCAGCCAACTCTCAAGCATTAAAGATAATAATAATTTGCTAGCAATAAACAATTAGGAAATTTATTGATCTGGGTTGGACTTCATGGATTTACATTTCTGTTGTCACTATAGTATATTATGTATACATATAAACCTTCACATAGAACACTGGAGGCACACATGCCTGCTAAATTTTAATTACAGCTATCTTTCCTGAAACACATGCTGGTTTACTTGCCTGCAGAGGAATCCCACCATGTGTGGGAGGCAGAGCATTGGGGAAGTAGTCAGGATTAGAAACAGTCCTCAGGATGGGGTTCCCATGCTTATTCATGGATAATGTCTACGAACAGGGAGACACAGGGCTCCAGAGATGGCCTAGCAGCTGAGCGCTTGTTGCTCTTGTAGAGAACCAGCTTCAGGTCCCAGCACCCACATACTGACTCACAACCATCTATAGTTCCAGTTTCAGAGGCTCCAATACCCTCTTCTGACCACTGTGGGCAATGCACACATGTGGTACACCTATATACATACTTACATACATACATACATATATATAATGCATCTAGTAAAAATAAAATTTTAAATAAAAGAAAAGAGGCAATCCAGAAAATGCATGGTCATGCATAAGTGCACATGTGTGCACGTACACACACACACACACACACACACACACACACACATACACACACACACTGTCTCATACCACATGCTCTGTGTATTTTAGGACTGCCACCAAGAAGGTTATCCCATAGGTAGCCCCTCCATGTTGGACTAGAGCTCTGAACCATAATTAACTTTTCTTTATAACTTACCCAGTCTATAGTGTTAACAACAATGGAAAACACATTAAGACCTTATCAGTTCACTCTACTTTCATATATCTATCAGTTTGTGACATTCATTCTAAAGAGACAATATATGGAAATGATAAAATCCTGTAAATTAATGACGCTATTTTTTGTGACAGAATCAACTCTTAAACCATGTTCTCCCAAACCACGGGTTTTGATGTTACTATCACTTCGGCATTTGCTTTTCTATCAGTGAGGTAAAGCACCATAACCAAAGCAACTTACAAAAGGAGGAGCTTAATTGGGCTTACAATTCTGGAGGGAGAAGAGGCCACCTCCATAATGGTGATGCAAGGCACCAGTAAGCAGGCATGGCAGCGAGGCAGCAAGCTAGAGCAGCTAGCTTCAACCACAGCAGGGAGCAGAGAGTGGACTGGGAACAGAGCACGGTGTTTAAAACTCAAGCTGCAATCCACAGTGACACACTTCCTCCAGCAAAGTCACACCTACCAAACCTACCCCAAAGCACCACCAACTAGGGACCAGTTATTCAAATGCCTGAGCCTATGGGAGACACCTCATTCAAGTCACCACAGTATCAGCAGGTTCCATAAATTCAGATGATGGTGTTAGACAGCCATTAATAAACAGATTGGAGTGTCCATGGGACATTATGTGAGTTTCTCGGACAGACTCATGGCCTGTCTTTCTAAAGTTGAGGGTCATATGCTAAAATACCACATTTGACTGAAAAAAATGATTAATGCATCATTTTCTTATTTTCTTAGGATTATAATTTAAAATCAATCTTAAGGATTAATGAACCTTCAAAATTATCTGACAATTTTTTGGGGGTAATGAGTTTGGAAATGAATGAATGATGAAATGCTATTGAGAAGATAAAATTACCACCAACAGCATCAACTATTTTGAATTCATGTACTTGAAAATCATATGCAGTTGTAAACCAATTAGTTTTTTCTATAGCAAACACACATTTGAAATAATAATAATAACGCTACTGTGAGCTGATTAGATAAGTGTTTTATGGTTATTAGTTATTTTCTTCTTGAACATCATTCCTATTTACTTAATACTGATTAGCTATGGTTCCCACCTACAGAAAACCAGATGATGCATTTTAAAGGGAGTCTGAGCAAGAATAGGCTAAGTAATGCATCAACTTGTTCTACAAACGATTGGGAGCAGACTTTTATTCACGTTCTTCCTACCAATGCCATAAATCTCTCAGGCCTCCTGAAGGACCAGATACTCAGAGAAAGCCTTTTACAAGGTCTATTCCACAGCCTGCAGTTTTAGACATAAAAATGAGGATCAGAGAAGAACACTTGTTAAGGTTGAAACCATAGAGCAGCTTTATCACTGCGTCCAGAGACATTCCTCATTTTTACACTGGGATTACATTAGCTCTCTCCCCTGACATTATCCAAAGCACTGCATAAATACTGGGAACAAATGAGGCTGACTCCAATCTTGCAACTGCGTCATATTTCCAAAAGGAAAAAGAAAAACAGGATCTATGCATTTTTTTTTTTGAAAGGGGACCTTGTAAGTGACAGTGGACCCTTCTTTGCTACGTTCTGGGCTCTCCTCTGTACACACGTTGCAGAGTTCATTGATGCACAGGGAACTGAAGGTAGGAGGCACTAAGAAAGGTCCCCCAAAGTGGGGGTCAGTGAATAAGAGCCAGGGAGTTGGCAGTTGCATGCTTTAACTTTGCTTTCCATTGATGATTCTCATTTGAGAAATGTCCACAACCTTCGGATTTTACTCTTTAAATCAAAGTATCCAGGAATCTAGATGATGACGGCAGTCTATTGCATTTCCTGGAAAGTAATGTACCAGGCACGTGTCATTTATGCATGTAATTCATACCATTGCAAAGTAGTGTGGCTGGCCTTAGAGCAGTTGGGGGTCAAGTAGACTCCAGCAATTTCTTCACACAGTCAAAAAAATTTAAATGAACTTCAATTTAATTCCATGAAGATGAATACACCAAAAGATGATTATATATGAGAACTATCTCCATACAAATTTATACTTGACACCAAGCATGTCAAATAAATTTATATCTGATATCAAATATATGATAGCTGATCAATGACTTCATGTAGGTTATGTTTCAACTGGACAAAAATAAGGCTCTGACAAGCTTCCTGCCTAGAGGCACAAATCACTTTAGTGATACGTTTTCATCAAAACTGCCAACTACAATCACAGGCGTGAGGAATCTTCCAACCTCATAAAAAAAGTTACAGATGTCAGGGAGTCCTCTCTGCTGGGTAACTTCTGATTTGGTGATTTACAGTGAATAAAGGGATAACTCATGACTTTTTACTCTAAGAACCAACTCTAAATTTATGACATTTCTCACAGTTAATCTATGTGATTTGTGTGTGAAGACAGCCGTGGATGCATCTAACTAAAAGTTACAGTTAGCAAGTCTGAGAAAGGGCTTCATTCAAGCCCCTGGAAGTTTAGAAGGGAGGGGGTAAGTTTTTTTTTTTTTTTAATAAAGTATGGCACAGTGTTAAACATATTATGTTCAAGAAAATAATAATGTCTCAACAGTGGCATGTCTGATTATTTAGATTCACATGAAAGGACACAGTGACCAAGTGCTCTATTTACTGTTAGTCTCTTCCTCATTTTTCTGCATACTTCTTTTGAGAGCGAACATCCTCAGGAATATTTAACACATCACTTAAATTTTAAATTATTTCCATGCTAAAGTGCCTTTTTAAAGTTCAGGTTATAAGCTTTATTATTTCTCGTTTGCATGTCTTGATATTTTTCATCTGCTCCCAGAGTTCTCACAGACAAGGCATCCCAGCAGCAGGCCTAATTGGAAATAAATGAACTCACAGTCGTATTCCTTACTGCTTTTTGTGTTTTCTTCAGCTGCCAGGATGTTCTATACATGGCCACTGATAACCAGGTTAGTGTGTTTACCTCACTGAACACACTGAACAGTGAATAAATCACTGCTGATTTAACTAATTCAGCCTCTGAATATAGGACTCAGTGCATGAATATGCTCTCTCTCTCTCTCTCTCTCTCCCTCTCTCTCTCTCTCTCTCTCTCTCACACACACACACACACACACACACACACAACACACACACATCTTGTGGAATTTATGGACAGAGTTTAGCAGCATGCTGATATAACATGGTTAATATTAAGTGAGTTTGTTTATGTTTTGTCCTCCATATTGGCGTGAAGAGGTTTCTGTGTATACTTATACATCTGAAAAATATCAGAAGAAAATAATATTTACAGAATGGAAACCTGACCAGCCAGACAAATAAGATCCTTTGTTGGAAAACTTAGGTACTTCAGTTGAAGGGTACATGAAAACCATGCTTGTTTTCTTAACTCCTCGTCATCAAGCATAATGGTGACCTACCAAGGGAACAATTTCCTTCCGCATTCTCAGGAAACCATTCTACCTCACCTTAACCACAGATAAAGGTATCTGAGGAGTAATCAGGCAAGGTCTTAAAAAGATAAATCCCAAGAACAGAATGAAACCGGTGAGAGTTGAATGCTTTACTGTGCACAGGCACGGCACACATCCATCCTGAGGACATGACAAAAAAATGGAAAAGAAAAAATAGTGAATAAAGCTTGAAAACATAAAGAAGACTGACGCCTATGGACTTAGCTTCAGGTAAAGCATAAATAAAACTATTACAGAAAACTCATTACTTCTGGGGTTATTTCCACTGCGGTAGGTGGAGCGGCTCTTTTATATGCAAAAAATGGGGGGGGGGCTGAAAATGCCTTTGAAATTACCAGAATAGTTCAGATCTTGGGTTTCCTTTCAAGTCAGAAACTAGGATAGATAGAATGAGTCAGAGGCATGGGTTTGGCTTTAAAAGAACAAGATTCAAAAGCCTGTGCGAAAGGCATTCTGAAAGCAATTTTGAGTTGGCTGGGCCTGTCATGGCCATGGACAGGGAAGATTAACATGAGGGAGTTGCATGTGTATGAGGGAGTTGCTGGAGGCCACATGAGAGGATCATTTAAACTTTAAATTTTCAGGGGAAAAGCTCAGATTTTCCGCCTGCCTCCTCTCTGTGTTTTTCCCCTCATGCTGCTGTTCCTCCTTCTGAAGGAGGCTGAGTGCAGGCTCAGGATTTACGGATGACGACCTGCTCAAGGGGGTAGTTGAGGTGTGCGGGATTTCCAATCATATGAGACCCTCTACCCCGTCTACTCTCAAACCCCAAATGCCACTGCCATAGTCAATGTTCTATTGCTGTGAAGAGACACCATGACCAAGGCAACTTATAAAGAAGAGCACTTAATTCGGGGCTTGCTTACAGTTTCAGAGAGTTGGTCCATGGTCATCATGCATGGGAAGAGCACAACTACCTCAACAAAAACGTAACAAGCTGACTAATACATACAATGCAGTAAAACTGTAATTGAATATAGCCATGACTAATGTATTCCAGGAAATCATCAAAGAGGAAGTAAAATGAAATATAGAAGAGAAATTACCAACAGTATGAAGAGCGACTGAAGTAAGAAACTAATAGAAGTAAAACTCAAGGGATACCAGCATGCGTTATATATACAAAACTAAAGATAAGACTAAACTGTCCTGCAAACAAATGCTTCCAGCAAGCACATGAAGAGACAGAAAATACGAGAAAGTATAAATAGTAAGAACAGAGGGCTGTCCATAGCTCGGCAGGCAATGGCACTGGCCACCAAGTCTGGTGGCCTGTGTTTGAACCCTGAGACCCACTGTGGAAGGAGACAGCTGAGTCATGAACGGTTTCTTTGACCTTCACAAGTATGTCATGGACTGTGAGTCCATACCACACATAGACACGTACATTATATCATTACCATCATCATCATCATCATCATCACCATCACCATCATCATCACCACTATCATCATCACCATCATCATCTTACAGTGAAATGGCTCAGCAGATAAAAGCACTGCACAGGCCTGGAAATCTGAGTTCTATCCCCTGAGCTCACATAAAGGTAGGAGGGGAGAACCAACTCTTGAAAGTTGTCCTCTGCCTCAGCATGTGCATGGCTACACACTCATGAGTCTGAGGGTGTGGTGTGCACATGAGTCCTACGTGTACACACACACACACACACACACACACACACACACACACCCCCCACACACAAGCACACAAGGGCCAAAAAGAGTAGAAACAGAAAGATCAAAATTTAGCCAACAGAAAAAAGAAGGAGAAGAAGTCAGTGAAAAAAAAAAAAAACATTTCAGGAGTCATTGAGCAATAGCCTGGCCTGGTGGAGAATGTCTGCAGTCCTAACTTATAGATGCCAATGGAGGAGGACCACAAATTAGACTGAGATTCTGTCTCAAAATAAATAAGTAAATAAATATCATGATAGAAAAATAAACATGACTGGATTCATGAAACTAATGGTGACTGTTGTACATTACATACATTAAGAATGATAACTTTCAAAGTTGGAGAATATTTGAGCCCTACAATGAAATATGGGAAACTAGTTTTAATGAAATAAAAGGAAAATACACTAAGCAAGAAGATAGATAGAAGGGGAGAACCCTCCAAAGCCGCCTGTGTGTGTTTGAGTGCCTCAGTCACCGCTGCCCTGTGAAATGTGAGCTCTTCATTCCCAGGTCTTTGCCTTCAGATAGAACCACACTACTGACTTTCCTGGTCTGTGCTTAAATATGTCTTACATTTGTGAATAGTAACATGTAACATGATTCTTAACATAACTGAGGACTATGATTCTCATCTGTCTATGCCCAACTTCCACTACTTGGTTAAACCATATGAAGTTGTACAATTTTTTTTGGTCAAAATGGTTAAAACTCAGCAATTGGATTTAGTTTAGATTAATAGAAAGGGGAGATGGGAACAACCGTGGCATGAGGAGCTACTGTGATAACTTGAAGCAGCATTCTGGAATAAACCAGCTTGGACTCTGTCCTTTCAAGATTCCCAGAAAACCACAGACGCTTATAGATTTGAGTTCTGATGACTATTTGAAGGTTAAAAGAAGCAAGTTTAAAGACTTGGGCCATCAATCTGCTTCCGTAGAATGTGAGCTACGTCTGGGACTACAGAATACCTACATCTATTACTAGGTCAGTGAGTTTTCATTACCATATTTAAATGAACAATTTAAGTGTCCTCCTCACTGGAACACTTGCCAGAGTTCAGAGTGTAATTGATATAAGGCAAATTCAGAAAAAGAAATCATCCAGTCACTTTTGAACCTCATGGCACTGTGCATTCATCTAGTTCTTCCCATTTTTTCCTGCAAGCACTCTGAACAATGATTTTCTGGATAATCAAAGTTTCCTTAAATTCTATCCAATGTGTTCTCAGAAAACTTACTTTGAACCAAGTTAACCTGGACTACATCTTTTTTTTAAACTTTCTTTTTATTTATTCTTTGTGTCTTTTACATCATGCCTCCTGATCCCACCCATCTCCCTCCCCCATCAAAATAAACAAAATAAAATTTAAGAGAAAAAAGGAGGAAAAAAAGCAAGAACGGGAAAATTTCGTCATGGAAGCTGCAGTGTGATACAGTGAGCCACACAGTGAACCCCTTTAGCCATACATTTTCACATGCAGGCATTCATGGCAAAGAATCATTGGTCTGGTTCGAGGCCCCCGTCTCTGCTATACCATTTATGCTGGGCCCTCACTGGGACTCTTCCTGGACATCCTGTTGCTGCCCTGTGTCCTGGAGATCCTGTAGCCCTGGGTCTGAGGGACTGGCCACCTTACCCTGTGCTCCAGCAGATCACAGATGGGGTGAATGTTGGGAAGGGCCAACAAATAACCCTGGTTCTGGGCATGGGTGTTGCAGGGTTGATCAGCCCACCACTTGACCCTGTCTTCTCCACCACCAAGATGGGATCTCCAGCACTGCCTGGTGATGTGAATGTCGCTCTGTATGCTGTGAATGTGTTGCTCTGATTGGTTGGTAAATAAAATGCTGATTGGCCAGTAGCCGGGCAGGAAGCGTAGGCGGGATAAGCAGATAAGGAGGATTCTGATAAGGGGGAGATGGCAGCCTACCTTCCAGGGCCCACAGGTAAAGCCATAGAACATGTGGCAACATAGAGATGAACAGAAATGGGCTGAGTTTAAATGTAAGAGCTAGTCAGTGGTAGGCCTGAGCTAATGGCCAAGCAGTTATAAATAATATTAAGCCTCTGTGTGATTATTTTATAAGCAGGCCACGGGACTGCAGGGCCCAGGCAGGACCAGAGAAACTTCTAGCTACGGCCTTTTGGGAGGTATTAGTCAGCTCTTCCTGCAAACGCCCTCGTTACCTTTGATAGCAATGCTTGCAATATTGGGCACGCTTGAGGGCTTTTCTTCTCACCCGACAGGTACACGTCAGTATCAAGCTTACCAAAGAGGAAGCAGAATGTGTATAGACAAATTATATTTTCATTTGTTACATTAGCTATATATACAGTCATTGACTATATATATATTCTTAAATGGAAAGTCAGGAAAAACAGAGAACAGGTAAGAACTAGCTGGTTAATAGGCCAAAGAACCGAACTAAAATGATGGGTTGAGGAGAGAAAAAAATAGGATGTGGCCTTCATGATCTGTAGTGAATTAAGCTGTTTCCAGCTAATTTTTGAACTTGCACATTAATTAAATAAAAATCTCGGCTTGCAGCAATAAAAAAATGCAATCTTTGTTCAAAGGGATTTGATAGCCATAAAGGTCGGAGAATGGCAGTCCAACCCATTTTACTTATCTTCAGCGAACTGTATGAAAAAACAGCTTCAGTCGGATTTTTACCTTAACAGTGAAGCGTTTCTTCTTTGGTGGGCTCCACACGGTGCCTGTTGAATGAATGAACGCACGTAAAGGCCTTAAGGAGGTCACCAACACATAGGCTTTAAGAATCACAGAGAGCTCTTCTGCCCTGAAGACTGCTTCATGTGGAGCAAGGACTGTAGTCTGATTCCTTAAAAAAAAAAAAAAAAGTCAAGTAAAATAACATGGTACTACATTTAGAATTGAGTATGCCATGTGAATGACCTAAAGCTTGGTAATTCCTCGCCTTGGAGCCCAGCCTCCTGTGTGGATTTCCTGAAACAATTGCAGCTGTGGATTATTCTCTCACCACCAGGGGGTGCCCTGGCACAGAGATACGCGATCAAATGGGTAGCATTCTCTGCACTGGAAGACCGAATTAACAGATTTCCCACTAAAGGAAAACAGTGCTTACAATAAGGTTTAAAGACTTCTGAAAATTAAATTAGTCACACTACCTGTGACGTCAGATTCATGAGACTGTGACTCCAGAAGTGAATACATGAATTTGGGTGAGAAGCCCGCCCCACCCCCTCAACCTCCCTGCTTACTTTGGTGATTTCTCTTCTGTTTGTGCAAAGACAGTGAATTGTTTGACAGCAGACAGGCCATCAAGAATATTCTAGAATACTTCCCCAATTACCTCACATCTACCTGACAAACACCCCATCATTCCTGATAATTAATGGCCAACTTAAAGGCCAGATGTGAAGAAATCAACAAACAATACTAGGTTCTTGTTTTGTGATGAAACAAATACACTTCCATCATAAACTGTACCAAAATATGTGGTTATTTGCTTCTCTGTACCATGTCTAAATGTCAAGTATCTAAGTGCAATTGATAATATGTAGCTTGTGCTTCTGACAACAGTGGAGGTAAAAATATAATGCAGAAGCTGCAATATGATTTCTCAATAAGGACTATTAAATGCTGAAACATTATCTAGTAATCATATAATTAGATGAGGCACACTCAGCTATGTCTTGGGTGACATAACTAAAATACATTTCCCCTGTGATTTACATACACTCTAAAATCCTTTACCTGGAACGTGTAGAATTCAGGAGGAAAAGACCATTGCGGGGGAGGAAGACAGAGCTGAAGGAGGGAAGGCAGTAGAATGTAGGTGAGATGAAGGGGAAGGGGGGATATGTGGAGGGAGGTTTCAGTGGGGAGAGATATGGGAGGGAAGGGCAGAGAGGAGGCCGGGAGAGGGAGAACTAACCGAAGGATGTTCCCATCTGGAAACCTACTTCATAAACATCACATATATGTACTTTTTCCACATAAGAAAACCAGAGTTTCATGAGAAGCACCCTAAGCCACAGATAGTGCTCCTTCCAGCAGCTACAGATGGCAAAATAAAAAGCCCAGTCCAGCTGGGATGCTTCCCCTAGAGTTCTTGGTCAGGAGTGTCTCAGAGATCTCCCAAATGATACAGGCTATTGCTATTGCTCTTGGTTGCCCACCAGAACCTGAGGGTAAGACTCTATTGCCAAATCCACCACACACTTTGGTCACAGGACATGGAAAAATCAAGTTAGTACTGACCTCCCTACTGGCCAGCTTTTGTAGTACAGGATAGTACTACATGTAGGTTCCTGGGGCACGGGGAAGTCATCAAGAGTCCGACCCAATTGAGAACCTTGTGAACTACAATAATAACGTGGATGGCAAAATATGCCATAGTTATAATGGTGGTATAACTGTTATGGAGTAAGCAAGCACTGTTTGCTTGAACCTATGGCATGTTCCACAGGAGGAAATGGGTGTTTGGTATTGTAAATCTGGCTAAGACTCTGCCTGGAGCACTCATAGACTCCATGGTTAAACCTACTAATATTTTGTTAAATGGACATATTATCAAACTGCTTTCTAAAATCCTATTCCTATATCTGTAGACAAGTGCAGCTCTCAGTCCTCATCAGAGAAGTTTCTTTCTACAACAGACAGTGGTTAACGCAGAAACTCACAACTTATCGAAGTGCAGAAGAGAAGTGTCAATGGAGTGCTCCGCTATAAGCAGAACATCTGTAGCCCCCACCCCATGGAAGAGGAGCAGAAGGACTATAAGAACCAGAGGTCAGGGAGGACCTGACTGAAACTACTGCATTCATGAATTCACAGCAGCTGTGTTTGCTTTCACTAGATCTGCACAAGATCAAGCCATTCAATGGTCGAAGATGAAGCAGGGAGGGTCTGGCAAGCCCCATCCCTGACTGAGGAGCTGATGGTAGTTGATGGCTTATGGGGGAATCAGATTCCTTTAAGAATGTGGTCCCTGATAGGTTGGTTAAGCTCCAGTGGCCCATCCAGCTCCATACCCATAACTATGTAGGTAGCAGAGATTTGACTTGGTGGTTATTTAAAGAAGAAAAAGGAGGAGGAGGGGGAGGAGAAGAAGAAGAAGGAGGAGGAGGAGGAGGAGAAGAAGAAGAAGGAGAAGAAGGAGAAGAAGGAGGAGAAGGAGAAGGAGAAGGAGAAGGAGAAGGAGAAGGAGAAGGAGAAGGAGAAGGAGAAGGAGAAGGAGAAGGAGAAGGAGAAGGAGAAGGAGAAGGAGAAGGAGAAGGAGAAGAAGAAGAAGAAGAAGAAGAAGAAGAAGAAGAAGAAGAAGAAGAAGAAGAAGAAGAAGAAGAAGAAGAAGAAGAAGAAGAAGAAAAAGAAGAAGGAGAGAGGAAAGCGGTATAAAGTTGGGGAGGTGGTTGATGGATCTGAGAGGAGTCAGGAGGAAGAGAAGGGAGAGAATAAGATAAAAATTCTTTGTACAAAATTCTCAAAGAATTAATAGAAATATTGTATTAAAAACATCATTCCCTGAAAATACCTTGGACAATGTGATACCCTTTCTTAGATAGCAGGAGTCATAAAAATTTAATAGCTAAGAAAAATCCATTCAGCCATACTCAAAGACTAAAGCAATGTCATGTGGGTATAAAATAGAAGTTAAATTTTTATAGTTTTACATCATCAAGGTTCTAAATTCAATTTACATTAAAATAACTTACTTGCTAAGAGTCCAATTTACCTAAATGTTTATTCTACAGCAGCAGAAATTTGAATTAGTCTTGGAGAAAGTCAATGATGACATTCCTCTTTAATACACAATAACTGAACGTTCTTGTGAATGGGGCTTAGCAATTCATTAATTGGTAACCTCCCCCTTCTGCCCCATCCCAACACCCAAGCTCTCAGATCTGATTTCCAGTTTTTTTTTCTTGCTTCCTACAATATATGCTGGATAGAATATTCAACATGTTCATCTTACAACTGTTCACGTTTCCAGTCCCATGGTTCCCACACATGTGGCTTGGCTCCTTTTGAGAGGTGACTGGAAGCACTCAGCTGTGACTGCGTCCCCTGATCCAGGCACACAGAGGGACTCACTGGAAGTCGCAATTCTGAAAAGAGTCACAAGCAAAACACAATCATTGTTTCTGGTTCCTCCTGGAACTGCTTCCAAATTAGATCATGCTGTGTCAAAAGGAGAGGGTCCCATCCCTCCATTCTGAAGCCAGACTAGATCTATGAAGTAAGAAATGCACAATCAGGAGATGGGAACGTGAGGGATCGTGTTGGGAGATAGATGGAGGGTGAGAGCACTGAAAGAGAGGACTGGGAAGGCAGCGGGCATTTTGGGGTTAGGTAGAAACCTGATCCAAGGGAATCCCCCAGGAGTCTACAAGGATGACCCCAGCTAAAACTCCTAGCATTAGTGGATATGTAGCCTGAACTGGCCACCTGCTGTGACCAGGTAAGATTTCCAGTTGAGAGATTGGGACACAAACCCAGCCATAACCTTTGACCTACAGTCTGTCCTTCCTGTCATATGTTCTGGGGTAAGGGTGGTGCAGAGATTCTGAGAGTGGTCAACCAATGACTGGTCCAGCCTGAGACCCATGCCATGAGAGTAAGCTCATCACTGGCACTGCCTGGAGTGCCAGGACCCAGAGGTGAGATGGCCCAGAGACCTAGGATAGAACCAAACATGACTGGAGAAAAAAATGTCAATGTAATGATGCCTAACAATATTCTGCTATACTCATAGATTTGGGCCTACCCAATTGTCACCAGACAGTGTTCATCCAGTAACTGATAGCAACAGATACAGAGACCCACGGCCAAACATTAGGCTGAGCCCAGGGAATTCTGCTGAAGAAAGGGAGGAAGGATTGTAGGAGCCAGAGGGGTCAAGGACATTATAAGAAAACCCTCAGAATCAACTAAGCTGGTTCATAGGAGCTCACAGAGACTGAACCAACAACCAAGGAACCTGCATGGGATCAACATCGTCCCTCTACATATATGTGACAGTTGTGTAGCTTGATCTACTTGTGAGACTCCTAACAGTGGGAGCAGGGGCTGTCCCTAATGCTTTGGCTGGCTTTGGGGAACCTATTCCTCATACTGGGTTGCCTTGCCCAGCCTTAATACAAGGGGAGGTGGTTAGTCCTATCACAACTTGATATGCCATGTTTTGTTGATATCCATGGGAGGCCTGCCCCTTTCTGAGACTCATTTCATGAGAGTGAGCCCGTTCTTGCCACTGCCTAGAGTGCCAGGACCCAGAGGCTGGATGGCCCACAGACCTAGGATAGAATGAAGAAAGGGTGGATTGGGAGAGGGAATGGGAGGAGAGAAGGGAGGGGAAATTGAGATTGGGATGTAAAATAAATAAATAATCTAATCAACAACAACAAAAAAAGAAGAATGCATGGTCGGAGAGGTTTTTATTTTGGAGTCTTTTTTGTTTGTTTGTTTGTTTGTTTGTTTGTTTTTAGCCACAGACCAGGAAAACAACTGTAATAATTGGTTCTCAATTTTATTGCTCAGAAAGGAAGGTAGATTCCATATTTCTAACCATCTAACTCCAAGCTGACCTCCATCCACACTGCTAAGGGACGCTCTGACACTAATGGAAAGGTAGCTGTATGAGCTGTTTGTGGAGTGAATAGCACTCAGAAAACAAGTGGATTTCCTGACAATGTATTGCTTCATATACTTAAGTTGGTTATGCCTCATGATCTTGAAAACTTCACAAGGGTCCTAAACTATTTCAGAAAGGTTTTAGTTACACAAATGAAGGACAGCAACAATGTCTTACTTCAGAACAGTTGTACCAAAATGTTTAAAAAGAGAAAATATTGGATAAACTTAGTAAGAATTCCTGGAAGTTACAGAAAGCTATAAGATATATATTTTTAAAAAAGGCTTCTTCCATCAAAAGTGACATCAACTGTTAAAATCCACAGAAGCACAGGAGGTCAGAAGCATTTTATTTATTCTAAAACATAAATGAATACAACTGAGATAAATACCAGTGTTCCTATACTAATGTATATACTTAGGTATTTGTTTTTTAAATTATACAGCAGAGATATCATAATGGCCTATGCCTGGTTTATTTCTCAATTTTATATAGAATTACTCATACACACTTCTCAGTGGCTTATAGTATTCCCTTAAATAATATATATGATTAATTAGGATATTCTTCTCTACTGTTCACTTATTGTTGAAATATTTTTCCTTTGCTATTTTAACAACATTGTGATGAACATTCTCATACAACTATTTTGGTGCACCTGTATAAGCTTATCCAAATTCTTCTAGGTATGCAAAATTACCAAGTTAATGAATAAATGCATCGTAAATTTGTTAGGCATTATCAAATTGCTTTTTAAAACACTTATCCTAAATTCCACTCTATCCAAGAGTGTAGGGGAGTTGTTGTTTTACTCCCAGGTCAAAATGCTTGATTTTTAAGTCAAATAATTTATCCAGCTCTCAAAATGGAATAAAGCCTTTATAGTGCTTTTCCTTTTGTGCACATTCCATCAATACTAACATAGTCTAATTTAAAACATTTCACTCTTAAATAAAAGTCATAGAAGTGGAGCTGTTTGATGTAGTCCCATGTCTCATTATTTAGCACAGTGTGACTTGGTACAAAAAAGTCCTGATAACCTATTAGTAAGGCTTCCCTAGTAATGAAGTTCCATGTGTTATAACAATGGAATTGGAATTATTCAAATTGCTTTGGTTTTGAAGTTGACAAATGAAAAGCCATAGAAGATCATTTCTTTCCTTGTAAATCACAACCTTGAATTTTGTCATTATATTTGTGTGTGTGCCATGATGTGTGTGGCAGTCAGAGAACTACTTATGGGAGTTGTTTCCACCATGTGTGTGGGTCCCAGGTACTGAATTCAGGTCATCAGGCTTGGAAGCGAGTGCCTTTATCTACTGAGCCATCTCCCTGGCCTGGAAGTCACAAGTTTCAAAAGATTGAGATAGGAGCCAGGGATATAGCCTAGTGGTAGAACATGAATTTAGCATGTGCATGACCTTGGGTGCAATCATCTCCTATGGAGGGAGAAAAATAAAATGTTGACTAAATTCTTCAACCTTGTAAAAGGCAAAGAAATGTTCTCAATTAAAATTTCACTAAATATACATATTTGTCAGAAGTTATTACTAGGGAAAATTATATCTCTGCAAAAATTTTATTTGTAGCTTTCCTTAATGTGATATGAGACATTGTCATTGACTCCGATGTCCCCAGCCACAAGAAGCCCAGTATTTGAAGTCTAATCACAGCTGACTTTGGAGATGCTAGACACAGCCTATTTTTACTGGGCTAATATCTCAATGGTATCAGAAAAAAAAAGATAAAGAAAAGAGCAAAGAACTTTGTCCCCTTTTGTGGTTTACTTCAAGTGTTGGAGTGAAGTGTGATCCTAATTAGTCTTATCAATAAAAAACAGGAGTCAAATATCAGCTTAATAACCTAAGAGATCAGAGAAACAAAGGAGCAGCCTCTAGTGACTTCTTACCTCTCCGGATGCTCAGACCAAATGGGGGCCATGATCCTGTCTCCACCTGCTTCACATTCCTGTCTCCACCTCCCTATTGTGCTGGGATTAAAGGCTTGAGACTCCCAAGTGCTAGGATCAAAGGTGTGAGCCTCTACCACCTCCACCTAGCCTCTGTGGTTAACTAGTGAATAGCTCTGCCCTCTGATCTTCATTTGACGCTTTATTTGACAGAACACAAAATATCATACAACATTGGAGGAATACATGATGCTGGAAGAGCTGATGTGAGAATTGCCAAGAATGATAAGAGTTTTTCGTTAATCCCTAAAATTGTGATGGAACAATGGAATTTAATACTGATTAAATGAAGTTTATAGTGATTTATATTTATACATAAGTTGATAAACTCCAGGCTTCCACTACATTATTTCAGACTTGCTGATGGTTACATTTTATGATTCCCCCACCAAAAATAAAAAAACAGAAAACAAAAAACTTTTGTAATTAGTTGCACCTTGATATCTAAATTGCCTCCTATTTTATTTGAGTATGGGGGCAAGGAACAGACATAAACTTCATTAATATGTAGAAAATGCGGTTGTATTTCATGGAAATGTTATAAATGATTGTGGACATTTTTAATTTCCTAAGTTATATAATAGAATTGAATATTTGTTGGGAGGTATCTTCTTAGATCTTTTATTGGACATATCCATGCAAGGTTCTTACAATAAGTCTGTCAACTTGCTTCCTCCCTTTATTACCTGCCTCCCTCCTAATCTCTAGACACATTCAGAAAGCCTACAATTTTCCTCATAGTAATGCTGAAAGTAGCTTCTGTTTTTTGAAGGAATTGAGACCCTGTCACATGGGTAGTACTCCAAATACCTCCCTAAGTCATTGGCATTGGATAGTGGAAATGTTTCAGAAGCAATTAAATGTCAAGTGCCTAGCATGCATCCATTAGGTTTTCTTGACCACAGTATGAAGACGAGTGAATATTAGATTCAGAAGTGGAACACTATCCAGTGAGTCCTGCTGTGCTTTTATTTACTGACTACTCTTAGCTTATTGCAGAGAGCACCAAAGCCTGTAAGCATGCCAGTCACCTGGAGTAAAACCGGAGCATCTGGTAGATGTGCGCCAAGACTGCCTTCCTCATGCCTTTTAATGTCTGGTAGGATGTGTCTGGGTGCCTGCTGACTGGGGTGCTGTTACATGAACAAGAATACTGAGGCAGAAGTAAGGGACCTGGCTTTGGATTTTTGTTCTTGTCAATCAATACTGGGCTTTTGACACTGGCAAGGAGTCTTCTAGAGTCTAGAATGTGATTCCCATGAGTCATCTAAACTCTTCACAATACTAAAACACAGTGTTGACCCACACCAGGTGCTCCAGTTAGCAATGAGATAGTCAACCTGTGGTTACAAGCCAAAATGTTACCCCAAAGAAATAAAAAACAAACTTCCTTTGGCTATTAATCTCTCCTGCTCTGTCTAGCATGTAATTATGTACAGCACAGGTAAACACTAAAACACTGGGAAACACATGTACTGGAAAAAATTAGCTGCCGATTTTCTGGTGTATTTGGTTTAATGCTTTTCCCCAAAGCTAGTAATTAATATGAAAGTAATAGCAAAAGTATAATTATGTTTCACAAATGTTTGGATGTTGTCTTGAATTTCTTATTAAGAAACTAAATATAGTGTTTTGTATTTTAAATTTACAGTGAAGATAAAAGTCCTTGATTAGCAATTAATAATGATTTGAGATTAGAAGTATAAATAAGTATAGCTAGAAGAAACCTAGTTGCTGCTCCTGCCTTAGGGCATTTACAAGTCATAATGCTTAACTTAGCTATGAAAATATAACCTGAAAACTCACGTGCATCACAAATATGACTTCAGAAATGCAGAAGCTGAAGTTGTAGCCAGGAATAATTTCTACTGCAGTCTCCAAGCAAAGACTACTGATACAGGGCACAGATATTTCCAAGGCAAGAAAGATAGGGAACAAATTCTCTCCCCCCGATCCTGAGCCCTAGCTAGCACCCACAGCCAAGTAAATCACACTTAAGTGGGCTGGAACAGACAGTCTTCAGGAGAAAGGCCTGGAGTGAACTGCAGGGGCAAATGGAGACGATCTAGTGCAAATACCACACTTGGAAAAGAGGAGCCATATGTACCTGGGTTCACATATAGGAAAAGAATGAAAGAAGAGAAATTGTGTCTTGATTTACATAGGAGAGCAGGTGATGGCTTCAACTGAACCATATGAAATTGCCTTTTATTGGGTCAAAAACAATTGAATATTGGTCAAATATCAGCAATAGCACGATGGTAAACCCAATGCTTCTTTTACTATATCTTGGGACCTATTGGAGAAAAACTGAGAATGTGTAATCAGGTAAGATTGAGTGCTTGGGCTCAGGGAATGTTGTGGAAGAGTAGACAGAGTCAGAGCTCAGGGAAGACGTGGGGAAAATGGTATCTTCTGATCATGACAGGACTGCTGTACTCATGAACTCACAGCAGTTGTGGTTCCCTGCATAAGACCTGTGCAATTTCAAGTCATTTGGTTCATTCAGTCATTCATGGAATGCTGAGTCCAACATGAATGCTGGGGGCCCCATGAGCCTCTACCTCCAATCAAGGGGCAATTAACAGTTGATAGATGCTAGGGGAAGGAGAGCTGGTTTTCCTTAAGTGTGGCTTGGATAGGTCTACCATGCTCCAGCGGGTAGCCCCACACTTGTGGGTATATGGGCAACATGGGTTGGACATAGTGGTAGTTGGAAGTTGGGGGACTGAAAGTAAATCCAGGAGAAGTGGAGGGGGTATGATTAAAATACATTGTATGAACATATACAAATATCAAAGAATAAATATATTAAAATAAAAATAAAGAGTAGCATTGTAGTAAGAGCATGTAATCATACTATCTGCAAGAGAAAGTACCTATAGTTTGAATGCCTATGGATAAGAAAGGGATGACCCTGAAATCACTCATAAGTGTTTGGCATCTTCCTTGAAAGCAATGGAGACACAGTCCAAGTCTTCTATTAGTCAAGAAACATCTTCACTTCTCAATCTGTTCCAGTCTTTGAATGATGATGAAAAATCACAGCCATAAAACATGGTGAACACAGAACAAATGTTTGCTGAATGGGTAACTAGGGTCATTTACAAGTTTAGTTTTCTTGATGTGGGATACCACGTTGCCATTCTTGAGACATGGTAAATGTGACTAAAGGGGGAGTTAAGTGATGAGAGCCCATTGGCCAAAACAGAAATGCCATCTTGCTGTGAAGTTAACGTATTACATTAATCATGAGCGTGTCATAGGACCAACCAGCTGTGCTTCTGTTTGTGTGAGGCCCAATGGCCTTATGGGAAAGAGAGTACAGATGAACCATCTTTAGTCACCATCCCCTAAAAAGGTACTTGAGGAATATTAGCTATCCTTTCAGCTCTTCAGCAGAGTAGAAAAGAGTAAGGGACACATCCACAGGTGGTCAAGTTCATAAGGTGAGCAAGTCATTGCCATTAGAGAGGAGAGCTTCTGTGCAGGGAAGGCAGTCTCACCTCACAGAACTAGAAGCTCTACAGGGGTTGGGGCTCTGTTGTCTTAGTTTGCTTGTTTATACGTTCTTCCTCCATTGCCTGTCTACTGCTAGACACAGGCTGCCACTCAATATAGGATCGAATGAATATATGCTTAATAAGTGAACTCAAGTTTCCTCTTACTCAAACCAGCAGGCATATATGGATTGGTCGTAGGGGATGTATTGGCTGCTTTTGTGTGCCAACTTGAGACAAGCTAGAGTCATCAGAGAGGAAGGAGCCTCAGCTGAGGGAATGCCTCCATGAGGTCCAGGTGTAAGACATTATCTCAATTAGTGATCAATGAGGGAGTGCCCCCATGGTGGATGATGCCATCCCTGGGCTGCTGGTTCCAAGGATGTAAGCAACTCCCCTCCATGGCCTCTGCGTCAGCTCCTGCCTCCAGGTTCCAGCCCTGGTTGAGTTTCTGTTCTGACTTCCTCCAATGATGGACTATGATCTAGAAGTATAAGCCAAATAATCCCTTTCCTCCCCAACTTGCTTTTTGATCATGCTGTTTCATTACAGCCATAGAACCCCTAAATAAGATGGGATGAAAAAGAAACACAGAAATGATAAGAGAATAAGCAAGCCAGTATCTGGAAAGCTTTACATAAGTTGTTTGCTACTAACCTGCTATCACCTGGACTTAAGAGATATGTTTAAAATGGAGAGCATGGATTTACTTCTCTTCTGCAATGTGGACTTTCTAAGATTGGGATGTATGTTATCTATACCAAGGTGCTGCAAAAACAGCACCCAGTCAGCCTAACTAAGGGGACAAAGGTCAACAACTCAGAGACCAGATATCTAAGGCCAACAGTGTACTAACAGTAAAGAACTATGGACTCCACAGAGATCACAGGAAGTTACAGAAAGAGTCATTTGCAGATGGCTGAGAGGGAGGTTATACACAGGGATACCATGGATGGACTTAACTTAGGACTAAAGTTTCACATTTTATCAAACAGATGGACCTTAGGTCTGAGAAAACATAAGTGAAGCCAATCAACATGCATATTCTAATTCGTCCAACATGTTAGTGAGTTGTCACTAACCAATAATTCTAAACAATTTTTACAAATAAGATTACAAATTATATTTTTAAAATAGTGTTTGTTAATGAATTAATTGGTGTGGTTAAGATTCAATTCCTTAGCCTTTCTAAGTTCAGTGTCTTTATCAAAAAATAGTAACAGGAGTTTGGGGAGATGGATGAGAGGTTAAGAGAACTAGGTACTCTTGCAGAGGACCCAGGTTCAGTTTCCAGCATCCGCAAGGTTGCCCTCAACTGCTGTACCTCCGTACCAGGGAATCCAATGTCTTCTTCTGACTTCCACAGGCACCAGGCACATACATAGCCCATGTATATACATACAGGCAAAATACTCATATGCAAAATAAAATAAAAATCACTTTTTAAAAGTAGTAATAAAAATGATCTACTTACTGGAATGGCAACATAATTAAATACAAAATTTCCTTAAAGTGCTTTGCACAGAATTTGCATATAGTAAATGCTCAAAAATCACTAAACTGGGGCTGAAGAGCTGAGTCAGCAGTTAAGAGCTGGAACTTCTCTTGCAGACAACATGAGTTCAGCTCTTAGCACCAATATCAGGAGGTTCACAACTGCCTATAACTCCTTATGGAAGGGTACGAAATGCCTCGGCCTTTACAGGAACTGTATCCACACTCACATTCACATAACACACACACACACACACACACACACACACACACACACACACACACAATATTTAAAAACATTATAAATAGCTACATTAGTGAGAAATTATTGTTTCCAAAAATCTTAGAAATCTCTAACTTTGAAAAACACAAAGTACAGCTAAAATATTATTTCTTTCTATCTTATTCTATACTCAGATGCTTCCCATTACTGGTCACTATCGGTCAAAGGCCAATCTGTTAACTCTTTGATGTGATTATTTTATTTGCTTGTTTTTGTTTTTTTGAGGTCTCACTACAATGCTCGCTATCCCCAAACTCAATATATAGACTAGGCTGGCCTCAAACTCAGAGATCTCCCTGCCTCTGCCTCTCAAGTGCTGGGATTAGAGGCATGTGCCATCATCCCCAGGTTTGATTATTTATTTATTTACTTATTTATTTATATGTATGTGATAAACATTCATGTGTTGTTTGCAGGTGCCCACAGAAACCAGAAGGGGTCACTGGATCCCCTGGAGTTGGAGTTACTATAGGAGACTGTGGGAGATCAGCTCTGACCTGCTCCCACCTATTGAAGGGTTCTTGGGTGAAGGAGAGAGGAATGAGAAAATATCAGATAGAAAGATAGACCTAAATGATGAGGAGAAAGACAGAGACACAGGATAGCTTTGGCAGGGCCTGGGTCAATACCCAACAACCCAGAGCTTTATTCAAAAGGGGTTTTTATAATATGCCAAGGAGAGAGGCAAAAGACCTCTCCCTTGCAAGACCAAAGTACACCATACAGCCAAGTGTAGACCCTTCCAAACACTTGGTAAATATGCCCATGGCCAAATAATCTCCTTATGGACCCCTGCTGGGTAAAACAAGCTCAGATTATCTGGCCCTGAGTAATTTGGGCTTCCACAAATTACAGGATATTTTAAGCTGGTCAACATGGGTTCTTGGGAACTGAATTTCAGTCTTGTTCGAGAGCAGCAAGCACTCTGAACTGCTGAGCCATCTCTCAGGACTCATGTGAGTCTTAATCATCTATCATCTGCCCTTAACATCATAACAGCAAAATGGGAAGTACATATAACAAAGACAACTGCGTGCAATCAACTGATACAGCATCTCTACTCATGAGAAGATCATGAAGATGTGCACCCTGTTCTTTCCTCACTAAGGTTTAGTCTCCTGTGGTCCTAAGCAAGGAAGGAGTTCATTTACTGTCCTGTTTCACTTATTTAAAGGAATTTTCTATTAGGTTCTAATCCTGTGTTAGATCATGAATGGAGTAAGGTTAGAACTGACCTCTTATCATATCTGAGTTTACTTCTCTGTACTTTGTTCAAAGAAAACATTCCTGCAAACAACACAGACCTAAACAGAAGTAACTGCTAAGTGGGTTCATAGCAAAACTTCCTAGACAACTGCAGGTTGTCACTGGGATTTTGTATACTCCAAATTCACCGAGTCCTTAACAAATCTTCATTTTCATTTTATGAAAATAGCGTTGTCCAAAGGGTCTTTGAAGGAATGAATATAGCAAACAAACAAAGGTATTATTAGGACATATTTCTGGCCTCATTAGGGCAACTCACAGGTAATTTCTAATGATCTGAAATCAACTGCATCACTGCATGTGTGATGGCCACCATAACTTCCTCTTGACAGCCTCAGGTGTCTTTCGTGTGCTGTTATCAGAAAAGGGCATGCCATACCACAAATACACACCATACGAAACTTCAATATCACACTGTGTGGGGAGGAAAAAGCAAAGCATGCACTCTGTTACAGGGATGAGATGTAATCCATGTCCTGAGGTAAGTGGAGACACAGTTTGACCTGTAAAAATGACCAGCTCAATGACACAGCAATGCGCTCTGAAGGAGTAGTCATTGTACAAAATCCCCACCAACTTACCAATCCATCAATCACATGCCTATCAGGCGTTCAGCAAATGCAAGCTGTAAGTGCCCTTCATTCAGATCTTTTTCAGTGGAAGTGTCAAAGTCACACAGTTCTACAAAACTAATTTTCCCCATGGACTCCTCTATGTTTTGACCATGACAACATAAGAACCTTGAATTCCACTCATTTTCCTTGGTAATAAAAGCTGTGTCTGGGCTACCACTTCAATTTTCTTGCCCTATGATTTCATTGCAATGACCAAACAGCATGAAAGATTGTTTTATTACTTTATGGCAGCTTAATTTTCCTTTGATGTTTTTCTACATGAATTTTCCAGGGGACAAGAAATTTTTTAAAAAGGAAAATGCTTGACTACTCCAGCAAGGCCCAAGATGAATAATTTAGTATAAATTAATGAGCATCATTAATAACAATTTGAAACACAGCTTCCAACAAATATTAATACATAAGAGTCCAATAAATATGACAATAAAGTAGATGCCTAAATCCACCTGCTCTAAAAGAAGTTAATCACTTTATTAAAGCAAACCATTTCCCTCAGGACACATTTTCTGGAATAAACCATGAAACAGTACTGATTTAATTGCATCAGAATAATTAATGGATTACTAGAATCTGCAACAGTAATTATAAATTCTTTTTGAAGTGTAGTGTAGTCAATCATAATTTAAATATAAGATACAAACATTGGGGTGAATGGTTGTTATTTGAATGAAACCAGGCATTAACATGGTCTTGAATGGCAAATCCACAGGGCATTTCACTGTTGTTTTTACATCATATTTTAGTATATAAAAGTATACAGTGTCACTATTAAGTTGCTTCTCTATTTATATATTGTTTGCAAATAAAGGTATTATATTAGAGCCAAGTTTTTAATGGTATCAAGATTTTCTTAATTTATAAACCCTAGGATAAGATAAAAATATAAAAGATGCAGAGACTCGCAACAGTTGGCTAAATGAAGTCTCCTGGGCAACAGGGTCTTGGCCACTAGAAATAGGCCACTAGCATAGAACACTCCAGGACAGCAAACAAACACAGAATTACTGAACTGTCTTATCCTGAGGTTCCTTCCTGGCAATCAATCAGTGGTGTGACTGGAATCTGCGGGGGTCAGGTTTGACTGTTTACCATTGGAAAATAGGTTATTTCGAACAGACGTAAGACAGGAGGACATGAAACAGAAGCCAACCACACCCTAGCCTGACTTCCTGAAATGGGATCTTAGTTTTCAGCCATAGCTAGTGAAAAGGATCATTATTAGCCTGGCACTTCTGCTATTTTGTGTCTTATAAATCACTAAAGAGTTAACTAAATTCAGTGATCCAAAAGTAGAGGTAGCTGCTCCTAAAAAGGTGATAATTAGGCAGTCCAGAAATTCAAAGTCTTTCTTTGCTAATCTGAATTGTAACCTCTGATTCCATAAGGAATTAAGCTAAGTAATGAAGTTCAAATAACTATCTCTCCAAGGCTGCTTTTCAAAGCTTCCTCAGAAACTTTTCATCTCTTGTACTGACAAGATAGTATTTATACTGATTTATAATATATGTATATTACATATACATATGTATAATATATATATAATATACACATATTACATTTAATTGTAATATATATGTGGTTTTGGAATCAATATCCATAGACTTCCCCTGTAGCACAAGTTAACCTGGACTTTATGGTCTTCCTTCCTCCTCGGCCTCCTGAGCAGCTAGAGTTCCAGATAAGGGACTGCATATTTGCATGTCGCTTGTGCTACTTTTCTACTGTCAACTTGACACAACCTAGAGTCTTTGGGGAAGAGAGAACTTCAACTGAAGAACTGCCTTGATCAGACTGCCTTGTAAGTATGTCTGTGGGGCAGTGTCTTGATTGCTAATGGATGTAAGAGGGTCCAGCTCACAGGCTGTACCATTCCTAGGCAGGTGGGTCCAGGCTTTTTTTTTTTTTTTTTTTTAAGAAATGTAGATGAGCACAATAAAGGAACAAGCGAGTAGCAGCTTTTGTCCATGGTCTTGCTTCAATTCCTACCTCCAGGTTTCTGCTTGAGTTCCTGTCCCGACTTCCCTCATTGATGGACTGTGACCTGGAAGTGTAAGCTATGTGAACCCTTTTCTTTCCTAAGCTGCCTTTGGTCACTGTAGTTTCCACAGCAACAGAAAATAAAGCAAACTAGAACACCCCTGAATAGCAACCCCAGACGTGAACTTTCCTTGTTTTAAACTGCTACTTGGATTACTGAGAAAAAGCTGATAGTAAAAGGCCATTTGTATTTTGCTATTTATTTTTAAATACATTAAATATCTTAAAGAAAATACTTGTGGCACTCAATATTGTTGCAGGCATCTTCAATAAGTTAGGGTTATATAGTCACTGATTTAAAAGTCCAGCAGCCCCAGCCATCAGAAAACCATTCAATATTATTTTTGGTCCCAATAGATTCCGGCCAACAGATTGTTGACATTGCTCAGTTTAGAAGTAACAGAAAGAATTCAAGATAACGGGTAGCAAAGAAAAAAATACCAAAAGTGTGAGTTTTCTTCTTTTTCTTCCTCATCTAATGAAGGAATCATGCTGATTTGGAAGCTAACCCTTTATTGTGTATCCTTGGCTTAATGAACAAAATACAAATTGATTACTCTAAAGGTGAGCTGGCAAGAAAAGAGTGTATGGACAAAAGTCCACTGAAGAGAGTGAATGGGAAACAGTGCTTTGGTGAACTAGAGGAAGCTAGTTCCGAAATAGGAGGTTTACAAATGAAGAATTTGGCAGAAATTTGGGTTGTTGTGATGAGGACCATTGAGATAGTTCAATGACGAAAGGTGCTTGATACCAAGTACAAAGACCTGGGTTCAGTCCCTCGAACCTGCAAAGTTGAAGAGCATTAACTCCACTGGGTTGTCCTCTGACCTCCACATGTGTACCATAGCTTGTCCCTCCCCTAAGTCAATCAATCAATTAATCAATCAAATAATGGATAAATGTCGTGGGTTGAGGAACAATGTCTCCCTTACTTTTGTATCATTTTTTGTCAACACTACCACCTTGCAAAGATAAACAATTTTAAAAATCCAACTACTCCACAATGCCTTTGGAACTAGAGGTGATGTTGTAGAGACTGCTTTGCTTTCCTTGCCTAATCAACACGATGCTCAGCTTTCTCAAAGGGTAATTTTGGCCTGGCTCCCCTGCCACACTGGCTCAGTCACCTGTGGCTGGGGTCAGGTTCCATAGCCTAAGTGGGCCTGGAGTGTTCTTCCCAAGAGGAGTTGGGGGTCACTAGAAGGCCAGCAAAACTGGGTTTAGAGAAAAAAGCACATGAAGTTTCTGTAAGGATTCTGACATACAAGCATGCTCGTTCAATTTCATGGATGTAGAGTGAGAAGTGACAGAAGTTCGTGGCCACCATTATCCATCAGATGATCTGCAATTCAGGTTCTTGACACTGCTTTGGAGTTACTTGCCCAGCCTCCCAGTGGTTCGGAACCTTCCTAATACTGTGACCCTTTAATACAGTTCCTCATGTTGTGGTGACCCCCAGCCATAAAATTATTTTTGTTGCTACTTCACAACTGCAATTTTGCTACTGTTATGAATCGTAATGCAAATATCTCTGTTTTCCAGTGATTTGGGGTGACTCCTGTGAAAGGGTCATTCGACCCTTGAAGGGTCCCAACCCTCAGGCTGAGAACTGGGGCTGGGCTGCTGCTGGTTTCTCACAGAGGGTGACTCTTTACTCGGCATTTTGTCCATCCCTCAATCTAACTTTTCTTTCCCAAATCACTTATAAAACTTCTTAGTAAACTTTTGTCCTGGGAGTCCGAGTTGACATTAAGGCACATATTTCTGACTTGATTTTTCTTTCAAATTGATTTGAAACACTAGAGGTTTCTTGCTTCCCAGTTCTGCTTTCAACTGTGAGCCACCTTCTGTATGATTAAGGGTTTTCACCCACCAACAGTTTAAAATGTTGTTTCAATGGCTCCCACACAGTAAAATGCCCTATTAAAATCTGTCCAGCAGGTAACAGTTCCCTTAATTAGGATCTTGGCATCTTGGCACTGTATCCTTTCACTCTTGGTCTGTGTGGATTTAACAATACATTGTGTAATTGGAAAATTTTAAATATCATTTTGTGGGTTGTACCTTGCATTTTATAGCCTGCTATGAATATAGTTGTAAGTTCTTTTTCCTTAAATGACACAAAACGGTTCTAAAAGTGGCTGTTGACTGACCCAGGCTGGGTGGAGAGGAAGGATAAAGAAACTGAAACGTTTGCAAAACATGGAACAGAAGATGAATGAACAGATCCAGTTTACTTAAACACAGCATCTTTCTCCTCTTCTTAGTAATTCTATTTAGAGTCAGAGTAAACATTCCTGTGTCTGCGATATTTGGAACACTGGGTCATAAATAGTGATGGCTTCATATTTGAAAGGTAAATAGAGCCGTGTATCTCAGCTCTGTTCTAAAGAAAAAATTCAGGTCCAGTTGTGACACTGTTAAAATTCAATGGCATTAAGCATACCTAGTTCTAACCTCAAAAAGGGGGTGAAGAAAAGAAGAGAGAAGAGGAGAGGAGAGGAGAGGAGAGGAGAGGAGAGGAGAGGAGAGGAGAGGAGAGGAGAGGAGAGGAGAGGAGAGGAGAGGAGAGAGGGGGGAACCTATTTCCCAACTCCCCTCCCCTCTTTGCAGTCTATGGTCAAGGAGAGATGTTGAAATGCCATCTGGTCATTATTTAATGAGTAGTAGAGTGTGTGGAATGAGTCTATTCCACTAGCACTCCAATGTGTGTGGGCTTGACTTGAAGAACTGTGAGTGAGGTCTACCAGCAAGGAATCACCCTTAAGTTAAAATGAGTGGGTAGCAAGCGAAGCACCACAGAACGGGAGGACATAAGAGAAAAGGGCAGCTTTCAATACCGTGTTTTATATTCTGTTGACTACTTCTTTCTAGGGTAGTGGTTCTCAAGCTTCCTAATGCTGCAATCCTTTGATACAGTTCAAGTTGTGGAGACCTCCCAACTATAAAATTATTTTTGTTGCTACTTCATAACTGCAACTTTGCTACTGTTATGAACCATAATGTAAATATTTTTGGAGATAGAGACTTGTCAAGGGGGTCATGACCCACAGGTTGAGAAACATTGCAAGCAAGCAAGCATGCAGGTAAGCAAAATAATTGGCAAAGACCTACGGGTTTATTCTCTTGCTCTCAACTGTGAATGTGATGTGTAAGTTCCAGACTTGACTTCCCCACAATATGAACTGTAACCTTGAACTGTAAGCCAAATCAACCTTCTCCTCCCATGTGCTGCTTTTGATCAACAGCATAAAAATTTTTATTGTAGCAAGAGGAATAAAACTAGACCACTGTGGTGGTTTCAGTGAGACTTGCCCCCAAAGGCTCATTTGTTTGAAGGCTTAGTCACCAGGGAGTGGAACTGTTTGAGACGACTAGAAGGATTAGGGGGTGTGGCCTTGTTGGAGGAGATGTGTCATTGGGGGCGGGCTGAGCTGTGAGGTTTCAAAAGCCCACTCCACCCTGTCTGCTTGTGGAACAGGATGCAGCTCAGCTGCTGCTCCAGGGTCATGAGTGCTGTCATGATGATAATGGACTAACCCTCTGAAACTGTAAGCATGCCCCCAATGAAATGGTTTCTTTTAGAGTTGTCTTGGTCATAGTGTCTCTTCACAGCAATAGAACACTGACCAGGACTACTTCTAAACAAGTTATTGAAAAACATTGTATTTAATGACTATAATGTTCTCATTCCACAATATAACATGAAGTATTCCAATTTGAATACATGAACCCAGTCTATCCTCCTAAAAACGCTATGCTGGGAATGCATGATATAGGTCCATAATTCCAGCATTCAGAAGGCAGGGGCAAGAAGTTTCTTGCAAGTTCAAGACCATTGTGGTCCATATAATGAACTCAGGCCAGACAGGGGTACATGGTAAGATCCTGTCTAGAAAGCAATAACAATAAAAACCTCTACAAAAATAAAAAACGTTATTGTCCCCTTATTTTAGATAGAAAATTAAAGCATGAGAAGGTGAGAAACTCACCCAGATGGGATTTGCACATAAGGAGTCTGGTTCTGAGTTCACACACTGCTTTCCTATAGCATCTTGTAATCAAGTTCAAGCAAACTCCAACTCTAAAAATGATTTCCACAAACCATTAATTCCACCAAATCACGTATTTCCTATAAAACATAATCTGGCTCCACTCATGTGCATTAGTCCTCCTTCTCACATCTGTGCTTTGCAAACCAGTTGAACAGCCCAATCAGCTAATTCTAACAGCCACCGTAGACTCCTCCAATGAAAGCCAGAAAAACAAAGATGTTGAGGCAACTGATTCTGGGATCTTTCTAAGCAGCCCAGTAAGGTGGTGCCACTATACTCTAGAAGCCCAGATCTGAAGCTGGTGTCTCTTATATGATTCACCCATTGACCCCAAGTATGTGACTACAGTATGAATTTCACCATGGTAGGCTTTCCTTTTCCTAAGGGAGCTAGTGAGAGCTTGGCGAGTTGAGTTTAGCGTAGACATGTGAGGAGAGGGGTAACAGAGAAAAGGATGAAGTGGATTCCATAAGGGAGCTTACTAGTTCAAAGTGAACACTGGACTCCTTGCTCTCCCAAGGCTAGCAGTTCTGATCTTGCAGTTGAGTTTTCTATCAAAGCAGGAACAGCACAAAACAAAACCATCTCTGTAAACACACGTTGCTCTGCTTAATCACAGATACTGATGAGCACTAAATCAAGAGGATTAATTATGTTCGCTGATGAAATAATTAAAGCAGGATGAGTAGATAAATGTAATTTATTAGTCCCAGACATAATAGTTTCTTCCAAATAGATGCTTCCTTAGTTCGGTTATTATAATCAGACTAAAAATGCACTGTAATAGAATTGTAGAATGATATGGATCTAAACACAAAAGTATCCACTCCATAAATAATTATGTGAGGCTAAAGAAGGACTAGATACAGTCAGTGTCTGATGTATAAGCAAAAATTTAATGTTACCTCTCATTATTATTTTAGGGTAACTTACCTATAAAATTATCCTGAGATATGAATCCTTATAAAGTCTCACCAAATTATCTATAAAATAAGCCTCATAATAATAATTTCTACTAACTCTGCTTGGTGGCTGTGCTTAAATCTCCAACTTAAAGTCACAATAAGCTGCCCATTTCTCTCATATGTACGTACATATATGTGACACAGATGTGTGTGTAGAAAGAAACTGAAAGCCTTTTTCAGTTTTCCTCTACAAATCAGTTTGTGGGCATCTTCGACAATACAGAAACAATATCTTATGTGACAGTTTGAATGAGAATGGTCCCCATATGCTCATGTGTTTGAATGGTTAGTCCCCAGCTAGTGGATCTGTTTGGGAAGGATTAGGAGGTGTGGCCCTATTGGAGGTGTGCCACTAGGGGTGGCTTTGAGTTTCAAAAGCCCATGCCTGGCCAGTATATCTCTCTCTGTCTCTCTTCCTGCCTGTGGATCAGGATGTAAGCTCTTAGCACCACGCCTACCTGTGTGCTGCTGTTCTCCAGCCATGATGATCATTGACTAACCTGATGTTGTCAGCCAGTCCCAATTAAATGCTTTATTCTATAAGTTGCCTGGGTTGTGGTGCCTCCTCCCAGCAATAGAACAGTAACTAAGACAACCTTATACGCAACATGAACAGATTTATAATAGAGCTTGTCATACAAATCATTTTTATAATAACTGTGTGAAGAAGGAACAGATCTATAAAATTGTTCCTACTTTATAAGTCTAAAAGAGAGGCAAATTACTATTTTACCCAGACTCGCTTAGCAGCTGAGTGAACCATGAATGAGGCGTCTTCCCCTCTGGATCCCAGGACTCCCGGTTTGTGACTCCCTGTGGGTTGGAATTCCTGTCACTGTTTACATCCTCACAGAAAAGGCCAAGACAGATAGACCACAACAGGCCCCTCCCTTAAGATGGGTGAATTCCTTGCTTTGTCCTTTTGGGGAAAGTGACCCTTTGGAGTGCTGCACATGTGCATATGAACTGACTTACGTAAGCAAGCTGCTTTAGTAAAAATGACTGCAGAGAAAAGAGAACTTTTCCATCTCACCACTAGATGGTGCTAGGAGTAGGGTTTTTTTGTTTTTTGTTTTAAATGGTCTCAACAGTTAAATGCAATGAATCACAGGATTTGAAAGATGTTTGAGTCTGTCTCTTTTGCAGACAGGAGTATGTCTACCCCATCATTAAAGGGGAAAGCATCTTCCAAAGCTACTCCATTATTCAGTTAATTACATTTCTGCCAGGACAGGTGTCCTTTCTAATCACAACGTCAGCTCAAAATGAAGGATTCTGACTCTGCGTAGGAATCTGAATGCATTTCACTTTTCTTATACTTTGCTGGAACTTTCATTTTCAGTTTCCATCAAGATTATTCTTCAATGAGATGTTTCAGATTGGGAGAGATTAAATACCTGTTATGGTGTATTAGTCTTAATAAATGTGTATTATCATACATGTGCCCTACAATGCATGTTCTAGAGATGAGTCATAACAAAAGACATCCCATGTGCAACATACAGCTGAGAAAGTTATGCACACCAGCTAACACTGTGCATTAATGAACTGGTCTTTTCTAATGTTGATGATATATTCAAGTCAAGTCAGGTTACTGATCTGGAATGCTGTGAAAATGAATGAAGGAATCCTTGAACACCTCAAACTTACTAACAGCGTTAGTAAGTTTTTCATAATGCTTGCAATATTATTGTCAGCAAATATCTGTCTTTACCACTAGAAAATGGCTGGGGGAGGCCCTTCCCCATCTCCCTCCCCCTCCTCCCCCTGCCCCGTGTGTGTGTGTGTGTGTGTGTGTGTGTGTGTGTGTGTGTGTGTGTGTGTAGATAGACATACATGTAGAGATCAGAAGTCAATGTCACACATCTTCCTCTATCATTTTCTACCATATATATATATGTATGTATATATATATATATATATGTATATATATATATACATATATATATATATGTATATATATATATATACATATATATATATATATTTTTTTTTTAAACGGGTTTGCTCATTGAACCTGGAGCTTGTCATTTTGTTGAGGCTGGCCGGCCAGCAAACTCTGCAGAGCTTATCTTTGCACATCTTAACTCGGGGATTACAGTCATAGACTACTGGGCCTGGCTTTTTACATGAATACTAAAGATCTGTCTTAGAGTTTTTATTGCTCTGATAAAACATCACAACCAAAAGCAACTTGGAGGGGAAAGGGTTTATCTGGCTTACATGTCCACATCACTGTTCACCACTGAAAGAAGTCAGGACAGGAACTCAAACAGGACAGGAATGTGGAGGTAGGAGCTGATGCAGAGGCAATGGAGGGGAGCTGCTTACTGGCTTGCTTAGACGGCTTTCTTTTATAACTCAGTACCACTTGCCTAGGGATGGAAACACTTACAATGTGCCCTCCCACATCAACCATTAGCCAAATAAATGACTCACAGGCAAATGAATTACAGTCCATGGTAAGTGGCCATATGTGTCCTAGGAATTGAAATGGGATCCTCTGGAAAATCGTCCAGTGCTCTTAACCTCTGAGCCATCTCTCCAGGCCCAAGAATGCAGATGAGGTTTTAATATTTCTGTCCAGTGCACAATGGATATGCCAAGCTGGCAGAAGAATAACATAGTTCCCAACTAACATACTACAGCAAGTGTTAGATACTTTTCCTTATTTTCAAGGAAATGAAGCAAGGTTATGTTATCATTTTCTCAAGTAACCTTTCCTTGATTTTGGCTGTCATTAGTTAATATAGATAATGCATAGTTCCTCCCTGGGGCCGTCTTAAAGATTGGTCAGGCTGTGTGAGTAGTCAGAACATTTTCATAACTCAACAGTTTCCATGGAGTTCTTCCTATTTGCAGTCACATTTGAAATTCTCACCAATAGATGATTTGGACTGATCTATTTCCCATGGAAAACTGTATATTTGAAGGAAGAAAAATGAGCTCCAGAAAGACAAACCAGTTCAGAGAATGTGTGTGTGTGTGGGGGGGCTGAAGTTTAAGGTAATAACTTTGCATGATGCAGAAAGGTAGAACTCCATGCCCTTCAGCACATGGCAGCGGGGGTAGCCTGTGGACAGCATTCAACTGTTGATGCTCAGGTGAAGGAAGGAGTGATATCCCCTCACTTTAAAATGACTCAGTGGCCATTCTGCCTGAAGAGTTCTGTGGTACACATATTACCAAACATAGATAGTTGGTGCTTTTTCTGTCAGATAGTTCCCTTTGTGTCCCTTCCTATGCGGATTCTGGGCAATGACCAAACATAAGGCCCCTGACTCCTCCATCCATATCTTTCTCCCTTAAAATGTACACATTGAAGTCCTAACTAGGGACCTAGCCTATCGGGGTATAAGATCAAATAAGGTCATTTGGATAGCCTCTAAATGAAGTGGTTTTCAACCTTTCTAATGCTGTGACCCTTTAATATAGTTTGTCATGTTGTGATGACCTCCAACCATAAATTATTTTCATTGCTACTTCATAACTGTAATTTTACTACTGTTATGAATTGTAATGCAAATATCTGATATGAAGATGATCTTAGGTGATCCACATGAAAGGGCCATTTAAACCCCAAGGGGGTCACAACCCACAGGTTGAGAATTACTGCTCTAATGTTACATGCTAGTGTCATAAGAAGAGGAAATTAGAAGACGCACATATAAGACAGTCTGAGGACACAGCAGGAAGGTGTCATTTGCAAGTTGAGGAAAAGCCTCACAAGAATCCACATGAGCTGACACAGTAATTGTGGACTTGTCTCTAGAAGTAGGCATAATACATTCCTATAGCTTGAATCATGCAGTCTGTGGCAACAAAATTGCGTCTAACAAACCACAAAAAGGAACTATTCTCTTGGGCATAGTTTTGATCCAGGTGGCTGGTGGGCCATGGTCTCTCAGTTTAGGGATACAGAAGAACCATACATATGTCTAAACTAAACTAGTAGTAAATGTCAACTATCACCTGCATCATTGAGAGAGAGAGAGAGAGAGAGAGAGAGAGAGAGAGAGAGAGAGAGAGAGAGAGATATCTTGTGACTTCGTCCCTAACAGCAGATCTACCTTAGATTTACTAGTTAGCAACCACGTCTTTTGTGCTTGGGTTAATCCTTTTCACGACATGGTAGCAGAAGACATTGCACTGAATTTCAAATCCCAGTTGAGTTTAAGTGATAGAAAGTGTTGATAATGCACAGGAAAAGAGAAATCCTATATTCTGATGTGATCTAGATAAACAGAGACATAAAGAACAAGGAAGAGCAACCAGGGAAGGGTCCCTGAGGCCAGCAGGAAAAAGGCAGAAAGGATAGAAGAAGAAAACAGGGGGCAGAAGTTCTGAACTACATTTCTTTCTGTATTAAGTAAGACTCTTGAGTTTTGCTGTTTCTTGTGTGTTTGTTTTGTTTTTAATGTTTAGATCTAAATAAAAAATACCCAACAAAGTCCACTGTGATTCTGACAGAGCCTCTTCCTTTCTGGTCTAGGTTTACTAGATGTTTACAGAATATCTCACACACCCTGACTTTCTTTTGTGTGACATATGCATAAAAGAAGCTGAAACACAACAGTCATACAGAGTGGTAGAATAATTTCCTCTGGCTTGAATGCATAATCACTAAAAATCACTACAATCACTGCCTAGAGAACTAACCTATGAGAAGAACCAAAGCGTCCTTAGAGAGGTCCAGAGAGAGGCTTCTCACCATTGATTCCCTGCTCCATCCTTGAGCTAAACTATGAGAAGAACCGAAGCATCCTTGGAGAAGTCCAGAGAGAGGCTTCTCACCATTGATTTCCTGCTCCATCCTTGAGTGGTCAGCACTTAGCCTCCCCTCAAAGGAAATAATGAGAATATAGCTGAAGACAGGACCGACTGCAAGCTTGCCTGAGAGAATTCTCCATCCATCTCCAAGCTGCATGCATGAAGATCAACGAACAACTTGAGAAGGAGCCCAGCTTGTCATTTGTTCATAGCCACAAGGTGATAAGTAAGTCCTCTGGCTACCTGGAACATCACCGAGAAGGAGCTTCTACTGCAGGAGATTTATTTATAACTTCCCAGCATACTCGTTGATAGCAATCTAACATATTTCTATTCTACTGATGCAAATGTCTTATTAAAAATGGCTATAACTTCAAGGAATGAGACATGCTGCCTACTTATCTGGCTCTTGCTCTCTGACCCACAGTATCAGATCAATACTTACATCACAGTGGGTAACTGGACAAGTCTATCTGTGCATTGGCAAGCCCCTCTGACGAGTGGTATAGCTCTCTTTCCAGAACTCCAACACTCTCCACTAACAATCTTTCTATTTTCATTCATCTTTAACAACCCCAAACAGTAGTTGTTATAACACTGTATTGGTTCCTTCTCCCATGGTTGTGACAAAACTCTAAACAAAGGCAACATAAGAAATACAAGTTTCCTTTGGCTCACAGTTCAAGGCTGCAGTCCATAGGGCAGCCACAGAGTGTAAGGTGGCTGGTCACATTGTACCCACAGTAAGGAAGAGATCAATGCTGATCCCCAGCTGCCTTCCTCCTTTTCATTCAGGATGGAGTCACAGCTCCAAGAAGATGGAATCCACAATCAGAGTGGATCTCCCTGCTTATTAAGCCTTTCTGAAAACATTCTCACAGACCTCCAGTCAAGCTAATGATAAAGATTAACCATTCTGTACATACTAGGGACAATGATCTGGCACTGAAGTTTAGTACTAAACTGAGGTCCCACCTTCAGGGGATCTCAGTCCTTTTATGGAGATGCAGATACAGTGAAGACACATTGCCCCACTGGAACATTCCACAAGGTGTAATAGGAACATAGCTGCAAGAATGTATATATATATGTGTGTGTGTGTGTGTGTGTGTGTGTGTGTGTGTGTGTGTGTGTGTGTGTGTGTGTCTCCACAAATTGGAGGCCTTCAGGCCTCACTCTGAAGACAATCTCAAATCAATACCCGAAGAAACTATAGTTTAAACCTAAAAACATACAAATATATAAATGTTCCTAATGAGCATCACCAAGTCAGTGACTCTGAGACATTCATTCTTTTCTTTATATATCTGTTTCATTATAAAACTAATAAGCTCAATGTGAAAGGACCATGTCCTTGGCCTGTCACTTGTATTTACCCAAGCCTTTCTTGAAGGATAAAATATTGTACCAGGTGAATTGTTCATCTAATTTCCTAGCCCAACTAATGGCTGGCAACATCCTGAGGAAATACTCTTCCACAATCCACAGCCATGCTGTCATACTCCACTAGCTTTTCTTTTGACATATGTTCTGACCACAGAGCAATGGACCTTCTCAACAATGGAGACTGAAGAACTCCCATTTCGTTCCGCTTGCCTTCACATGCATCACATTCTTGTGATTCTTCTATCCAGTGAGTTTTAATAGCGTGGTGTGGTGGTTTAAATGAACATGGCTCCCATAGGCTCATAGGGAGTGTCATTATTTGAAAGGATTAGGACATGTGTGAGCTTGTTAGAGTAGGCGTGGCCTTGTTGGAGGAAGTGCGTCACTGGGAGAGGGCTTTGAGGTTTCAGAAGGCCAAGCCAGACCCAGTGTCTCACAGCAAAATAATACTGATAAGACATTTGTTTTGACCTGTGCTTTTCAAATATTTTAGAGGGTAACTGGGTAATGGAAGAGGTTGTTTCAGGTGTGATGATCAACTTAAGTGGTGATGGTTGCAGGTGATTTAAAATCCCAGGAGTAATGTGGTATTTTTCCATTAGTAATGGGAGGAAGACATTCTTGGAATAGATACAGCACACTCAGGTGATTTCCTCTTGTGCTTTTTGTGTAAGAGAAGAGAACGCCTTGTTATAGGAGTTGTAAATTTGGTGGACTAAGGACAGGTGTGGAAGAGCCAAACAAATTTTACAAGGCTGTGGGGAAATACTTCTGGTGACTGACAGTCTTCCAGGTTAGACAGGAAAAAGTTATGAGAAAAAAAGGACATGCACTTTAAAGTTGAAAACTTGAAAGTACCAGGAGTGTTACTCATGCAGATACTGTCTATATTCCAGCATCTACATCCAGACTCAGTGGGTTCAGAAATGAAGAAACTTGAAAGGCTGTGATTCTAAGGTGCAGAGTTAGTTGGAGCTTTCAAATTTATCAACTCTGCTGATGCAAATCATCAAGAAAAAGCCATGAAAAACTATAGGCAAATAAAATGAAGGTCATGGAAGTGATGATCTCAGAGAGCTGGGAGCCTAGGATGGTGACAGGGACATCTGTCTGCACAGACATCAGAATTCACAAGAAAAGCCAATTGGGAGGAGTAAGTTAACCCAGGGATAACTTCTTATGTAGTATGGTGAAATATCTCAACATTGAGTGACAGCCAGAAGAAAGGGTAGCAAGACTCAAAAATTGCCCTTCCCAACACCAGAATTAAGGTTTTAGTAGAAAACCCAGCTTCATCAATTTTAGGACTAGCAGAGTTTGTTTTTAGAGACAAACAGAAGCTGAACTCACTAAGGACTTGGGGAAATGTAAAGACATGGTGGGGCAGGGGGAACAGACAGTAGAGGGGTATGTGGAAGAAGAGACAAAGGAGGCTGAGACCACTGGAGGGAATCCAGAGAGCTCTGATTTGACGTGAATACAATTAATGAAGGGACTTCCAGCACTGCAGTTCTGTTCAGAGACTCAGACTTTGGAATTTCCTGTCATCGCCTCTTTTCCTCTTCCATGTCCCCAATCTATACCAGACAGAATCCTGGAGAGATATCAGCTATCTGGCTTCTCAAACCTATGCATTTGTTATGGCAAATGCCAGGCCCCTATAAGCATTTGGGTGTGTGGCTGATGTTCTAGATAATCTCCCCCTCAATGGAATCAGAGCACTGGAGAGACCGTTGCCTGGCACTTAATACACGGACTTCCATAAGTGGAACTGAAGGCTTGTTTTATTTCTTTATGGCAGGATGGATAAAAATCTCTCTTTCTATAAGGTTGGACTTCACAGATACAACATGAGAGCTTTGACCTGGTCACTATGGAGATGGAGAAAGGTAGATGGTTCCTATAAGCTTTGGGGATGGGTGGCCGGGCAAGAACTTAAGGGAAATTAAAACATACTTCCAGAGAGTCCACCATTTAGATACTCACCGAGTTTGTGAACTTCTTTTCTAAAAATGAAAATATAACTAAGAGAGATGATTGGAGTGAGGATGTAATTTAGTATGAATTAGTTCCATCAGCTTACTTTCTGCTATCACCTTGTTCAAGTCGTACTAAAGAAGTGAGAATTTTACTTGGAGGAAATACATTGCATCAGGAATAGAATCGCATGTAGCATAGAAGGCAAAGTTTTATTTGGAATTAGAAAAGCAACCACTAAATGTACCTCCCCATTGGAGGCCTTACCTGCTTGTAGGAGGGAATAGGGGGTGGAATGGGAGGGGAAGGCTGGATGGGTGGGAGGAGGGAAGAGGGCGATCTTTGATTGGTATATAAAATGAATAAAAAATTTTATTAATTAAAAAAGAAAAGCAACTAGACCAGTGGTTCTCAACCTTCCTAATGCTGCAGCCCTTTAATATATTCCTCATGTTGTGCTTACCCAACCATAGAATTATTGTCATTGCTACTTCATAACTGTAATTTTGCTATTATTATGAATGATAATATAAATATGTAGTTAGAAGATTTTCTGTGTCCCATCCAGCTGCAATAGTCCTGCAGCCTGCTTATAAAATAATCATTCAGAGGCTTATATTAATTATAACTGCTTGGCCAATAGCTCAGGCTTATTACTGACTAGCTCTTACACTTAAGTTAAACCCATAATTCTTATCTATGTTTAGCCACGTGGCTTGGTATCATTTTTCAGTTCTGCCTTGTCATATTGCTTGCTCTGTGTCTGGCTGGCAACTCCTGACTCAACCTTACTCTTCCCAGAATTCTCCTTGTCTGCTTATCCTGTTTATACTTCCTGCCTGGCTACTGGCCAATCAGCATTTTATTTATCAACACACATTCACAGCGTACAGAACGACATTCCACGGCACTTTCCCTTTTTACTATGTTATGTTAAAACCTTCCTTTTGAATAGAAAGAAAGGGGGAAATGATGGGTGATGTTGTTCTGTATGCTGTGATTACGTGTTGCTCTGATTGGTTGATAAATAAGGCTGTTTGGCCAATGGTGAGGAATAAGGTTAGGCGGGACATTTTAAAGAAAGAGAGAGAGAGAAAGGCAGAGAGCAGGGGAGACCCTGCTAGCTGCCACCAGGAGAAGCAAGATGTAAAGATACTGGTAAGCCACAAGCCATGTGGCAAAGTATAGATTTATAGAAATGGGTTAATTTAAGATATAAGAGCTAACTAGCAAGAAGCCTGCCATGGCCATAGTTTAAATATAATATAAGCCTGTGTGTGTTATTTGAGTCTAAGTGGCTGTGGGACTGTGGGGCCGTGGAAGCTAAGCAGGAGGCTACATAAATATTTGTGTTTTCTAATGGTCTTAGGCTACCTCTGTGAAAGGGTCATTACACACACACACACACACACACACACACACACACCCCACCCCTGACAAAGGGGTTGCAGCTTGCAGGTTGAGAACTGCAGATTTGAAGCTCACAGAAAACACAGAGGAAAATGTCAGGATTCTAGAAAGGCAAACTTTGGAAATATTAGACCTGGAATATATTTCATATATATACATTATCAGTCAGTGCTAAAAATTACTTCAATTATGTTATATTAATTAAATATCTTATATTTGGTAATCAATAATTAGAGTTTTATAGAGCTGTATTCTCTTTGGATGCAGCAAATGTATTAAATTTCATTTGTTATAGTTTTTCTTTCTTTCTCTTTTTTTGGAACTGACGTGTTACAAAAAAGCAATAGGGATGTGGGGATGTGGGTCCTAAAATGACCCAAGTGTTATTTCTGAAGGGACATCTTGGTCTCTTTTTAAAAGTTCATACAAAAGTCAGGGCTCAGACCTAAGATACAAATTACTTGAAAGAGCGAATAATACTCAAAACAAAACAAAAACCTTGGCACACTCCAAACCAGGGCCCCTTGGATGGTGATGCTGCACTGAAAAGAATAAAAACAACTCACAGAACCCTGCAGAACAGTCCTCTTATGTGAATGTTTTTGTAGTTCAAATATGGGAAAGCAATTCCTTTTATCAAAAAAAAAAAAAAAAGCAAACCTCATAAAAGGCACAAACAACAAGTTGCACAACTAAATATTATAAAAACTTTTCCCCCGACAAAAGGCAAAGTATTAAATGGCAAGACAAAAATAAATCTTTTCCCTAGCTAGAAAATTTTCCATGGGTGTGTGCTCTCCCGTATGAGTCACAAGTCTAAGGTCAGGTAGATACCGGCTGGGGAAGGAACACACCCTGTGAGCTCTACATATTGTCTCTGACCAGACTTCTGCTTCTGGCCAGAACTCTGCCTTCTTTCACTTGTCCCAAATACATTTACCCATATGCCCATCATTCTTCGCAGCATCTTGATATCTATGTATTTTTGAAGACAAAGCACTAGACATCAAGTCTCTATGGCATCATGGGATCTTACAACATTACTGAAAACTTCCAAGTTCAGTAATTTTATAGACTAATAAACAGACGCAAAGCTATATTACAGTAGTTAGCCTGTAATATTGAATACTGATTATGCTTCAGAATGAGACCTTGTCATGGTTCTCCAAAACTGATGGAGACACCTGCCCATGCATCTTTCATATTTTGGCACATTTTACAGGCATATTAACAATTTTTCTTCTAAACTATATTTTCAAAGGTATTTATATAATGGATAGTCTTGAAAGACAGAAATGACACTCCAGGAAAGAGGGAAAGTTTTGTCCTGTGTCTACGGTAGCCCAGACTGTCCTTAGCTCCTTAAGTGGTCAACAATGACCTGCAACTTCCTTATCTTCCTGCCTCCACCTCTAGGATTACAGGCAAGCACCGACATGCCTGTGTTCACGCAGTGCTGGGGAACTGAACCTAAGCTTCATGCATGTAAGCAAGCATTCTACCAAGCGAGCTCACTGCCTGTTATAAAATATACAAACTCTCTAAGTCCAACATTCCTCTTCTGAAATGCAGATTCATAGGTGTCACCCAGTCATGCGAAGGTGAACTAAGATTTAAAGAATAGATACAAATGCTGGGCATTCCTCATGCTATTAGTGCTGCAGATACCAGCTTCATTTCTTTCTGACCTAGACATCTTGTATCATTCAATAATATCCAAGAAAGTGTGGCATGTGTCTTGTGACCTGAGAAATAGGGCAAGTCTCACACCTATCACAGTTTTTCCCAGAAACATAAAATCCTTGTGATAATCAATCATAAAAAGAAAAATAATGAGTAATGTGAGGCTGCTGCTCAATTTTTCAAAAATAGGGTAGTCCAGCCACCATTTATTAAGCATATGTATTAGGTACAATACACAGCAAGACTTATTTTTAAATCAAATGATATGTGTATGTGTGTGCACATAAATTCACTTGATTTTAAAAACTAAATTATGAAATAGGCACCATTACCCACACTTAAAGATTTGAAAACAAAAGCAGAACCAAAATAATTCCATGAAGTTAAGTAATTCATATTGCTGACTAGTGGCAAAGCTAAAAACCTCTGGTTTCAAACTTTTCCTAGCCTCTACATAATACACAGTCTAAAATAGTGCAGGCTAGTTAAGCAGAATATATTATATAGCATTATGTTTAATTTTGTTTTTCTATGTTTGTTTTTCCTCCAAAAATAATAGCTGCTAATTGAGCACTTATATATTGCAAGCATAAGTTTTTGCTAAATATTTCACATGCATCATCTTATTTTCCTATTTTCTGATGCTCAAATTTGGTTTTAGACAACTTTGCACATGCATGCTATATACAGCAACCACTGTCACCTACCTCCTTATCACCCTGTCAACTCCATTTCCTTCCCAACAAGACAAATCTCTTTCTCTCCCCTACCCCGTACAAGTGTATTAATTTTGTTTGTGACCCACTGAGACTGACCAGTTCTCTGTGTTTGCCATAGGTTTGACACTGTCTTCTGCAGCACAGCGGTCTCAGCAGTGGGTCAGTGTCTCATGGGCGTTATCTTGTTTTCATGATTTTCTTTTTGAGACAGTGTGTAACCAACCCAGCTGGCCTCAAACTTACCATCGTGCCTCATCTCCTGAGTGAGGGAGTAGAGCCGCACACCACTGTCCTCAGCCCATCTCACCCCTTGAATGACCCCATACACCAAGTACTAGGGCGTTATTACCCAGACTGCACTCACTATTAAATATTCAACATTCACAGCAAACCAATTAGTTTCGGTCTGTGAATAAGTTTCTATGGTATTTTGTGTATTCATAGACAAAAGCACCACAAAAGCTACTGTCCATAAAATTGAAATCAGAAAATAATGCTGTAGGTACTTGTTTTAAAGCTAGACACTTAAGAAGATTATCTTCAGCTCAAGAAATATAACATGGTAGGAGAAAGGATTCCACAAAACTATCTTGCTACTCACAGAGATAAACAGAAAATGAGCACTGGAGAGAGAGGGGGGGAGGGGGGAGGGGGAGGGAGAGGGAGGGAGAGGGAGAGAATAAAAAGGGCTACATATTTCTAGAAGTGGTCATTTTTTTCAGAGTAAAGTCATTTTCAAATGAAAGAAGGCAGAAAATGTTTCCTAATTTATGGAAGCAAGGAAAATATAACATATCAGACTTTCTTGATGAGTGTGTGTGTGTGTGTGTGTGTTTATGTGTGTGTGTGTGTGTATGTGTGTGTGTGTGTGCATTTAAAAATATTTCATACTACAGACAGCCTTCACTGCTATGCTGTCTTTCTGTTTCCCGTGAAACTAAAAGGCTTTTGTTCTCAACCAACCATGCTTACATGTAAATTACCGCAGGAAAACAACCACAGCATCTTAACACCTGGAAGCCATGCTTAAAATGCAGACAATTCGGGGGTGGGGTTATCTGAACTAAAGGAACATTTAGTGGTAGAAATAATTGTTTTACTTAGCCTGGAAGAGCATTCTTTTTTTGTTTATTACTTATTTATTTGAGTGTATACATGTATGTGCAGGGGTGTTTGCATGTACGCACACCTGTGTACGGAAGACAGAGGCCAACATCAAGTGTCTTCCTCAATCACTCTTTACCTTATTTTTGAGACAGGGTCTCTGATGGATCCTGGAGCTTACTGAATTTGTAAGACACAGATGTTGGGAATCAAACTCAGGTGTGCACGCTTATGAGACAACGGTTCACTCACTGAGTCATCTCCACAGACCCACAATATGTTTTTACAGAATAACATGCTAGCTGGAGATGCAGCTAAATGATAGAGTGTTTTCTTGGCATGCCAAGGCTCTGATTCAGTTCCTATCCCTGCAGGGGAGATAGGATGGGGTGAGATGGGGACTTCAAGACAGGAGTGAGGGCACACATGTGCTAAAACCTGAAGCACTTGGGAGTTAGAGGCATGGGGATCAGAAACTCAAGGACAGTATTGGCTACTCAGGGAATCTGAGGGCAGGCTGAGTTAACCAGGCTTCAGCTTAAAAATAAGTAAATAAATAACCAAGTAAATAAAAAATAAGCCAGAGACTATGCAGTCGGCCATAATTGTGTGGTGAAATAACATGCAGAATAAAATTCACTCATATTTACTCTAGAAATGTATCTTAAATTTAAAGAAGAATTACTGGTTTGTTTTCATTTTAATCCCTGGTAAGTGGACAGGAGACTGTCCTCAATATAGTAGGGCACGCCTACAAGGCTGACACTTGACTGGGAGGCAAAACTCCACGGGAAAGCCAGTGGGTTACAGTATGCCATGCTTTCCGGCTCTAACAAGGCATAAATTAATAAATACAGAAATGTATTTATTATGTATTCATGTAGTAAAACACTTCCCAGGATCACACGCATTAATGGGGTTCAAACAGGAAGTCTGAAGTACTCTCACCAACGAGTTCTAAGGTAGGCTATAATTTTATCAGTGAAGACGTATTTCATCTCTAGAGACTCACTTCCCTTCTTACGTCTTTTCCACTCAGGGAACTGTGCAGGAACTGATGGTAATCGTTTTTCTCCCAAATTCCTAATACTATGAAGATAGAACTTCGTTGAGTATCTTGCCTTAAACATAGGCAGATGATTTCAGAGAGGAAAAACAAAATTTTGAGAACAGAATTGCTATAGCTTGCTTTCTGTGGCTGTGATAAAACACCATAGCCAAGAGCAACTGAGTGGGGAGGTTTGTCTCACGGAACAACTTGTAATCTACCATGAAGGGAATTCAGGGCAAGAACTCAAGGCAGGACCTGGAGCAGAAGCCACAGAGGAGGAGTGCTGCTTACTGGCTTGCTCTCCATGTTCAGTCTGCTTTCTTATAGAAACCAGCACCCCCTAGGCAACTTGTGTTGGCCCTAGCCTGCAGTGGCCTGGGCCACATCAACCAGAACCCCCTAGGCAACCTGTGCTGGCCCTAGCCAATGGTGGTCTGGGCTCCATCAAACACTAACGGGGAAACATCCCACAGTTTTGCCAATCTGATGTAGACATTTTCTCAGTTCAACTTTCCTCTTCCCAGATGACCCTGACCTGTTTCTAGTTGAGAAAACGAAACAAAAATAACTAGCACAATGACATAATAATAAACCTCTTTAAAAATTCAAGTTATATATAACTAAGAACTACAACAACAATCATTTTTAAACTAAGGCAGAATTATTTTTAAAAGAAACACATAAGGCAAACAGACACTGGGCAAGACAGAGGGGGGAAACAAAGGACTAAAGTACCAGTCGTACTAGTATGAGGTATTATCAGGGCCTTCCCATTGGCAAAGCCTGGGCATTAGGGAAGACTTGGGACAGTGGAGTTGATAGAAGGGGAGCCGGGATGATGTGTTGAGGCCTTGTTATTTGTGACTTGTTATTTGTGACTACGGAAGCCTCCAGATGTCAAATGCTCATGTATCAAGAGAAAATTAAAGGTTACCTGGAAATCTTCTGCTCAGTTGACACAAGCCTTCTTTTCTGCAAAGCTGAAGCTGTATTTCTGGTAATACATTTATCTGAAAAGAATGAAAAAGACCCTAGTGATTTAAGGGTTCACAAATGATGAGGCCAAGTGGGAGAGAGAGAGAGAGAGAGAGAGAGAGAGAGAGAGAGAGAGAGAGAGAGAGAGAGAGAGAGAGAGAGAGAACTAGAGAGCAAGCTGTAGGTATCCATCATCTGCTGCATCTGCATCCAGCCATAAAAGTCTGCAAGTGAGCACTTGAATCAGGAGTGACAAAGTTATTGATTTGATTACATAAAACAGAAATTTGCCCTCAGAAATCTTCAAAATATTTGGGACGAACTTGGGAAACCTTTTGATTTCAAAGCTATCATATTTGCTAGAAATAAAAGATATACTTATGTCCAATATAGTAACATAGCTTCAGAGTTGCAAATGGCAAAAACATCACTAAAGGACGAGAAAGCAAGCAACCGAAGTTCCAGAGGCTACAGTGCCTTGTACACTCAGGTCTTCAGTTCTGAGCCTCACATACAGTCTTGACTTCATAATGAAAGACATTGTTGTTTCACTCATTTAAAGAACAGCAACCATTCTATAAAGAGTTTAATTCTCTCCTCTTGTGACTTTACAGTTTGATTAACTAGCTACATGAACTACATCCCCAAACTAAAACCAAATATGGTAAAACCTTGTTAAAGCTGAAGAGACAGGGGGTGGGGTGAGGGTGGGGGTGGGGAGAGTTGTTTAAATCAGCTTGAAGATCAGATTTATTCTTGAGGCATTATTGATTACTTTCAAGTTAATTCACTCTCCCCCAATAAAGTATTATAGTTTCTTCAAACATGTCCTGCTGGCATGACAAGATAAAAGTCAACTGTTGGACAAAACCAGGGAAGGAGACATGGATGCAGTCCTGATTCTGCACTTGGCAGAATCCTGACCTTGAGCACGGTTTGCTTGTTTGTTCTCAATTTCTTCATTTGTACAATAAAGCATGTAGAACCTTGAGTACCTAAGTTGCACTTTGATCAATTCTATAATAAGATGTAGCTTTTTCTAATGATTCATTTAAAGTGCTTTGACCGAGTCTGATGAAATCTTCCCTGACACATGGAATCATATTAACTTATTCATTTATTCAGCAGACTCTCTGTTGCCCAAGTATAGCTCCAGGGAGAACAAGTACAAGCCCCTGCCCAGGTTCTGTGAGGCCAGTCTCTGGGCCTAGGCACAGACAGCATTCCTAAACACTGCATTCTGTGCAGGACGCCAATGCCTACCGCCCTTGCATGTGTTTGCTCTAGAAATCAAGGAAAGCTATCAGTGGCAGACACTTACGGTTTTAGGGTTGCCCACATTTCTCAAATTCAGAAGTGGGTAATTTCAGAGTCTAAGTGCGAGGAAACAAGGACTTTCCTAATGCCCTGGTTCACCAGTTTAGAATTCTTCAGACAAGCTGAAGGGATGGACAGAGAGGACTGCAAAAGCTTCAAAAGGCAATAAAACAGTCATTTTTCCTTATGTAAGGCAAAATTGCTCAGTTGCTAATGATTTAATAGAAATTTTAGTGAAAGAAGGATCCAGAAAGTGAACAAGCACTAGAGAAGCAGCATTGAAGATCGTGGACTAGCACAGTCCACTCTAACCCTCCAAGGGCCTCAGAGACACGAGCTGCTGTTGTGGAAGCTTAGAACACGGGCTCTGCCTTCCTCTCCTACCCAATCAGGAGGCAACAGAAGCCTTCTGATTCGAAGGATTCGTAACTGAACAAGTGGCCCTGAGAGTTACTACCAAGGCAGAGGATGCCAGCACAGACTTCAGATAGAGAGAGGAGTCCTGTGTCATCTCAGAGGGTGCCATCACACAAAGTGCTAGATCAGGATGACATCATGCAAAGACTACCCTTCCCAAAGGCAAACGAAGCCAAGGCAATCACCGTTCTACACTCCATACTTCTGCTTCCCTAAGCCTCATCCTAATGACTCCCTCTGCACTCTCTCCTCCAGGGTGGGACTTGAGCCTTCACACTTGCAGCCAACGTAACTGTGACCATGGTGACATGTGACACCAAAAATGTCATTTCCCTTCGGCTCTGGAAGTGAACACAAAACCGAAATGTGAAACTGGCCAGCTCAGCAAAAGAAGTGAACCACTTAAGTACCATGCACCACACACTCACTGCAAATCAATCATGCCACACAATGGACCGTCGGAGCTAACAATGCTCTCTCACAGTCTAGTGAGTTCTATCTTAACGTATATTACAAAATATAGAAGACCTGCATTGTTATCAAGTGGAATATTGTCAAAGAGGTTTTATCTGGATTAGCTAACTTATGTGTTGTGTTTCTCCAGTGTAACATTGTAACAACTATTTTAATAACATTTACTTTGTATTGTATATTTTGTGTGTGTGTGTGTGTGTGTGTGTGTGTGTGTGTGTGTGTGTGTGTGTGTTCATGTGTGTAAGTGCCTGTTGGGGCACGATGCACATATCCATGTATGTTTATGTATGAAGAGGTGGAAGAGCTAACTTGACTATCGCCTTTGGCAAGGCCATTTACCTTTTTTGACACAAGGTATCTCATTGGCCGGTAGCTCAACGATTAAGCTAGACTGGCTGGCCAGGGAGCCACACTACTGACATTACAAGGACATGCCACTCTACCAGCCATTTATATGTGGGAGCGACGAGCCAAGCTGGGTCTCCCACTAGCTGCTTAACTGCTCTGCTGGTTGAAAGATTGTCACTCACTCAATAATAACCTTTATTTTTTAAAAGGACAGTTATGGGTTCACCACAAAATTGAGCAAAAGTCATAGAGATTTCTCATATACGTCAGAGCTCCCACACATACATGCCCTCCACCAATATCAATGTCACAGAGTAGCTATTATATTCACTATAATTAATATACCATTAACAGTCAAAATCATTTTTAATAAAACTTTTACTCTTGCTTATGGGTATGTGAATGTGTGCACACATGCACATGTGTGTGTCTATATGTATGCATATTAATTAACACGAGTGAGCACATGTGTCTATATCTTATAAGAGGTTAAATGTCCTTTATATGTATATTTTTGCGTATATGCTATATATGGACACATATATGTGGTGAGAGAAGTAAAAATAGAGAAACTGCTGTTTTTCTTTCCTTTGTATGAAACCCCTTTCACAGGATTAGAAAGTGTATATAAAATGGTAATAACATTCACTACTGGGATAGTTCTTAAAGATACCATTGGGAAGGACAGATATATACATTTTAAAAGATTTCCATTTCCAAATGCACCTCCATAAATTTACTCTGTCATGAATATATCTAAATTGCTTCTATTGCAAATTATCATGAGCAAAAGTGAAAGTCAGGTCTGGGAAATGGCTCAATAGACACCCAGAGGTCAGGTCCCCCCTCTGTGTGAGAGGCCAGGCAGGTGTGGCAGCCTTCCTGTGATCTCAGCACTGGGGAGGCAGAGACTGAGGATTCCTGGGGCAAGATGTCTAGCTAGACTATCTGGAATTGGAGAACCTTCCACAATACGTAAAACAGAAAGCAACCTAAAGTGTCACCAGACATCAACTTCAGGTCTCCATAGACACACACACACACACACACACACACACGTTTTCACACATGTTAACGTTCATACATACACATAAACATACCCACAAGCAAAAGAAAGAGCAGAAGTCTGACTTCTTTTGAGGCATTTTTCATTCAAAAAGGCAAAACCATTATATGGATCAAAAGTATTTGGAAAGTGTTTATAAACTTAAAAAATAAAGGTTTGCAACATTATCAACTAACTAAAGAGGATGAACATTTAAATTGGGAATATTTAAAATAAATAAGGAGTCAATGGGAAATTTTTCTGGTCATTCTAAAATGGAGAGTGATAAGAATACCACACTGGAGCTTACAGAACATTCTCTCTGCTCATTTTATCTGTACAGATGACCATGCCTCTTACTCTGTCATGATGTAGGCCTTCTCCTAAGGCAAAAATAATTAATGCCAGAAAACTAGGAGACACAGCTAGCCAAAAGAAAGCAAACTCCTTCTCTTCTGTCTTCCAAACATAATCACCATTCCATCAAATTAACAAGGAAATGCCCTGCATGCTTTCCAGCAAGAGCTATGTCAGGAGTTCTCAGTGCTCCAAATACTGATAGCAGCATCTGGTTTTAGTGGCTGCTAATCCCACAAGCATTCAAAGCTAGGAATGCTTTGAATTTGCTTCTGAAACACTACCACCCATCTACTTGAGATGAGAAGAACTCCAGTTAGTGATGGCAGAATTACCTCATAGAGTAGCCCCCCCCCTTCATGGAATCACAAGTATAAATCAGCTTTTAAATCCATGTCACTCTCCTCCTAGACATTCATTCATTGATTCTCTGTTACAAAGCTTGTGATTATTTCCACCAATCACTGGAAGTTGCGAAGTTTTAATTCATAGTCGTAATCTGATCAGGTGCCCTTGTTCACTCCAAAGTATTTGACAATTCTGCAATAACCCCAACAAATGTGAAAGGAACTGTTTTAAATATGTTGTATACACAAATAGGTCGCAGTTCATAAGGTTTCAAATGACTTATTCTTCCCGAGTGAAGTTATTTATGTGTGCTATCAAGAATTCGTGTGTTCTTAAGAATACTCATTGGGTTGGGCTGTCAAGACACTGCCTGAATACCTGAAAGTTTTTCTGATTGAGAAAACAAGCATTTGATGACAGACTTCCTGAGTGTGAGTCCTTATTATCTCTTTTATTAGCTACGAGACCATAGACTATCTATCTATCTATCTATCTATCTATCTATCTATCTATCTATCTATCTATCATCTATCATTTATCTATCTCTGCCACTGTACCCTCTGCTGTAAAGACAGTGCACCAAGACATATGGAAGTGCTCAAAATGGTGATAGGTGTACAGTAAAACCTCACAAGTGTTAACTACTGTTAGCTCTCATTCCATCACCACTGAATCTCCTGCTTACATCTCCCCACCCCCACTGCGGCTCAGCCAGTCCAATTCACCCTCATCTGCCTGAATCATTTCAGTAACTGGCTTGCTTCCTTTGGTCATTGCTTCTGAAGTCCTTATTTCAATACAGTTGCAAGAGCAAAACCTGTAAAACTGCAATGGGACTTCTGTTGTTCCTCTACTCAAAACCTTCCATCAATGCACTACTTCACCAAGAAGAAAATCTGTGATCCTTACAAGGGTCCCCATGACACCGCATGGAAGTCCCCACTCCAAGAACATGTGTCCCCTCTGCTCCTGCTACACTAACTTTCCACCTGTCATACGGGAATCCTTTGTGTTTGTAATTTATATCCGAGCCACTGGCACCAGGACCTCAGGGTCTTCCAGGCTGGACTCAAATGTCACTTTGGTCAGGCAGGGTTGAGATAAGATTTCTCTGTGTAGCCCTGGCTCTCCTGGAATTCACTCTGTAGACCAGGCTAGCTTCTAACTCAGAGATCTTTCTACCTCTGCCTCCTAAGTTCTAGGATCAAAGGTGTGAGCTGCCACATCCAGCTCAAATGTCACTTTCTTGATGGAACCCACCCTAGTCATCTAAAGTTCAACAGCTATTTTTTTTCTCTATTTTTCCCTTGGTTCTTTTTGACATCTAACTTCGTCTTTTACTAGGACCTTTCCTTTACCTGTCTCCTGCTAAGGGCTAATCCCCCCAAGAATAAGGATTTATGTCTGTTTTGCTAATTTATATATACTCAGTGTCTACACAGGACTCAGTACAGATGTTCAGTAAGTAGCTGTAGAGATGACAAAGGGAGAGATGAGGTAGTAAATGCGCAAACAGATGAATGAATGTGTCGACAAAGTCAAAAATGAGACAACACATTCGAACCAGGAAAGTACCCTGGGAGGTGGTGGCCTCCATCCTGATAAATGGTGTTAGTCTAAATTTAGTGTAAAACTAATCATCCAGGCAAAAACCAATATATCCCACACAAGACTTTAGTTTTTAAATAAAAGAAACTCAGACATGACACACTGATAGAAACAGATCTTCTTATAGAAGATTCACATATAATAATTATAGAAGAAATGGGCAAACAGAAAATCAACAATAAAAATGGATAATATTGATAACTGGTAAGATCCATGACTGGATATTAAAATTGGTGTCCCAAAGTTTACAGAAATGCAAGATATTTGCATAGTGTCAAAACATCACATCCCAAATATTTACAAAGCAAAAGGAGAAGCAGCAGTTCCACAGTAGAGAGAGGCAGCAGATCCTGCCTATGCCGATGCCAAGACCGAGGAGTGTTACGTGTGTCCTGACACTTAAAGCCACAGACGATCTCTTCTGTGGCTGTCTCAGTTACTTTTCAATTGCGCTCACAAAACCGCACAGCCAAGGATCTTATAAAAAGGAAGAGTTTATTGGGGGCTTACAGCTTCAGAAGGTCAGTTCATGATCTTTGTGGCAGAGAGCATGGCAGCAGGCAGGCAGGCGTGGGGCTGGAGCACTAGGTGAGAGCTCACACACTGATTCCCACTGTAGAGGCAGGGAGAATGAGACCAGGCCTCCTGTGGGCTTTTGAAACCTCAGAGCCTGCCCACAGGGATGCACTTCCCCCAACATAATCACACCTCCTAGTGCTTCTTAAGCAGTCACACAAACCAGGAGCCAAGTATTCAAATGTATGAGCCCTTGCAGGCCATTCTCATTCAAACAACCACAGTGGCATTCTTTCAAAAACTCGATAATTTTGTGAGAAAACGTCAAATAAATCCAATCCAGGCACATTCTACTAAACCAATTTTCTTCAGAAATGTCTGTTCCATTAAGGGAAAAGTGACTGAGAACCACCCAGCCTGGGAGAGAACAGAGACAGGCTGAAACTGTATCTAAGAAGGGTGTTTGATTGACTCCTGGAACAGAGAAATGACCTAAGTTTAAAAAAATCTAAGCATTGCCTGTAATTCTGTGAATAGTTTGAACTGATGCTAAGTTATTGTTCTTGATAAATACATCATGATTGTTCTTGCTAAGCTTAGAGCAAGGTGAGTAAGGTACATGGGGAAATGCTATACTAATTCCATAATTTCCTGTATGCCTGAAACTGTTCTTGAAATTTAAAAATATGGAGATATAATCTCAGCATACTAGACACTGCACTTCGAAACTACCTGTCCCCCCCTCCCCGAGACACACACACACACACACACACACACACACACACACACACACACACACACACACACACAGCATCTCTGCTGTTCTTCTTGGTTCTGCCTCTTTACAAAGTTTCCTGTGACATTCATTAGAATGTAAAGCTGGTGTCTAACGCCTTCATATTTTAGTAAAAGACACCAAAGGCTACAAAGATTCTATGTGACCGAATCCTTTCAGTGATGTGTGACAGAGCAGGAGTTTTTCATGAAAGACCTTGGTCCTGGGCTACTTTAGGGTTTATCAGCTCTGACACTATCAGCATATGGGGCTTCGTTACTCTTAGTTGTGAACATTACCTAGTATTAGCAGCATCCTTGGTTTTGACCAATAGGTGATCATAACACGTTTTTCTCCTGGTTGTGACAAGCCAAAAATGTCTCTAGATATTGTCAGGGAGACAAAGCCCCTCCTTGTTGAAAAATCACAGAGATTGAGAGGATTGAGAAAGGGCATTCCAGGAAGGGAGAAAAAGAAGCAGGAGAAGTGGGAGGAGGGAGGAGGGAGGAAGAGGAGGGAGGAGGAGAAAGGTATATGACAAAAACCAGGAGAAAAGCATGTGACAAAGCCAAGCAAATGCGTTTAGAGAAAGATAACTGGTTATCACTTTGTATTATACTGGAGCTACATGGAGGTAGGGGAAGGGTACTATTGGGCATGCTCTGGGCACAGAGAACCTCAGATGGCTAATTGTGTGAAGTACTCACTGTTCTGTTCTCCAGCCCTCCCCTCCTGCTGTCCCCAGCAGGCTAATTTTTATGGATGGCCTCACAGATATTCTTGCTTCTTGATTAACTGCTGTGTTGGACCAATGGGAGCAACTGAAGAGGAACTGGGGGGCTGGAAGAGAGCAGTTTCCTTTCTTATCCTCTCTGCAGGCCTGTGGTGGGGTCACTACTTCCCATTCAGTTAACAACAACCCCCGACCCCCCATCCCATCCCCCGCCGCTGCAGCCAAGTGGATGTCTTGACTCTCAGTAGCTCAGGGCTGCATCCTTCCTTCTGTATACCTCTCTTGTGACCAGGAGTGGTAAAAATCGTGGGCCCTTGCTAGTTCCTAGGGGCCCTGCCATCTTTTTCTTCCACCCTGTCCAATCTTCTGTTTGGTTCTTTTGTTAGTTTGTCTGCAGTTTACCCTTCTGAGGATGCTGATGCTGAGACACAGGCCTGCAGACTAAACAGGGATTATATGCTTTAGAACTAGAGTACATTCTAAATAGGAAAGAAGAGGGAGTGCTTGAGGATGAAGGCCAAACTTTAATCTAAGAAGTGACTGAGTAGTTGATCATACTTATAACTGACTGGATATGGTTATGGAGCTTGAATTTGAGTCATCCGTGCGGCATCCAAGACAGGTGGACAGGTATGCAAGAGCCTGAAGCCCGGGAGAGTGTTCTGAAGGTTAGGTGCAGACTTGAGAATCTTTAACTAAAATCTTTAACTAAAAATTGAAATTTGGGTAGTGGTGTTATAAAGTATAGGCTGAGAAAATGTGGTGAAAACAGACATGGAACGGCTGTGGTTACAGGTAGAGACTCCAGGCTGGCGAAAGAAAAAGAAAGAAGGGAGGAGGGAGGAGGGAGGAGGAGAAAGGTATATGACAAAAACCAGGAGAAAAGCATGTGATAAAGCCAAGCAAAGGTGTTTAGAGAAAGATAACTGGTTATCACTTTATATTATACTGGAGCTACATGGAGATAGGGGAAGGGTACTATTGGGCATGCTCTGGGCACAGAGAACCTCAGATGGCTAATTGTGTTAAGTGCTCACTGTTCTGTTCTCCAGACCTCCCCTCCTGCTGTTCCCAGAAGTAGGAAGAGGAAGGGGGAAGAAGGATGAAGAAAAGAAATGATTAAAGAGATACAAAGGTCTCAACACTGGGGCAGGAGTGTGTGTGTGTGTGTGTGTGTGTGTGTGTGTGTGTGTGTGTGTGTGTGTGTGTGTGTGTGTTGGAACAGGAAGACTTTTACAAGTTCTAGACCAAGCCTAGACTACATGTAGTGAGTTCAAGGCCAAGCCTTGGCTTTGTAAAAACAAAAAAAAAAAAAATCAAAGAAGCAAAACAAAAACAAAAACAAACAACAAACAAAAAAACCCAACCCAAAAGAATGTGCTTAGCCTAAAGGCCTAAGAAGTAAAATGTTACAAGAAAAGAATCAGAAGAAAAATGAAGTTGTTCAGACCTTCCTTGCTATTGTGTCATTGGGGTAGGCTACTGCAACTTCAACTAGGAGATCAAAACCAGCTTGGTTTCGGCACTTTCCTCCCAGACTTGTTATAAGCACCAACAGTGTGTAACTTGTCTAGTATAATCACTCGCACATTGGATAAGTTTTCGCTCTATCATCACTTATAAACGTTCACACAGCGTAGACAGTAAATACAGAATTTCGATTTTAGGTTGAGAAAGTATATTACTTTTTTTGCAATTCAATTTGATGTTCTATTTCATTTCTGTTGCTGTGATAAAACACGGCCACCAAAAGCAACCTTGGGAAGAAAGTGTTTATTTCAGCTTACACTTCCAGGTCACTTCCTCAGGGAAATCAGGGTGGGAACTCAAGCAGGGCAGGAGCATGAAGCAGAAACTATGAAGTAATGATGCTGCTTTCTGGTTCACTCTCTGGCTAGCTCGTGGGCTTATGCTCAGCTAGCTTTCTAATACAGCTCATGATCAGCTGCCTAGTAATTCTTCAGCCTGTAGCCTACAGGGCTAGGACTGCCTATATAAATTAATATTTAAAATAATCCCTTGCAGACATGCACACATGCCAGTCTGACTCAGACAATTTTTCACTCAAGGCTTTCCTCTTAGATGACTCTAGGCTGGTTCACCATGGCAACTGAAGCTGACTAGGAGATATGCTAAGTTTGAAAAAATCAGTACAATGATATAGAAAATATTTTTTCTGCTATGGATCAATGAATTGAGGATAAGTAGCATCCAATAAGCTACATGATTCTATGTAAAGTTTGTGTTTTACTGAGTTAAAAAAAAAACTATAAGAGTTTAAGCTGGGGCAAATTATGTTAAAATCAAAAGCAAAATCTGGTTCTAATTATAAATTGAATAATAAGATATGATGTTACCTGTGGTATCTTCAATGCCCCCCAGAGATTCTTGTTTGTTATTGGGACCTGGTGAAATCTTTGGGAAGTGTGGCTTCACTAGAGAAAGTTAGACCATTGGGAACAAGCTGATGAAGGAGATACTGGGACCCTGGTGGTCGCCTTCCTTGGTGTCCTTGCTTCCTGGATACCGTGAGGTGAACCTTTCCTTTACTACACACCCCACTTCATGATTATGGCCTCAGCACAGGCACGAAGCCAGCAAGGCCAATGACCCTGGCCTCAAACTCTGAAACTGTGAGTGAACTGTATGCTGGTTTGTCCTAGCCATTCTGTCACAGCGGCAGAAAGTTAACTTTCTGAAACTTTTGCCAAACATACAGTGGTTCCAAGTTTTCAAGAATTAAAAAGCAACAACAATATATGGACCCAAAACCTTTCACCTTTAATAATATCCCTAGACTTGATAAACTGTGTTTATATTTTGACTGTACTTACCTTCTGATGTAGACTTAGCTGACACATGTGCTCTCTGGGCAAGCAGGGTTTCCCACCAGCTTCCCTGGAAGGCAGGCAAATGAACAGATCCCAGGAGTTCAAATCACCTAAAAACATTAACAACATTTAGCTCCTTCCAGTAAGGGATGCTATAAAAATGACAAAAGGTAGACTACTGAATCTATTATGAAAAGAAAAAAAGAGAAAATATGGATATGATAAGATAAAAAGGGAGATTATGGAATCTACTTTTAAAAAGGAACTACTTGTTTTAAATAAGATAAGTAATGAAAATTTTTTGGTCTGAGTTTATCAGATGTTACTGGACTGGACATTGTTAATATATATAATGGAGTTTTTTGTCTGGATCTGTCAAATGTTAATGGACTAGACATTGTTAATGCAATCTTGACTGTATATTGCATATACTGACGGAAGATAGTTTTTCTTGTATTAGTTATAAGCTTTTTTAATTTTAGACAAAAAGAGAGGAAATGTGGTGGTATTGTGTTCCCCAAAATATTGTGTACTCTAATAAATTTGTCTGGGGTCAGAGAACAGACAGCCACTAGATACAAAGGCTAGAAAATGGTGGCACTCACACCTTTAATCCTAGCATTCCAGAGATAGAAATCCCTCTGGATCTCTGTGAGTTCAAGGCCACATTGGAAATAGCCAAGCATGGTGACACATGCCTTTAATCCCAGAAAGCCAGCCTTTAATCCCAGGGAGTGGTGGTAGAAAGCAGAAAGATATATAAGGCGTGAGGACCAGAAACTAGAAGATTTTGGCTGGTTAAACATTCAGGCTTTTGAGCAGTAATTCAGCTGAGACCCATTCCGGATGAGGACTCAGAGGCCTCCAGTCTGAGGAAACAGGACCAGCTGAGGATCCAGTGAGGTGAGATAGCTGTGGCTTGTTCTGTCTCTCTGATCTACCAGCATGGACCCCAATAACTTGCCCCGGGTTTGATTTTATTAATAAGAACTTTTAAGATTCCTTCTACAGGATGCAGTTACTCACACGCTAAAACACAAGTAACACTGTTTATAGCAAAATGCTAATATTCAGAATAACTAAAATTCACCTTTGTCTAATTCAAAAGCTTAGTTGGCATCTTAGGTTTAGCATTTTAATGTAGAGAAAATGCAGGTATGGAATATGAATATCTACAAAAATTTTTTGAAAACTAAAATTAGAATATATCTAAAATAGCTTGGTCTTTTTAAAAAAGTTCATAAGACTTCTTACAAAGAGAATATGCTAGGCAGAAAGTAAAATTAATAAAAATTTCAAAGATTTCATGAAAAATGAATCTGTGGTCTAGTTGCAGATACTAGAGTGGAGTTGAAAACTCAGAACATGATATGAACTGAAGCAACTATTATTTCAGCTTTTACCGAGGACAAAATCTTTTGCCAATGAGTCATATGAGTCTGCCACAATAACTCGTCAACTTAGAAGAGTGAATTCTGGCTCATAGGTTACCAGTTATGGGCATATATGAGTTGATTTTCATTTATTCTTCTCTCTGTGTATGGCATATGAACGTGTGTGTGTGTGTGTGTGTGTGTGTGTGTGTGTGTGTGTGTGTGTGTGTGTGTGTTTCCTACTCCATCACATTCCATCTTATTCCTGCAAGGCAGGGTCTTGCACTCAACCTGGAGATACGCCCATAGCCTGAAAGACCCAGTGGTCCTCCAGCCTCTTCCAACACAACACAGTTTTACAAGCATGAGCGGCCACCTCCCACTTTCTTTTCACTGGAGAGTGCGGGTGCTGGGCACATCAGAAAGCAGGTTCTGTCACTTGCATGTTAAATGTTCTTATCATTGAGCCATTTCTCCAGCCCATTCATTTGTTCCTTTCTTCCATCTTTTTTTTTAAAGTCAACATGCTTTAAATGGAATAGGCACTTTAAAATTGTTCATTGAATGTTTGTCCCTGTGCTTCCTCCAACCATCTCTCACTCATACAATCCCTCCTCTGACTCCCTGAACTCCACCTGGGGCTAGGCCTTGGTGCATGGGCTGACTTTTTGGAGCCTGGGGCCTATGCTGGGACACTTTGCTCAGTCTTGGGGTAGGGAGGAGGGGACTGGACCTGCCTTGGCTGACTCCCCAAGGCAGACTTTGCCTTGGAGGAGGTGGGAGCGGGGGTGTGTGTGGATTGGGGGGAGGACTGGGATTTGGGAGGAAAGAAGGGGGGACCCGTGGCTGATATGTGAAATTAAGTTAACTATAAAATAAAAATACTATAAAATATTTGTTGAATGGAGAATCCCTGATGGAAATAGTAAACGCATCACCTCTCAGAGGAAAACAAACAAACAGAAGAAATGTATTTTAATTGTTAATGATATAGGTAATAACAAAACAAGTACATCCAAATAGTCAAGGTAGAGTGAGACACAGTAAATACACTAGCAGGGCTTGAGAAATTTTCCCATCTTTTTGTTTGGAAACTTAGCTTTAAAAATATTTTCTGTGCACGTTGTCTCCTTTGTGAATCCTGAGACAAACACAGATGCCACCTTTTGTCTCCTCCGTCACCCATAATGGCTTCTAAAAAGCTCAGGAAGGCCACCAGCTTGTTTACAGGCCTCTCCTTTCATTTTTTCTCCCAGGAGAATTTCTCATGTAGAAACATAACGCTTCCAAAGATGAGCCGAACAAATGAAAGAACTAATAAGGGAGAAGAATCTATAATTAGTAGTGAAACTCCACTCTTTGCCAACCAAGTCCTTTACACTTGACAAGCTCCATGCAGTCTGAACTATGTTTTATGGTTTGGGCTGTCTTATTGCCAGAAGGGAAGAAGAGTTCCTGGCAAACAACGTGATCTAAACAACTGAAGTCAAGCTCTCATCCCACAACTGTGCTGTTGGCTCGTTCATGAAGACACTGAAAGACAGCAGAGCAGTTCAAAGGGGCAGCGGTGAGTCCAGCAGATGAGCCGGAACTCAGAATCCCATCCATGCAATAACAAGCAAGCCTCAGGCTTGGGAGATGGAGATGCTGTCTGTTTGTGCTCTCACCCTGAAGGCAATTTCAGATCAGTTCCTGGAGCTAAAACCAAATACAGTGCAATGCTTCCAATCCTGTATTTTGAACAGGCAGTGGGTTTTGTCAGCCAACATCTTTTGATTTGAATTCAAAGAGAAATACAATGCGTTTTTATTTCATGTCAGGTCTAGTTCAGGAAATAGTGAAACCCTAGAAAAAAAGTCTCCTGTCATAAGATCCCCAAATAAATATTTTAAGAAGATAAGGATTTGCAAAGAGAGAGGGATTTCAAATTAAGAACTACATTGTTTGGTTCATAAAACCAGAGTGTATATTGAATTCCTCTGAGGTGTGCCTCCTTTCACTTTGGCAAGCACACACACAACTAGAGTTGGTAGAAAGAAACACACATTTCAGTCATAAACGTTTAAAATTGAGAAACACATTTAAATAATTCAAAGGAATTCATTACGAACTTTCAATGAGCAGAACTTTGCCCTGGGTATATAAAAGAAAATAGAAAGAAAGAAAAAAAAAACCAGGCAGTAAGTGCCCTTAGCAATCTATCTGAGGCATCTAGAACATTAAAAAGACTTGAGGATAACGTATGAAATACCACATAGTCTCCTGGCATTCGCAAGGTGACCCTTCATCCCTCAAAAATATTCAATTAATATTTTAACTTTAAAATTAATAATTCAAAAAAGGCTCATAGCCCTTCAATGTTCTTTTTAAATGAGGTAAAATATAACAGGAGTTTCAAGAGATGTCTTCATATGCTTCTTCCCTAATTATTGCTACCAAAGTCTAAATAGCACTGATGGTTTTGGTTCAAAATTCCTTTCTTTAGCTGAATTCTATGCCAACCTTCCAAACTTCTATAAGTTAAATATTTAGTAATATTTTCACTTTCTCTACATTTCTTTCTGGGGCTTCTTGCTACCCTCCCCAACTTTTCAAAGCAAAGCTTTATTTGTTTCAGAAGACAATACACATTCAAATTTGGCCACAGATACTCAAGATCCATATTGAAAAACAGAAACTTTGACTATAGAGCAAAGGGTATTTATTCACTAGCTAAGTACACCACTTTTCCAAATTAGCTTTGGAGCATTTCAGGCACAAATTTAGACCTTAATAAAATATCAAACTAGTGTAATATTTGGGGGTCTTGGGGACCACCATCCACTGGAGGATAGTATAAGCTACTAGCAGACACACGCACAGCAATCCACAGCAGAGCTCACAACTGGGAGGCACGGGAGTAAGTCTAGCCCTTGAATAAATTGTGTTTGGCCAGGACAGGAGGTAGATACTTGCCAAAGGCAAATGACAGCAGAATCACACTTTGAAAACCAGATTTCAGCCACTTTTGGAAATCCTAGTAACACTAGGTCTACATCTTGCAAGGCATCAAAGACTTCAGGGAGGTGCCCTGGGGTTCTCCACATGGCCCTAAGGCTGCCATCCTCTGCATCTAGCATCAGTGGTTTTAGTTTTACCTGCTGTAAAATACTGGTATGTTCATATTGCATTAATCAGTCATTTAACAAAATGATATTCATGTTTTAACTTTTAATGAATTAAATATGTTCATTAGC